>NW_026889774.1:5852500-6135000 GCF_033153115.1 Saccostrea echinata | reverse complement strand
TAAATCTATTCCTTTGATCAATTTAAAGAAAGAAGAAGGGGGAACAAGAAATAGAACATAGAAATGCCTATAGTGCGACAAACATGAAGGTTAAAAAAATCCAATCATGTTATTTTAGAATATACTTTAAGTAAAATCTCCACAATTTGCAAAAATTTCACAAAGATTAAAATTATTTGCCTTAGAAATAGCATACACACACTAAAGAGGGCAAAAAGTATCATTTTCTCATACTATAACACAATTTAGATATGAGTGGGTCTTCGCTCCATTTTTTTTTTTGGAAAGTTTATCCTCAAACGTTTGCGTAAAAATGTACATGTGCATTTTTTGGCTAACAAAAGCATGGAGCAAAGACCCACTAAATTTTAAAAATACCATTTTATGACACAACAATTTTTTGATATGAGTGGGTCTTTGCTCTATTTTTTTTTTTTTTTGAAAGTGTATCCGCAAAGTGCGTAAAAAATACATTTTTTGGTTAACAAAAGCATGGAGCAAAGGCCCACTATACCTTAAAAATACACTTTTATAATTAATACAATACATCTTTCCGAGAAATACCTGAAGTCCATTTAGTCAAGGGTCATATCACAAACATGATTTAAGTGCCATTATTCATCAGGAGTTGTGTAGCGTAGTGGTTAGCGTGTTGGTCTCAAAGACAAATGATATTCAGGATTTTTATAGCTAAGGTTCGAACCCCACGAATACCTCATTATTTTTTTAATAACAGAATAATTTTTGCCGAGAAAATTTTCCTCGGAATTTCATTAATTTCAATAATGAGGACATTACTCTAAATGCTAAATTCACAAAATGAATATGTTTTCTTTGTACACCTGAAACTATAGGTATTCTGCACGCCCTGTTCACCCATCTCCTTAGATCTAGCCGATTGTAAACTTATACGGAGCTTAATTTTTGCTTAATTTTAGAGTAATATGCCTCCTTTACCATGTATTCTGCTTTAAATAGGGGACTTTATGTATTTGTAATATCATGCAGTGGCACATTTATATACATGTATACGTGTATCATCTACATGTATTTAAACATTGCTTGCCTCTTCTCCTCGGTGTTTATGGAGGTAAAAGATGAATTATGCTAAGATGCTCACATATTTACTTCAAATTCTCGTGTTTCCTGTTGTTCAACACAGGATCTTAATAAGCTAAGTGAATCAAACCCATATATATGTTTTTGACATGGAAAACCTGCTTACATTGTAACTCCACCCAAGTGATAGGGCTGGTTGTATCTACCTTCCATAAACCTTATCTACAGTTAAAAAGGATTGAAAGTATATTTACATTTGTTAATGGAGAACAAAGGCCGAAAACAATTTTGAATGTAAACTGAAAAAAAAATGTGTCATCTTAGTCTTGAAAAATGCGTGTTTTTCAATTCAAATATTTTTATGAATAAACGTTTAATTTTGGGAAAAAATACTCTCTTCATGTAGGTGGCTGCCAATTTAATCTCGATAATTTTGTGAATTTTTTTAAACGACCCTTTTTGAATTTATAGCGGAAATCATCCCCCCCTCCCCTCCCCGCTTTCTCCCTAAGTCACGTTTCTCCAAGGCTTGACACAAAACCAATTTTATGAATCTACAATACACATAAAAATCTAAGATGGAAAATATCTTTTGCTTTTAACATGTTATCTACATTATTTTTTTTTTTATCAAAAACTCAATTGTATATTTAAATGTTGAGATAAAGGCAACTTCTGAAAATTTAAGACATCCCTTCCTTTCCTTGCAACGCAGGCCATCCGAGCTGGATGAAACAAAGGTGACATCTACAGTGATATATAAGAAACTCTATATATATACGATATATAGTTTCTTATAATTATTCTAAACAAGAGATGATGGGGGGGGAGGGTTACACACGCCCCCCCTCCCTGTATTATAAGTGCATCCATCTGTTGGGTTGCTTCTATAAATATTTACTGTCTAGTAAATAAAATGGACTTTCCGTTTTCGCATATAGTAACTTCAATGTATCAAACTGTAAATTCTTCATCTATTTTAAAATTATCCATGTGCCTGAATGACCATATACAGTGGTTTTTATTTATACAAGGAAATGCGAATGAAAACGTTTACAGACCAGTTTGCCGCAATGGGATGCTATATTCAGTTAATTTCAGTAAACAGCCCTTTTTGACTTTTGATACGTACTTTGTATATATAATACACGTAGCTTTCAGCTCCTGTGTTCAACAGATCTCACAGTAAATTTATCTGTGTATTTGTACAAAAAAACAATTACAATTGTTCGGAAAACAGGAGGAATAACTCAACGGAGGGAAGGGAGAATATACATCCCTCTTTGATCAGGGAACTTCTGAAAACGGTATATTTTTTAAAAAAGAAAACAAAACAATATTCATTTGCATAATTATAAGAGAAAATAATCTGACTGTTATGTAGCCAAATGTAATTAAAAAATTAATTGACATAAAAATTGTCTGATAAAAAAACTGCTTTGGTGTGATCACGAATACAATTTACATATGAATTTAAGGGATAATCTTTTTTCTTCCCCTTATGGAAAGGAGGGAGTTTAATGCAAATGCGAAAATAGTCAAGGATAAGATTTGATATTCACAAAGATATCGCTATCCCCCTAATCACCTTTCTCTTTTAGATACATCTGAATCGTAATTGCTCGTCATTATGAAGCTTATTTAATAATTTACGTCACGTTTGATTGAAATCGCAGGAGTTATCTCCCCCAACTGTGTTGTACGTCGATACATCGACATAATATTATTCATTCGTCATTTTTAAAAGTATTTTCCAAACATATCGCACGTGCATAACTTTATATATCCTCAATCTACATAATATAATTATTCATTCGCCATTTTAAAAAATATTTTTCATATATCGCACATGTTATTGTATAACTTTTATATATCTTCAAAAGGATGGAGCTGTAAATTTTAAAATGATTATAAATACATGTCTTGAGACTTAAGGTGGCAGAATTCTAGCCGTTTGCATTAGTCCGGTAAACATTTCTCAATTTAACAATTTAAATCAAGAACTTGTAAAGGATCTTTTATCCTCAATCTCTATCACACAACCCCCTCCCCTCATCCTACATGAACTTATACACGTGAACTTTTTGATCGGTTGTGTCCCTATCATACTTGTTCTCAGTCCCCTATTTCATTAGTCTATAATTTACTCCTTTTATGGGTTTTTTCTCCTTATCAGCTAAGAATGTCAATACCTAACCCGGGTTATTGAGCAAATATGAACTACATGTATGTATAAGTGCATAACTTTCCTGCACTACTTCGAAAGTAGAATTTCCACCGCAAATAAATGTCATTGAAAAGCACATACAAAATTGATATATTATATACAATTAATCTTATTGCCTGACGCCACGTGCGTCAGGCAGTATAAGGATTAATTTTTCAGGGATCCGAAACTAAGCGATCATTCTTAATGAACTCGATTTTGTACATGCTGATTTACATCGGAATTTGTTACCTGCATTTAGACAAATACAGTTTGCGAAGAAAGAATCATATAACTGATGCAGAATAATGATGTGTTTAATTCCTTCAGTTCTTTTGCATGCACATGTTAATTCTTTGCGATTCTTTGTACGGACATGTTCGTGTAACATTTTTTCTGCGTTTCTAAACTACTGGATCAGTCCATTTGGCTTCTACGAAAGGGGTGACACAATGATTTCGCGCCAAATGTCACATGTAAATTATCTTCGCGCCTTTTTCTTGGGTTGTTCTCTTGAATGGGTGTGATAACTTCTATGGAAATAAGTAAAGTTTATTCTTTAAACATGATTCTTAAGCTCCAGATTTTTTTATTAACAGTAAATTTTATCTCATTTTATAAGAGAACACATTGTACATGGGCAGGCAACACTAAAGCAATGGATTTGCTGATTATTCTTACTATTTATCCCATAAGTTGACTAGTCTAATCATAAACAAACTCCCTCCACCTAGTAAATTTGACATCCCTTCTTGATTCAGTCTGTTTTCCACCTAGCCTTTCTTTCAATATTACATTTATTAATAATGTACGTTATAAGGTTAGGTTTTGAAAAAAGCTTAGAAAGTCAGCGAGTAGCATATTATTTCATGCTTTGTGATGAACAAGGGTTTCCTTTTAATACAATGACAAGAGTGTAGGTCAGTACCCGTAGAGGAATGGGCTTCACTCCCGTAAAGTTCTAAATAAAGAATCGGCAAAATGAAGAAGACACCATGATCTGTACTGGTTTTCATTTCATAAAAAAGCACGTTATTATAAATATGAGAAAGGTCCTGAAATCGATTGAATAGAAAAACTAAACAATTTCAAAACTGTAGGGCATACAAAAAGATGTATTTTAAACTCATTTATAATACATGTACATGTATATGGTAAGACCATCATCGCGTGAGTTTTGTCCGGAGGGGGGGGGGGGGTGTTATTAGTATCTTGTTTTGCTCTAGCTATAAACTGTACAGGCCATTTACTTTGAGTTCTAGAGCAGCATTGAAGCATTTAATTTTGTCTCAAACGCTTTAAGACAACTTTCCCAGTTAAAAGTGTTCATAATTTACTTCGTCGTCGAGAACAACCAGTCTATAAATAGGGGCCGTTTCATCAATCTATCACTGACCATGGAGTGTGCATGGAGAAGTGCGCCCTCTAGTAAGAGAGTGCATGTAATATGAATTTCTTGAAAACGAATCATCTAACTATTTTTTCCAGAATTATCAGTGGCGGATCCAGGAATTTCATAACGGGATGGGGCAGTAGAAGGCAGGTGGTCGGGGGGTGGGGGGGGGGGGGCTGTATTGTAACCCCAGTGGGTCCAGGGCAAATCCCTGATGGGGGTTGGGGGACGAAGCCCCCGGAAGCTGACGAATTCTTACAAATAAGGTGTTTTTTCCTTGATTTCAGGATAATAAACATATAAGATCTACATACAAAATATTCAAACGGGGGGGGGGGGGGGGAGGGGCGTACGCCCGACGCGCCGGTGCTGGATCCGCCTTGATTATAATCTACGCTAGTGCACTTGCAGTTTCATCCCAACGTAACTAGTCAGCCCGTGGGCTAACTAATAAATGACCAAATAGTGGCATATCTTAGATATTCGTTAATCTGTAGTATTTGGTTATGACATTTGAGAAAGTCAATTGTACATCTTGTGTAATGAAGTATCGCAACTATTTCGCTCCTTGATGACGGAAACGTTTACCACCTCTCTTGCATATACATTCCATAGATAATGATTGATTAGTCAGGCAAGCTTTTTGAAAAGCTATTACTTGTTATGCTAAAATTTTACGTTTTTTACCTGAACTCTCTTCTCTGTTTCCCCGATGATTTCGCTAATGCACTGACGCTCGTCTTTCGTTGGAAATCCGCTGATAGCATAAACTTCCGTCATCACGTCAAGTGCAAATGCACTGAAAGTGCTGTAACGTTTGATTTCTGAAATTAATTAGCATAATTAGGTATCTCCATCAAAATGACAAGAAAATTCGTCAATTCTAGATCTTTGCGAAAATTGCATGAACTCTTTCGCCATGCCTTTTGAAAACATATATGCAGATTCTATATCTATTTTTTTTAAATGAAGGACAATTTATAGGACGATATTATTATATTTATATGCCTATATATTGTAGCGACTTATCAAAGCTAAGAAAATATTTAAGTAAAAGATATATTTGTGTTCAAATGTTTCTGAATCATTTTGTTACAAGTCTGAAATTGAATACATTTGCCCATTTCTTAGCAACGTAGATATAAAGCGGCATTTTTTTTTTTTTTTTTTTGATTAAACGAAAACGTAACTGTTTAGGAAAAGATTAAGTTTTTTTTCTTTCTCTAACACTTGACATTTAAGTGTTAAAAAAGAGATGAGCACTTTTTTTATTTTGTCTTGAAGTGCATATTTCTTATATATACATGTAATTCCTTTCAGACAGAATATCAAAATCCTTAGTAGCAATGACGTTAAAACCAAATGTAAAATACTCATGTATATGACTGGCAAAAAGATCTACCCTCGTCTTTAAAGATGACCTCTACTCGATCTTAAACAGTCATGTTGTTCTCCCCCCCCCCCCCCACGAAAAAAAACTTTATTCATTGTTTGTTGCTTGAGTCTCGTAATATACTTTATTAAAATTTATATAAATTGATAGTAAACTTATGATTTGCATCTATATTAAGAAATATTAGCTACACAACTTAAAAAATCATATTCTCAAGTTATGTTAAGTTTTAATTCTAACATTAAATTCCTGTAAAGTTCCGTAGCTTTAATTACGCTAATTACAGACACACACTGCCACCCCCACGAAGCTTAGGACTATTATGGAACCAAACTAGACTTTACCACAAGACTTAGAGAATATGAACGAGTATTAAAATTGTTTCTTGGGTAAATATTTGAAAATTGATTTTCTTATTATTTCATCCATGAGATGCTGCTTAACCTGTCTTCGTGCAGATATAGATGAATCAAAATTAGTTTTCATTATGCAGGGAAGTTTGAAGTTGCCTATGCACATTAAATATAATAATTTTATTAATTAATCTAATTACATCTACATGTAATTACTTAATAATTTTGGTCCTTATGTAACCGTACCTCAGTTTGGACAGGATACGTTGTACAATACAACCGTACATGGTATATCTTTTAAAAATGTCTACGGTTTACATCGAACAAATGAAGCTTTTCTGGTGTAAATAATGTTTCTTACATGCGTTATTTACAAAATTTGAAAATTTTGAAATTTTACTTTATTTTGTCAACAAAATAATTTTTTTTTAAACAAATTTTAATACAAAGGGGATTGAAAATGAAATGTACCTTACTCAAAATATAAAAGTACATGCAGATATGTACTAGATTAAAGTTAGATGCAACAGATTTAAAGATTATCTTATACATGTATACACGTGAAATATATCGATGATGCATTGCAGGTAAGACATAAATTCTATTAAAGTTAAAAGTTGAAAATAAATAATGTTTAAATTAAACGGGATCTAAAGGTGGAAAACTTAATTTGATAAATGTGCCGACTCTTTGACTAGTACATGTACAATGTACGTTCATGTACATGTATCTTCAAACGGAACAGAGGTTTTGGATGATCTGAAGAAGTTAGGGGATTCATCCCCCCTTTAAATTCCATCTTAACGAGGTTCGCTCCTGAGCTTTTGAGCAGATTTTTATCTTAACCTATATTTTAAAAATTATGCATGATGTTTTAATTCTTACAATAAATTTGGATTCTACAATGCCAATTAAACTATATCAAGTGAAAACTCCATGATAAAATTCCATACCAAAGGCAGTTAGCGAGGAACTATATTTTGTGGCGGAATGGTTTTTAGAAGAATATGATCATTTTTTCTCTTTCGAAGTATTTAAAGTATGTTAAGTTTGGATTCCTATTTTTACAAGCATTCTGCACACAGAGTTATTTTGTGCAGTGAACTGTTTTTTTTACTGGTCCTTAATTATATTAAATTAACTGTCATGAATTCTATCATCATATTTGATAAACATAGCAAATAAATATATTGTGAAAAAAATAGCCCTAATTTAAGCTTTGAATTAGCACTATTTTACATGTAGTAATATCTAAAAATTAACATCACAGACCCCAACTTTTAATTTTATTTTCTGAATATATAACATACTTTTAACCATTCTTCTTAAATTCAGTAAAATGCCATTACTTTCAAATGATTTTTTGCTTGTTAAATTTTTAATTCCAGCAAAATTAAATTTTTTGAGTGCAAAAAGGTCAAATAATTATACAAGCGGAGTAATTCGAAATTTTTTTTCATTGTCACAAATTTTAATGTGTCTATTCACGATGAAATAAGACTGTGTTTGTTCCCATAATTTATTTGAATAAAAAAATAGAGGAAAAACTTTAAAAATTGATTTATGTGTAAGACGTGTTTACAGTGCAAAAAGGTCAAACTAAATGCTCTGTAGCGCCAAAAGAAGCGCAGTGACCCCAATTTTTTGTTTTGATTTTTAATTAAGCTATGTGTATAAATACTAAAAATATACTTGATAAAAAATTCTCATTACTTTTGATGGCAGGATCCAACCTCCTTAAGTGTAATTCACCCCTCTGAAATACTTTATATAGGTTATTCATCGACAGGTAAGATTTGGCACAAACTAACTCAACAAAATTAAATTTACATATTACATCTTGTGAAAATGTACATATTACATCTTGTGAAAATGTACATATTACATCTTGTGAAAATGTACATATTATCTTGTGAAAATGTACATATTATCTTGTGAAAATGTACATATTATCTTGTGAAAATGTACATATCTTGTGATAATGATAATTAACTTAAAAAATGTATATTTTGTTTTACAATTATCACTGATAATGGAACACATCGATGGGTTCAAATTTTAAAGCAACAACCTATATCTTACTATCAAAATGTGAATATGAATATGCTTTTGTTTTTCATGTTCTATTAAAAGCAAATAAAAAAAGAAAACAAACAAATCACCCCACCCCACCCCCCAAAAAATCCATGGGGAACGGGATGCGCGTATGCATACAGTGCTTCAACGGGCATAGGCTTACCGTTCGTTACCTTCATATTTCAATCTGTTTCGCACTATTATTATTCTTTATTTGCTTGATGTATATATATTATATATTATATATATATATATATATATATATATATATATATATATATATATATATATATATATATATATATATATATATATAATAACAATTAATTTCAGTCATGAGATTTTGTATGAAATTATATATCTGTTATTTTTTTGTTTGATAATAGGAAAATGTTCATAAATCAATTTCTTGTCTTGTTCAAACCAGACAAATCCAAGTCCATTTTCAAAAAGTTTTTCCTTGATATGTACAACCCAGCTGTTGTGGAATATTCACAACACATTTTCGGGATACAATTATCAGTTTCTAACAACTTGAACCAAAATTTAAAAATACGAAAAATGCGAACAATCTTCATCGGGAGTCTACAAGTTTCAACATAAATCATAGCAGTATTTGACTGTGCTCTTTCTTACACATAAAACATATTTGATAAAGTCCAAATGTACTTTTTCAATATTACTAGCATTGTGTCCCCCCATACTTTGCAACCATAATTCAATTTGCTTGCAACATAAGAATCAAAAAGTGAAAAGTAAGATGGTACTCGAGGTCATGCTTCGCTACTAGCATATAATAATTATTAATTAACAAAATTGAAAGTTTCTTGTTATATTCATTTAATTTTTTTTTACATGTTATAAAACATTTTTTTTCATGTTTTTTTTTCCGTCGCTGATTTTATTTCAAGTAAAGTAACCATTATTAAAAATTTTAATATCTAATAAATCATTGATTAAATCTTAATTACACTGTATCAAGGCTTGATTTGAAAACAAAACTTAGAAATGTCAATTTGGACACTGGAATATAATGATGAGTGCTAATTATGAGACAAAAGAGGGCACATCAAAATAAAGATTGTTAGGTCGGGAATAAAAAATAGATTTACTTTCATTAATATTGCAACGTGTATCAATGTATACAACCCGGGGTTGGCCATTTAAGCGGATGGACGGTTTTTTAATTTGTGGAAAATTTAGCGGAATATTTGTGGAAAATTTAGCGGAAGATTTATTGAACATCTTAGCTGAAGATTTATAGGATATCTTAGCAGAAATCAAAATTATATACCAGCACTATTAAAATATCAAGTCAAGACAAAACATAACATATTTACACTATTTATAAGTCAGTATTGGCTCTCTATCTGTTTATATGTATATTTACAAGTAAAATCTTACAGATAAAATTGTAATCAAATACGAAGGTCATTTACTTTCTCTTTTGATTTTTTCATGGCTATTACATGTAGTCCATATTACTGTTTCACCTAATGCATCAGATTGACAAGTACACAAGTATTAAAGCACATAACAATAGGCAGAAAAAAATATTTCTTTATGTAAAATCTGCTTTTTATTCCTTTAATGGTAGTTTACTAGAGTCATATTTAGTAAAGAATCTAGAAATATAGTAAAAACATAATTTACACCTACATGTATCGATCTACGCCTAATTTAAAAAAAAAAAAACATTAAAGTTAGTCACATTGAATTTGATGAACAAACAAGCATCTTTAAAGCTTTTCAAAGAATGACCGTCATCAAAATTAAACCCAATTTCCTAAAATGACTTCTTTTTGTGACCAGCTGGTGACATGAATGTTACACTACATACTGCATTATAATGTTCTTACAGAATTTACGTTATAGATACATGTATGGCATGCGGAACTTATAAGGTATTCAATTAAGGACGTATGGTAGTGACGATTTTGAATCCACCGCGCAACTCCGAATGACGTAAATGAATCGTATGTCGTTCATCTCTTTAGTAGAGTTGGAAATAAAATTTACAATGCAACTTATTTTAAAGATATACTTGATATAAAATCATATAAAATGTGACTAAAATTTCATTGGATTCAAACTAACAACAAGTCGAGGTAATTTTACGACTTATATTACTTTTCGGTAATGTAAACAAAGCGGATGTTTCGAAAAGAATGAAATGCGGAGAAAACGAGGATTTTCGTCAACCAAATCTATTCAGCGGCACAGCAAGGCTTCGTTGACTCAAGAAAGGCGATGGTGAGCTGCGTCTGACTGAAAATTACTGTGCAAAGATTAAACCCATCATTCGAATCACAAACGCATGACAACTCTAGCCTAGCTAAAACGATCTGCCCAGGTTTGTCTCTAGTATTTGATACCATTTAACTAACATTACCTCAGAAATTCAGTAAAAGTGATTGTGGCTCAGCTAAATACCGGTATTAGATAAGATATATATATATATATTTATATATATATATATATATGAGTGAACTGGGTACTTTTTTCTGAATTGGGGGCATGAGTGAACTCACAACATTATACACTGCATGATAGATCATTTTTAGCAAAAATTAGGTTAAGTGCACATAATTTAGAAATTGAAAAAGGTAGATATGTTGAAATTAATAAAAATGATAGGTTGTGTAAAGTTTGTCAAAACCTTGATATTGAGGATGAAAAACATTTCATTTTGCTCTGTCGGAAATATGAAGCACAGAGAAAAATATTCAAAACAAAATTATCTACTTTCCCTAATTTCAACCAAACAATCCATAATAATGACAATTTGTTAAAATCATTGATGAAAACCAGGTGTAAAAGGGTTCTTAAAATATTATCTTCATTTTTATGTCAAATATCTGATATTAGAAAAAATGTTCTAGCTATAAATGAGTAACTACATTGTTATGAATCACCTAGTATCTGATGAGTACACTACATTATTTGCTACACCATTTGTTTGTATTCTAGTTGTGTTCTACTGTATTATTATACTTATTAATGTGTTCTGTATGGGCCTTTACCAATTACTGTAATTGTGTTTGTGCCAATAAAATATTTGTATTTGTATTTATAAATTAGTGACGATTCATGTTAAAGTTTTTTTCAAAAAAAAGCAGAGATTTTGTGATTAAAAATTGTTATATTCTTCCTTAGTTGTTGTTTACAATATAGATTCAAAAAAGTGATAAAGAGCACTACACTATATTATAATAAAAACAATACCACTGGTTACCAGTGCACACATGAGGGGGTAATTTACATGATTTATACACAATTCTGTTTTGCAATTTATTTTTATATTGTGTGACATGATTGCATTCCGGAATGTTGGTGAATCAATAAAAATTCAAAAATTTATAGATGTTATTCAGGTGCGCTTGATTTTGGAAAAACGTTTCGAGTTTCATGTACTCTATCATGTCTACATGTATGTATTGATGCTTTTAAATTTAGCAAACATAGAAAATATATTAAAAGAAACAATAATTTATTATAAATGTTAAGTCATATGAGACACAGTTATAACTCAATGAAATTTGAAGGTAACCAGATGCAAGGTGTTGGACACTGTCTAGACAATTTTCTTCCAAAACATACTAGATAAAAAATTCACTACACTACAACACAAATAATACTTACCACTAAATTCTTTGGCCTAAAACAGGACTTTTCTTTTTATTAAGATTATTTCTTTCCTTATTAATTTCCAAGTTATGTTGATGGTAGAGTGTCTGAATTGCAATTTTGACTATAATCATTTTTTTTAATTGAATTTTCTTCTGAGTTCATGAAAGCTAAAAGCATCAATACATATTATAGAGTATGTGAAACTCAATCATAATCATGTAGACCACACAATATGAAAATAAAATAAAACACTCATTTTGTTTATACTGCATCTACATTTACATATATGCAGTGATAGGGAAGAAATCTCAGCTATATAGATTTAGTAGTACATGTATATTATTTGAATAGGTATCCTTAATATTGTGGACATTGAACATGAAGTTGAGATGGAACAGGATCTGGAACCCTTAATATCTGCTATCTGGAAACTTGGAAGGAGGGTTATGGAACTGGGGGTGATATGACAGATGCTCTAAAATGTCCATGCCATTTCAGCAGCTCTTTCATGCTGTGGATATCCTAACTTATGGATCATCAGCTACCATTAAGGTACATTTACATTTGTCAAAATGTTAGGCTGTGGTGTTGTTAGGCAAAATTGTTTCCACTTTCACAACCCAGTGAACCCACCCTATTTTGCAGCTGACCCCAATTTTTTTTAAAATGCCTTTTCAAGAAAAATATGAATATTCATTTTAAATTCCCCAATAATAGCATGTATAAAAAAATTTCCACCATAAATAAAACACTATTTCTTTGACTTCCAGTCTATGCAAAAGACATCGGACCGTCAGACCTGACCGATGTGTAGTGCCTCTGGTCCGATGCGTCATTTTTTACACCGGACCAGAATGTCCGATGTGTCTATGTCCAGTTTTGAGCATTATTATTTTGATGGGGAGTCATGTAAATGTTTGTTATAAGTAAAAAATTTCTCACAAATCCAAATACGTAAATGAAGGTGATTAAAACCATATGGACCATCTACAGTACTATGCGGGAGCAATCCCTTGTAAAAGAAAAGGTGTTAGGCTTACTACTCTGCATTTTCATGTTTTTCACTTTTTTACATTAGGTTTTTTGGTCCAACAAAAATTGATTCGGTCCTGTGTGTTCATTGATTACACAGGACCCAATGTCCTGTGTGGTCCAAAAAACTTTCGCATAGACTGGACATCAGTGTTACTTGGTTGTTTTATTTAAAAAAGTCCACGCAAAAAAAAAGAATTAAAAATATGCCTACCAGTACCTACCGGAACTCTAAATTTTTCAAGCATGAACATGATAAAAGTGGAAACAAAGCAGGTTTAACCAATCATTTTCCTTGGCTTTACTTACTAGATTATTTTCTTTGATAATTGGCTAGATTTCACAATTAGTAAGCAAGTAAATTGTATTTTATACATGTAGTGATATGTTACAGTATGAAGAAAAACATAAAAATACATGTAATCAGTCAATCAGACCTATGTGTCACTTTTAGACAAATACATGTATATCATAGTTGATACCCATGAAAAGTTTTAGATAAAGTTGAAAGTACCATATGTAGTGATGTAAAGATTAATCGATTAAATCAATTATCTAATCAAAATGGTCCCCGATTATAGATAATCGATTACTCAAAATATTAGTTAAATGCAAATTATTCCTTTAATTTTTGATTCATTCTTCTTTGAATTTAACTAAATCCTAAATAATAATCTAATAAATGAATCCAATGATACAAACTATTTCAAAAATGTATTTTGGAAATCACTCCAGAATTTCTAAACAATTTATTCTACATTTGAAATTGAAGAAATATAATATTTGAAATTAATCAATTTTTTTTTCGATTATAGTGCATCCCATTATTCCAATAATCAATTATGAAAAAAATCCCAATTTCCCATCACTAACCATATGCAAGAATTGTTTGATGAATACTAACTGGTATATTAGGTTTGACATTAAATATTATGAATTATACATAAATACAAACATACTTAATTATTGTTTATTTATAGTATCATAGGGACATACAACTTGTATGTTTCATAGTTATTAACTTATTAAACATTTCATGTTTGAAATAAAGCCAACAGGTTTAGGTATGTGAAATCACTAACTGCCCATATACATGTAACAAGTTTATTGATGCAGACCTCTAGTAAAAAAAAGGGGGGGGGGTGCAACTGACATCTTAATGAAAATTTACTCTATAGCCAAATACTATTCTCAGAAAAAAGTTAGGAGGACAGACCCCCACCCCCCCAACACACACAACCATTCTGTAGGCCTGTATTGACTAGATCAGGTGGACAAGATCATTTGATTGTTATTAAAATGAAAATTATTTTATCACCTGCACTAATAACTAAAACAAGATTATTGTTTCTTACAGAGAGCGGGAACATCATGATCATATAAGCAATGAGACGAGAAAAGTTTTCAACTTTTTCCACAAAGAACAATCAATAAACAGGCAGACAAAATTCCAGGTCTAAAAATAAATGGAATGAAGGTGTACAATAACAAGTGAACATAGAAGTTTCTCTTGTAACAATCAGAATTAGACTAAAGTTTTGAGTAACGACAAGAAAAGTGTAGTCACTGGATACACTATCATTTCCTATGATGTCCCAGTATTAATCGAATGCAGTTTAAAACTGGCATTGCCAACAAATTCGATATGGAGTTATTGATGGAAGATGTGAATTGAAAACTGTGTGTGACTCGTTACAAAAAGTAAAGTGGATTCTATCTCAGAATGCAGACTTTTTCAGTTGAAAGACCCCAGAGTTTTATATGAAAAGAGTCATATATCTTCAGTCTGTTTGAAATGTCCATGACATCAGTTGTGGATACATTATTGGTGTTATCAGAATTTGCCATTTCTGTAGCATCATTTTTAGATACAATGTCAGTGTTTGGTACTAAATGTAATAAGTTTTCATTAATTCAAATTTGGTCAAATTACAAATTATTTTTCTTTTTTTTTTTAATTGTAGATAGAGCAAATAAGTTTTCAATATGTTAATGTATTTTGATTCTCATGAATTTTGCAATATTAAATACATTTCATTATAAAAATTATTTCATTACCTTATCATTGTATGAACAGATGCTAAATACACTGCATGTTAAAAAAAAGAGTAGAACCTGGGAAATTCATGTTCCTTATTTTTAAGAAGGTTTTCCATTGGAAAAATGATGAAAATGGCACACAAGGACTGCTAATGACCCAAATGCGTGCCATGACCTTGACTCAAGATCCTTTGATCAAGTTAAATGTCATTTTAAAAAAAACATTGAATTCCTGTATTTTGTATGGAGAACATGAGATGCTCATACTGATCGTAAATATTGCATATAACCTAAGGTTACATGTATGTATTGAGTAACTGACCTGGTCTATTACTCTCAAATGGAGGCTAATTGGTAGTTGATACTTGACACAAAAATTGCTTATGACTCAAATCTGTGTCATAATCTGACCCAATGTCATGAATGTATAATCTCCTACAACTTTCTTGTATCAATAATCTCCCGTCCCTCATGCATATGGTTACATTGAGGAGGTAATAAGCTGCCTCACGTCATGTACTGTAAGTTTTTATCTTCATTTATAAGCTCCTGTCAGTGTGTGAGAGTTATGTCAGGTGCAGTATTACAAAGCTGCTCAAGCCCGTAGAATGCTGGGGGGACCTACTTTTTCCGAGTATAGTAGTTTGCTATAGTGATTGCCCCCCCCCCCCCCCCCCCCCCCCCCGTTGCTACAAGGTCAAGCACTGTCAATTTCCACAAAATGGACATTTAATAAGTTTGGTTTCTTTTTTTTTTTTGCCCATCAGATTATTTTGGGAAGTTGCCCCTCCCCTATTTTTGGTGAGTTTAGTTTTTTTTTTTTTTTTGCTTGACAGATTTTTTTGGGGGAAGGTGCCCCCCCCCCCCACTTTTGAAACCGTTGCTACAAGCCTACTGCTTGACTTGTAAACTTATGATACTTATTATTAGAGAAACAAAGGTTATTTTAACCATAAAAAGAAAACTAGAAAAAGATATTTAAGATAAATAGTTTAAAACCCTTCAAATTATAAAACATAAGTTCATCTATTTTAGTGAAGGATTATTTTTGTACTTTGTGGTTTTAGCTCTTAAAATTTTATCTGATTTTGTTAAATATTGCTGTTACTCTACACCATATTGTACACATGCATAGCAAAGTACAGTGTAGTATATTGTGGTGGTGTCACTATTTTACCTAGCTTCAACAGCATGTATGATGGTTTAGTCAGACTTGTAGCAACAATTTCAAAAAAAGGGGGGGGGGGACAACTTCCCAAAAAAAATCTGATAAAGGAAAAAAAGACCAAAAAAGGGGGCAATATTTCTCAAAAATCTGACAAGCAAATATAAAAAAACACCTAATTTCACTATCCAAATCCTGGAATTTGCTAGTGCTCGACATTGGAGACTAGCATCTACATGATCTAAGGAAAAATTTACAACAATATACTTTACTCAGACCCCCCCCCCCCCCCCCGCATTCTACGGACCTCGGTTTAATAGCTGGTTAGTTAATAGTTACTGAATCATATCCAATCTTTCAATATTGCTCAAGATGGAAAATATTCATTCAAGACAAAGATTTATTATTAATTAAAATTAAACATGGAGACATAGAACGAATGTACAATAAGCCTCGAGCATTCTGTCTTCGTCAATTCACTTTATTTCATCCGTTCCACTAAAACGTTAGAAATTATAAGCCGGAGTTTCAAATTCTATTTTTGTTTTTGTTCAAAACAATTCATAGATAATTGTAAACACCTCCTCCAAGTCTACTTTCAACTTTGATTCCGATTCGGCATTTTGTATACGAGTTGCAAACTGGAAGTGACATGTACACGATAATGTACAAAACCAAACCGGGAAATCGGAAGATTTTCGGATTGTTCGGCAAAAATCTGGTGAAAAGCATTGCCCGCCGTGTCACAAGAGAAAAATAATAACTATAATAAAAATTTGAGTTTAAAACGACAAAATCAGGAGAGTTAGAAACTATAAGCAAGTAAATAAATTGCAATCTCATTATTTTAACATTTTATAACAGCTTTTTGAGCAGAGGAAATTCGGGTCAGGAAATTCGGGAGCACATTACTCCAAAACTACACACTAACATTATAATTTTTTATTAGCAATTTGTAAAGCAAGCAAATCACTATAAATATAGCATAAGATATCAAACTTTTAATTATTCTTTCATTATTAAAAAATACGTTGTACATATACATGAACCCATTTTCCCAATAAATTGTCATGATATAAATGAATCAAAATTAATTTGTCTTTTTGGCTTTTTTCTTGCACTATTTTGTTTTGAAATTAAAATTTCAATATTGTGGATGACATCGTTTTCAAAAAAATATTTTTATGTTGTTTTTATTGTTGTTCTCAATTTTTTAAAAATTGGTTATAAAAATATCACTTTATCATACAGAGTTACCCCCCTTATTTTAGTGCGTCATAATTTTTGATTTACTCACTAGAACCTTTTCTTATAATATTTTATGAAATATATAAAGGTACTTCTTTCATTTTATGTGGATGTTTTAGAGTTTTAATTACTCTGAAATTAGGACTTGTCAGTACCATACTCCCTTAAGGGGGCCGACTGGGATTTTCATTGCGCAATACTTCGCGCAGCATAGTAAAATAAAGCGTATTTACTCTATTAAAGCAACTACATGTATTTTTACATAATTTATAAAAATTAACAAATTTAGGAAATCTCAGGTTAAAAAAATCTAATAACGTTTTTAAATAACTGATTTTTAAACGATTTTTCAAATGACGTGTAGATAGACGTCGTAATAGTGTGTTTTTGACGTTATGAATAACCGAAGTTCTTTAAGCGGGGTCATTAATTATGTCATAAAATAAAAAAAAAAGTATAAAATATATGCTCTTGAAATTTTAAACATAGTAAATTGAGAATCTAACAATCATTTTTATTATTTTTTATGTAATTTTGTGCTATCTGTCATGTTTTGTTATACTCCATAAAAACAGGAAAATATCATGAATTTTGATATTTTGAGATTCCCCGATCTGGAAACCAGACGGTAGATTTTTGTGTTTCTTGCACAAAATGTAAAGTATAGTATTACCGATCATATAATTTAATTTGAGCAAAAAGTTTACAGTAGCATTTGTATAATTTGCTTCGAAGTGCGAAAAAATGGTATTTTCCTATATAATCCTATAGTAAATGTACCTGTATTTTGAGATGGTCCCTAAAAAATAACCAGACGGTAGATTTTCACTAAACTTGGCATGTTTACTGAAGTCAATGAAAGGTACATATGGTATAAAATTAAAGAGTTTCTCTATATTAATTTTCACACAATAAAACCCCAGTCGGCTCCCTTTTAAACAATATCCATGAACAGCTGTGCAGATAATTTTGTCCATAATGTCATACATGTAGTGTCGTCGAATTTTACATGAGACATGAATCTAAGTAGTTCAGAGCAACTAAAATGTGGTTCAACGTTTTAATTTCATGGGCATGCTTATATTTGTAACGTGTAAACTGCCTTTCACTATTAAAATAAGTACATGTACATCTCTACCAGGTTGTATGTAAAGCATGTTAAAATTCCTAATACTTTCTACTCAAAAAATAAATATGACTCAATGAAATCTAATGTTTCGTTAATTTATGTCATGTTTACTAGACATTTCTATGGATGTTTAATAAAAACCAA
Source organism: Saccostrea echinata (assembly GCF_033153115.1). Lineage (NCBI taxonomy): Eukaryota > Metazoa > Mollusca > Bivalvia > Ostreida > Ostreidae > Saccostrea > Saccostrea echinata. The sequence goes on along the minus strand of NW_026889774.1, from coordinate 6,116,132 downwards.
AAAAATGGAATAAATTGTATGAATAAGTGTAAATACCTGTCTTTCTTTTCTCTGCCATCTCTTGTGTCTTAGAGGTGTACCGTAAAACTGACCAGTGGAGGATTCTTTTCTTCAACTTAAGGCTACAAATATTTAATTGAGAGAACTTAATGAGGAGAACAGAAAGATGGTATGATATCATGCATAAAGAAGCGGCTAATTATTTACTTCTAATTAAATTTAATTATAATATCGGAGATTGCTAGTAATTATTTTTTGTTCGAAATATGCATAATTACTTGAATAAGCAACATTGCCCCTTTTAATGCTTACACATATTACATAATTAATATGGACTGTATAATAGAAAAAGGAATTAAGTAAGATGTTTTTTTTTTAATTATATAGTGTATTGCCATCTGTAACCCAAGTTATAATGATTAAATTTACATGCATGATATACTCATGTTTCGTCGCATTCCTTTTTTCTTTCAAAATTTTATTGTAGAAAATTAAGATGTGAATTTATCTTATGACAGTTAAATCAAGTTTTAGGTTTAAATTACTTTGTCTTTGCTTTAATGCATTATGGAAAAAGCTTAAAATATTACATGTAGATTATAGTATTTATTAACTACATTATTATTTTATTATATGAGTCAAAGGTGTATTTATAAGATGTGATAAAACTTGACAGTTATCTTCAGATGATAAATCCATTGTACATGTACGGATTTCAGTAAGGTCTTTTAAAAGCATTAGCATTTATGTTCTACATAGGACTTACATGCATATTCAAGTGAAACAAAAACATGATCAATTCAATCCCACGGCACCGAAATCAGTCAAACACGAATGACTTTTTTTCAATTCTCTCTCTCTCTCTCTCTCTCTCTCTCTCAACAATGCGCGAATTGTTTTATACTACAATATGTAATTAGAATATATATTTATATATATTATAATTGTTTCTATATATTGTTTACATATGCATTACAGTCATAAACAAAATTAAAAGGTAGTTTACGGAATATCATCTACTGATTTACAAGTTACAATATATAACTTTATAATGTTGTAAATTTTGAATTTATTATAGAGAAAATGATGCATGACACCAGAGTGAAACCGGTGATATTTAATCAAAAGAAAATATTTTGGTCCAATATATCACAAAATATAAATTAAAAGAACAAATAAAATCCACAAACACATGTAGGCGAAATGCATAAAATAAAATGCTTTCCAGAAAAAGTAATAATGAACATAGAAATCCCGCGCAAGTTTTTACCACTCCTGACGGAATAATTCTAGTAATATATCTTATAGTATCAACTAAAAGTTAAATACAGGCTTATAGCAGGAAAATACTTTTTTTTTTTCAAAATCCCGCAATTGGTTTAGGAGCAGAAGAGATATCCCCCCTCCCTTGCCTCTTCATCTTTTTTTTAACTTCAAATTCTCATTTTCACTAATTGACGTTTTCTCATTACATGTTGGTAACTTTATTTTGATACCTGATGTATTATGTTATATACGTATTGTACTTCGAGTATGCTCCGTTTCCATTTCCATCAAAAATAAAAGAAGGGAATGTGCACAGTTTACTGAATTTGCCAGGGTATTTGGGGGGGGGGGGGGGGGTTAGCTTTTCACACCTTACATGTATGTATAGGCCTGGTATTTAATACAAAATATTATGCAGAAAAATTGAAGTACACATTTTTAAAAGCTTTAGTAATTTGTGAAAATTTAGAATGTACCACTTTTACTTCATATACAATACCGTATTCATTAATCGACATTTTCTCTTAAGCAAAATTGCTACAAGATACAAACTGTACTTAGGGTTCCTTGTCATGATGTTCTCAGTAACAAATATGCACATTTTACTGAAAATTTATTATCACAACCTACTAATAGTTTTTCGATATATAAATATATTCACAAATTATAGTGTTATTAATCTATCAGCTGCTTCACCATTATTTTCATGCCCATTCACACAAAAGCTTTCTTTTATATTCATGTAATGATAATCTCTTTTTATCATCGGGCTGAATGCCAAATGATGTTCTCAAAATTTCCGTTAAGATTAAGATCGGTGAATGACGAAAACGATTTCTACAGTTTGTTTTTAATCAGTTATCACAACTTATTTCTCTTTTGTCACTTAAAGCAATATGAACTGCATTTTTTGAGAATTTAATTTTGCTGTTAAAATGTGCTGTTTTGATAAATTTAGTGTAATTTGAACCTTTTTGATCAATTTGACATACATAAAGTATTAAATTGTTTCAGAAGAAAGATTTCTGTACAATCGAGTATAAGGAATCGATGTACATGACAACAATAATGTAATTCTGCTTCAATCAAAGCTTAAAAATAGTTCTTCCATCCCAAATATGAATAATAGAAGATTATAAACGTTCTTTTTTTTTTTGTCATTGAAATAGTAAATTACAATTTTGCAACAAAAATTTCCGACATCAAAGTTGCAGCTCATATTGCTTTAAATCACGTTTTGATTGAACAATTCATTAATGGCGTGTTATGAAATAATTAAACGATTGCTTGTTGTCAGTTTCACTAAAAATTGCCAGTAACTTAGATCCGCCAAGCGGAACCACCACCATTTGCTATTTCCAGCTGATTATCGAAAATGAAGGTAGACTTTTAATTAAATATAAGATAATTACTATGCGAGGAAATCTTAATTATATATAGTTTGCGGACATTACTGCATGTCTAGTGTGATATTAACGGAATAAGTATAAACTCTGGTGCAGGCGTTTCGGAGTTTATTTGCAACATTTATTAATTTATAAGTATAGAGGCTGTATATGTACGTGTAGACACCGGTATTAAGTCCACATAACAAGACCATTTTTCAGGTGTATGGAGTATATACATGTATACAACCACGTAATGCAATTAGCTGCAGAACTGTAGCTCTCTGGAACAGAAAATTCAGACAGGCATAGTCGAGATGAATTTTCTGTTCCACAGAGCCACAGTTCCACAGCTGTATTTTGACAGAAGGAAATGAAATCATTCAGTCAAATTATAAATGTGAAATTAAAAATGGCAATATACAGGTCCAGTCCAAAGACTTTTTCTACCTACGTAGCTATTTATTTTAACCTACTCCAGGTAGCTATTTTTACCTACTTTTTGCTTTATTTGCATTTCGTGGCCAAACGCTGGGACGGCGCAATATGGCGAGTACCGAATTTCTTAATAAAGTTACACTGACGATGAATACGACAAAGAAATTTGGCCAAAAATAATTACTTTTTAACTTATCAATTTTGCATCAAAACTGCACCCAGTTTCATTTTCTGGTAGCTAAGGATCAAAATTAAGTCTAAAATGTCTTATAAATCTGTATCAATTTAATCTTCATGCATTCTTAGATTTTTAAAAAAAAATGTTTCGAGATGATGTATTTCCTTTCCATTCTTCACTCTCATAAAGTTTTCAGATTGACACCCTGAATTTTGTCGTGCAAGTGCACATGACGAATAACAAGAAGTCTGACTTGTTTTAAAGATGTGCTTTAATTATAATTTTATTTTAAGTAAGACAGGTAAAAGTAGGTAGAAGTAGCTACTTTAAGTAGATTTATATACCTAGGAAGTAAAATTTTACCCCCCCCCCCCCAAAAAAAAAATACTGTACATGTGGAGCGGCCCATTAAAGCCTTCGATATTTAACTCCGTAGATTTTTGTTTGTTTGTTTGTTTGTTTGTTTTTGATGAAGAATAACGTTGTCACTGCATAAATCCTCATGATACGACTGCTTTTCTTCTCTGCTTCACTGTTCGAATCTTTAAAATAAGAAGAAAAAATTACACAAAAATAAGAGTACCTTTTTTTGTTTGTAATAGGAATGAAACAACATAAAATTTTTAACTTAACAGGAGCTTCAAGTTTATTTAGTATTAAGACTAGAGACAAAGAGAAACTTTATGTGTTGAATGAAATTATCTGTAATAAATGTTATTCTCATCAGAGGTGTAATAAAAATAATTTACTCACTGTTGATTCCTGAGTCAGGGCAGAGACATGACATCTGATGGTGTCTGCAATTTCTGGGGACATGGTGTTGGCAATATCATTGGTGTTGGTCAAAAAGTGTCCAAACTCTTCTAGCTTTGGGACAGTTGGCTGGCCAAATCTGTGTTGCTTTTCGAGACGTGACTCCCACCAAGATGTTTCCTCATCTGCCAGGCTTCCACATCTTTTCCACTTGGGGAGATCTGTCATCATGACATTTAAGCCCCCCCCCTGCCTTTTCCTGGCATGGCATTGATCGGAAGTGGTGAAGCATCAAAGGCTCTGGCCAACTCCGTGATGTCCAGCTCCTGGAAGGTTGCTCTCTGCAAGGGCCATTCCTTATATGACATGATGACCCTGTCCTCCTGAAGATGGAACCTGAAGCAGTGAGGGGACTTGTGGCCAGACAGCTGGATGGGTGACCGGAGTGCCGAGCTCGGTAGTCCCAAAGATCATCCATGTATTCTGTTGTGGGCTGGGGATGGTAGGCCACTTGGACTTCCTCATGGAGGGTATCTAGGGTCTTGATGGCCATCTTCCATATGTGGATAGATATCCTTGAAAACATCTGGTCCACATCCTCATGGATATGTCCTACCATCAAGAAGGACAGCTTCATCTACAGATAAGGAAAACGAACTACTGATACTTATAAGTATATATGTTATTACAATATTTTGAAAATTCTCTGAATGAGATTTTTTAAAAACTTTTTGACCAGTCTTTGGAGATGGTTATAATAACCATACCTTTTTAAATACTTTCATGAGAACCAAACTCCCAAGGAACGCCATCATGATGAATTTTTTGTCCTTTGCTGAATTGTCGGCCTGCAAGTAGAGTATGGGAGGCAACCGTCTTTGCTGCAATGAAAGGAATATTTTAAGTCTTAATTTGACCGATATAATAAACAAAACAATGTTGTAAAATTGATTACAGTAGGGAATGCCAGGCAAATTTACAAAGCACATATATTATAAAACTATCTTACTGAATAAATTATTATATTATAAAAACTGAATGTGTTCGTACCATAAGTAGATATTATTAAAGAATTAAAGATCTGAATAAGTGAAAATGGTTTATAGTTTCTAGATATATACCTGTGCAATGTCATCAAAGACTCTCAGCAAGCAATTCATTGATATTGGAATCACAGGAGAATTTGTCTGTTCATGTGAAGACATAGGATTTTCATTGACCATGGGCCAAGATTCCTGTGACGTGGTGATGGATCCTGGTGAGGCTGACATCTCCCTGTTAAAATAAATTTCATTGAGAAAATAAAAAAAAAAAAGAAATTGCAACAGACATGCACAGAAAGAAAGACAGATATAGAGCCAAGTCTAATAACTACGTGTAGTTGTCTGCTGCTTTGGACTAAAAATGATTGTGGTATATAGGGATTTTATTGTCGATAAATTAGTTTTAAACCTCATTTGAAAACTTTTGAAAAGATAGAGACGGAGGGGGAGGGTATGAAGGGCCATTGTGCTTTAAAATTTGTAATCATCAAACCTTAATTTAAAACTATAGTCAAAATTATGTTTACCTTATGATATGAGGGTAATCTGGGTAGATTTGTCTTCGCCTGGTCTATATTGTCGATGATAATCGAGCAATACTTCTGTGGGTTGTCTCTTGCTTTCTTAATGTGCATGTAGTACTTTTCTCGCGCAATTCTACAATTAAAAGACACAATATTACATAATTGATCATTGTCTGTCATTGATATTACATACCCTGACATATCCATTGCCACTTCCTTTCTAAAGACATAAACAAAAGACTCGGTTTTCACTTAGTTACAGTGAAATCTTAAGATAAGTTCCAGCTAATTTTTCAGAAACTAAATTGGTTGTATTTAAACTGTACTAGCTGCTTTAAAAGATTTACATTTAATGTTTTACATTATATATAATAGTATATTCTTGATATATAATTTTATTTTCCTCTAATTTTAATTACTGGTATACAAATATGTTCCTGCCCCCGGGGATATCTATATTGTACTGGTATTTGCCTTTTAACATTGCCACTGCATAAATGATGGCTTTAAGTTAGACACACATTCAAGTGATATTACTACAATTTCTTATCACTGAAATGAAATTACTTCTGAACAAGAAGATGGGCTTTCTTTTGCTCTTCTAACAGCAGTAACTGTACCTTAGATAGGTTCCCAGCCTTTTGCATTTCTAATCATGGAACACTCCTTACATTCTGTAAATGTGGTTCTCTACAAAGATTTGAAAAAAAATTGACGAGTATAAATTCATATAGATGTTGATAACATAAAGTGTTCCCTTTAAGCATGAAGGACAGATGTTGTACAGTGTGCCATTGGCAACACAAGATAATAATTTTTTTTTTGTAAAAAGAAAAATATTTACATTTTAATTTAGATTTTCAAACTCTGATTTTATACAACTCTTAATTATTTACTAAAACTTTTGGTTGAGTCCAGCGTGACTAAATCTTTCATGCATGACTATAAGAATGCATGCTCTTTAATAAAATGTATTCAATGTACATTAATATCAGTATGCATGGCAATAAAAACATTCAATGATACATAAATTATGGATTTAGATAATTAAAAAAAAATCTACCATGCCTCTGATGCTTTGATTTCTGGAAAACGGTCATTAAAATGCTCCAGACAGTAGGGGTTGCTGTGTCCACTTGCGTACTCCTCATACATGTTGTGAATGGAGTAACATGTTGGGAGCATCACATTCCCATTGTTTGGCTGGACCTCCCCATGGGCTCTACCTGAGCTCCTGATGAAATTTACAACATCAGCTCTCCGGGGCCTGTCATATTTGTGTGAGGTTCTTGCATCTCTTCCCCTTCAGCACATAGTATCTAAATATAAGAACAATGGTCTTTTGTTCCAAGTGATTTAATGCATAATAATAATTTAATTATGTGTTCTTGTAAGTTCTTTGTTAATTTCACTTATTAAATAAAAGTTAACGTACTATCATTCCAACAACAGTGTGTCACTTCGCTTGATCAAAAATGCATAAGTTCTATATGTTGATCACCATATTTTATTACTCATTGATTGGCTGTTTGAACAGATCAAGGAAATCAAATCCTTATCATCCTCCATGTGAACTACTGACCAGATATCAAATCCATTTTATGAGCAAAATAAATGATGTCTCTTGAGCATCAGTCAACATCTTATCAATGGCCATGGAATGAGTTTCCTTTGCTCAGAGAAAAGGGACTCTCTTGGTGAATCATCATGATAAATTTGGCCCATTGTTTGTCTCGACTTATGACTTAATGCCCGAGATCCATTTTTTTTATAGATCTCATAGGTTTCTGTATTACCATAACTCTCTACAAGTCTACATAACTTGTAAAATCTAATAAATGTTCAATGAATTCGAAAAAAATGTCTGCAAGAGCTATTTTAATTTGACATAATCTAGTATGCTATCAACTGCTGCGGTGAGTGAATCTTAAAGTTTTCTGCCCAATTTCTAAGAGATTTGGATAAAACCTGCTTGATCAGATATGCTTCAGATTAATTAATTTTAATTTGAAAGAATCAATTTTATGCAAATAATATAGTGCACTACCATGACATATAATAGTGGTACACCCGTCGAATAATATTCAATTATCATAACCTGTTTGCAGTGTACTGAGTGCACTGTAAAAAAATCATGTCAAGCTTGGTACAAAGATTTCAATGTTTTTCTCATTCCAAATGTTTGATGTGCATCTCCTATGATGTAGATATTAATTAGATCAAATAATACCTCATATATTTCTCAACTAGTTGTAAAACTCTAACAAATGGTCATCTGCAGCTTTGTTCATAGTCACATAAGGCTACAGCCCTAAAAGACATCAAAACTCTAAACATTTTGTTCATCTTAGCGAGACATGATGACCTCTGATATTTTTTGTTGTTGAGATATAAAATAATAAATATCACATTATACAACATCAAATTAGTTTAAATTAACATGATTAACATCATTACACCATATGAACTACTTAATTTGACAAATCCTATACCAATCAATTGCAATAAAGATGCCAGACTCCTTTGCCCAACACCCCAGAGATATAGATGTGTATTTTCTTGATATAACATTTCAAAATATTTAGGTAACTGCAATACTCTTATATAGGGATTGTGTAAGTTTAAAATGTAGTCTGGTGTTTTATTTAGTTTCACCTTAATTATTAAAGGTCCAGTTATCGTTAAGTAGGATGCGACACACCTTCTACATAAGACACTTTGCAAAAGTTGTGTCCCTTTGCAGGGTCAACCAAAAGGTCAAAAGGGAAAGGAATGTTATTTTTCCCCTTTATACTACCATACATTTTGGCATGCTTAGATAAATCTACTGTGTGTATTTTTTTTAAAGTATGGGTAGCCCTATCCTGGGGCAATCAAACAAGATGCAATTTATTTCCCAATTAAATGGCAAAATTACAAAGCAGAAAACTATAAAGGCAACTATGAGGATTCTATGGGGTTTCCCCATTGACGGTGGCCAATGGAAATGACTTTGTAAAAGTGTGGATTCAACTGGACAGGATTTTTTCCAAATTGGCCATATCATTTTAATTAAAGGTTACTTAGAGAAATATATATGTAAATATTCTATTGTTCAAAGTACAGATAGGAATTAAACCAAGGGAATTGTTCAAAATTATCTGTGTTTGTTTGTTTTGTTGTTTAGTGTTCCTCTCGAGAATTTTCACCGAGATGGAGACGCCACCACTTGCCGTTGGAGAGCTGCAAAATTTGACCTATACTCGGCACTCAAGGCGATGGAGCAGTGAGGGATCTTTTTCGTGCCAGCACCTACTGCGACACGGGACCTCGGTTTATACGGTCTCATCCGAAGGACCGGCCTCCACGTCCAACAGTGCGATTCGAACCCGAGATGTAAGGATCAACTCCTTACTGCGCGACTCTAGAGCATACGCTCTACAAGTGCGCCACGCGGGCGACAAGTCATCTGTGTAACTTGGATAGATATAATTAATTATACCAGTAGTAGATTACTCCAGGATAGCCGGGGCTATCCTGGAGTATAGGGGCCGTTATAGCCGGTAAAAAAATGGAAAAAATGCGAAAAATGCAAAATCCGCTGGCCCCGGCTATCCAGGCGTATAGGGGCCTTTATAGCCTGTAAAAAAAAAGTCAAAATAAGAAAGTCTATACAGGATACCGTATCAAAAAATCCAAAATCCGCTGGCCGGGTCAACTAAGTGCACTTTTTTTTACCCTTTTTCTTAAACAAAATACAAAAAATCCCAAAAAATTTCAAACCTTTTATTATTGATCCAATACAATCCAATACAATACAATACAATCCAATCCAATACAATATGAAAACAAAATTAGAGAACAGTCCTATACAGGAAAATCACAAATTTTTTATCACTGTACAAAAGGATTTTTTTGGGTTAGTCACCATTACCTAGGACCTACACAGTCTTGTTTGGTTAGTTACTAATACCTAGGACGTACACAGTCTTGGCATCGATTCAAGTATGTCCATTATGACGTCATTATCACACAAAACAAGAAAAAAACATCAGAGAAACAGTCCTAACAGGAATATCACAAGGTTCACAAAAAATATGAAAACTTACTGTTTCACATCCATTATTCACAACAAAACTGTCAATTATTTTTCTGGAGTTTCAATTTTAGTTTCTCCTTTACATTGGTATTCTCAAGTTTCCTTTTGTTAGTGCCTTTAGTAGGAATTTGATGTTCCTGATGTTTTTTCTTCTCTTGAGTTTTCTCTAAATTTTGTACTTCTTTCACTAATTGTTGATCATCTTCTGGGCATTCATTAACCCAATGTCCCATTCTTCCACATTTGTAACACAAATCCTGTTTTTTTCTGGGACAGTCTGGAGCCCAATGTCCCAACTCATTACAAATGTAACATGGATCTGTTTCTTTTGTCTTTTTTCCTGTGCTACTGCTGCTCCTGCTGCTGCTACTACTCTGTTTTTTCTGATAAAATCCACCATTCATTTTCTCCTGGATGTTAGTCACTTTAACTTCTAATCTGGATAATTTCCCCCTTATCAAGCAAACTTCACTGGTGTTGTATTCTTTTAAATCCTTCAGCATTTGAATAATTCCATCCATAGTGGTGGTTAAGATGCTCATATCTTCTTTGGTCATGGGTTCTGGCATATTATAAAGTCCCAAATCCAATCCTATGGGATCTTGTGTATCAGGTGCCGTGGGTAAGGCATATCCTAGTCCTGTACTCTGAGGTGGAATATAATTCTGACCTGTAAGATTATTAAGATTCATCATTGCTTCTGCCATGTCTATTCTCTCTACAGGTGTCAAGACTAATGCTATAATTAACTGAACTCTGAGTTTATATACCTTATGAAAAACTATTTTTAGCTTTTTGTTACTATAATTATAATAGCACGAGATCCTATTCTTAAAACACCTGCACAGGTAAAATTTTTGGCACCGATTCAACTTTGAAAAAACTATTTTTACCTGTTTGTTACTATAATTATATATATTAAGCACGAGATCTGATTCTTAAAACACCTGCAGAGAGGGGTCATGTACCTAATCTTGGCACCAATTCAAGAGTCTTAAAACACACCTGTGTAGTATAGTACCGTGTGCAAAAAAAAACTTAAGTCCTATTTTTACCTTGATTGGTTTTATTTCTATAAATAGAAAACCAAAAGGTATAAATAAGGTGATAAAAAACATTTCTTTTTTAAAAATCATTGATATCATGTTGAGTCACTATCACACTTTAGTGTTGGAAAGTTATGATACTTTAATGCAATGTCTAGAACAACAGGAACAACCATTACCCCCCGAAGCGGAACAAGTGTTTCAGAAAGCAGACAACATCATAAAAACCACTCAGGACTTGTGGTTACAATGCCTGGCTTTATCCCATCGTACGACAGTGGGGAGATTAGCGATTATTCATTTCCTATGTCAACGAATGAAAAAGACTTTACCCGAAAAAATGTACGGGATGAACATGATGCAATATTTACAAAAACCCTACAGTTTTCTATGTCATCCCCAAGGGAGCAAAGTGATTCTACTTTGGAAAGAAATAGAAACGATGGAGAAAATCTGTATTCAATACGGAATGAAATCTCTGGAAATATCAGACCTACTAAAAAATGTGTAACGTTTAATACAGACTTGAATGAAATTCATGATTTACCCCCCGAAGATCGGAAAAGTGAATGGATGGCTGTAGTAGCTGATCGATTAAGATTTCAGAGGAGAATTCAACACTTGGAACAATTGTTAAAACTAAAAAAAAAAAAAAATAAAAAAGAATGAAAAAAACAATCAGTTCTTTTTTTTGTTATTATTTCTATACAAATAGGACGCCATCTTGTGTCCTTGTTTAGACGCTGAGATGTTTTTTTGTTTTGGTCTTTTTATAAAAATCTAGACATTCTCACTGGAAATAAAGTAGATACCAATGATTTTTATAAGTTTCCGATTGTATTCATGTCAAAATTTTCATCATCAAAGATCAGGATTGAAAAGAATCTTATAAGCTCTATACAAGTCTATACAGTGATTTTCTGAAAATGGCTGACCTTTGACCTCCCTTGTGTTTATGTTAAGACCGACGCTACGTTTATTTCTACACTTGTAAGGATTCTTTTGATTTAAAAACCCTCTCAACACTTTTCCTTAGGTTCGATCTTATGATAGACATTAAGTTTTCTTGGTGTCACACTTTTAAAAGTTTAAAACTCTTTATTTTAGGTATTCAGGTCACTCAAGGTTAGGCCTTCGCTTCGGCATAAATGAGCCTGTTCTAAACAACGGAGGAATGTCATGTATGAATAATACTGTGAAATCATCCTCAAAACTTACCTTCCTTCTTTCACTAGAAGGTTTGAAACTATATATCATTCCATAATATGATATTTAATCCAATAGAGATATTCACAAACACAAAATAACACAATTTTGAATTCTCCATGATTTTTGAGCTCTGTTTCATCCGGGCTTTTGGGTGCTTTCTTTTCGGGTCGCGCTGTGTCTATAAATACCAACGCTCGTCAGCTGTTAACTGTCATTCGTTATTAGCTGATTTCCAGCCACCTTTCACGATGACTGAAGAGAGTTTTCACGAGGAGGTCTTCCTGATTCCCGGGATTGAATTGGTGTGCTATTTTGCAGTTAGGAGAATATCAGACGGGCAAGAGTTATTGCGCTGCCCTATGATGCGTGTTGAGATGAGCAACAATAGGCATGCACGAAGAGTATCCGCCAGACCCTACCAGATACCTGGCCGCCAGCGTAGGAGGAGAAGATCGCCATCACCATCAAGGCCACCCTCACCACCACCAAGGCCACCCTCACCACCACCAAGGCCACCCTCACCACCGCCATCAAGACCAGTGATTCCGCCTTTATACCATCCGAGGCCCCAGGAGGAAGGGAGGAATTTTGCAATCCCTGATTCCCCCGAGTCGCCACCACCATCCCCTGGGATTCCCACAACGGTGGATGAGGTGCAGAACCACACCAGATTTCAAGGGTGTATCCCCAGCTGGGGATTACAGGTACCCGTATCTTCGATATTTTGCTCCCTCTGCCTCTGTGAGGATGAGGATAGTAATTATATTTGTGATCGATGTAGACAGCGTCCTGCCTGCTACCTATGCTCTGCCAGGATAATCGATCGGCGCCTACCCTGTCCATTGTGCAGGTACAACCCGTACCCCTGGAGAGGATTTGGGCTGCAGCCGCAGTAAGGGAGTAAACCCTTGATAAAAAATCAACAACGGCCCTTTTAAGGGCCACTTCAATGATTCGAATAGATACCTTTTTGATACACCGTTGGTGATAATAGAAACGTCTCATAAAAAACACCCAGAGGTCACTGTTTTTAAAAAAAAAAAAAAAAAATTAAATTTTTTTTATGAACATTAATTTTTTTAAACAAAGAAATAAGAAATATATTTTTTTTTAAAAATTTTATTTTACACATCAACATTTTATTAACACACAAAGATTATTTTTTAATTTTTTTTTATAATACACACTGAAATATATATTTTTTTTAATGTCACTTTTTTTTAAGCTGAACAAAAATAACATTTCTCTTTTTCTTTTCTACAAAATATCTCCAGGCACAAATTTGCTGTTTCCCATTTCTCCATTAATTCTTTGTTTCTCTCCTCAGGTTTCAGAATTCCATATTCTTGATAGTTACCACCTTGCCTATAAAACATTCTTTCTAATTCTGGTGTACTGTGGGACATATCAAATCTTGCTGTAAGATTAAGTTTATGCACATCCAGTCCTCCTACAGGTTCTTTCATTTGAACGAAACCCCTGATTTGATGCACTTTTCCTGTCCAGGGATGAATTTCCTTTTTTAGGATCAAGTACTGAATTTCATCTTCAAGGTTCAGAAAAATGTGTATATCTTCTATTTCTTCGTTCACTTGATTTAAAACAAATGTCCAGTTAATGGCTACTCTGTAACTTCTGTATGGGTCCTTTGGGTCATGAATCTTCTCATTTGCTGGCAAGTAAACATTACAAGGTTCTTCCTCCTCCTCCATAGTTTTTAGTTCTATTCTTCTTTTAGGAGGACTGGAATCATTTACCTCCATAGGCATGATCATTCTTTTTTCTAATAATGGTATTTTCTCTTCCTCCATATCTTTTGACTTTTTACTCAAACTCATCCTCATCAAACTGATCTTCATACACCTTAACCCTTTGTATTTATACCTTTTTTGTAAGTTTATTTTTAACTCTTTGTGTTAGTTTATTTTTAACTCTTTTGTTACTATTTTTATATACATAAGAGCATCAGTTTCAGATTCTTTTTAAAAAAACACCTAGGCAGCAATTTTTTTTTCTTTTTTTATTTTAAGAACAAACAAACAAACAAACAACAAACAACAATAATAATAATAACAACAATAACATTATTTTTTTACAATACATTTTGATAGAAACATTGACAAGTTTGTCCATGACCTGTTGGTGTTTTATGATAAGTGTCTTTAAACCATTGAGCTACATAATGATCTCTTTGTAAAGCTGTAGGATGGTCAAAGGGAAATAACCATTCATTTGCTTTAATTTTCTTGATATGTCTTTAATGTAAATAATACACACAATATTGTCCACACACATCGGTATTCCAATCTTGATATCGATACGGATTATAAATCCATTGATGACCATGATGTTGGATAAAGTCTTGAATTTCTTTTTGTAAGGGAGGAAATCCATAAGAATCAAAATATTCTACCACTGGACTGCTTACATATAAACACACCCAATGTTCTCCAGGTTGATCTTGAGGATCTGTATTGACTACAATGGCTTTTTCTCCAAATTTTAATTGATCTGGTAATAAATCTAAAGGATACACTCCACCAAACGAACTCTTTAATTCTCTAGATAACACTTCTCTCAACTGTCCTGTATCCATTAATAATCAATGCTCACTTCTCTCTGTTTGTTGATTTCTAAGAGGTTATCAAATTCTGCATACACCACACAATTTAAAGTGGTAGCCGTATTGTTCGTAAATTGGACTTCTACTCTTAAATTTCCTGTTTCTATGAGATGAAATTTATCCGATTGGGCTTCTTGATCTTTCGTGAAATCCCAGCCCCATAAAGTGTATCCGTTTTTATACTCTTCTAAGGTGATGTCCGGAGCCCAATCTTCTCCTAATTTTCCCAAAGCTTGATACATACTCAGATAAGATCTCAGATATAAATCTTCATTAAAATTAGGTTCGAAACAACGAGTCATCATGGTCTCTCCATTAATACTAACATCTAACTTTTTAATCCCAAAATTTTGAAAATTAAAGGGATTTTTAGTTTTATCTCCATTAAAAGCTGCATTCTCCACAAACCCTAAAATGAGCCTTTTTGGCATCTGGCCTTGAAACAGATGATCCGTAATCTTAGATTGAGTTCCTGTAGGTATGGTAAAACTTTTGACTTCCACTCTTCTTAATGGATATTTGGCTCTGTAAGTATTCAAAGTTTGATTGATCTGATTCATTAAAGTAGGGGAAGGTTTCACTTTTCTCACCCACAAGACCATACTTAATATTTTGACGTTTCCCGTATTGGCTTGAGCCGTCATCATGTAGAAATCAGGTCTAGCTCGATTAAATCTCAAACGGACATCCACTCCATTCGGTAGAAATCGATCTTGTTGAAACAAATCCAGATGTAAACGATCCAACAAAGTAATTTTCTTACTAGCATCTATAGCTTCATGACGTTTTCTGTATCCTTCGTTTTTAGAATTGGCTGGGTACGCTGGAATGATGGGTTTGTTAATGCTCACAGTATTATCAACAGCGACATTAAATGTCTTATTAGCAGCCACTCCCAGATCTGCTAGCCCCCTTTCATCCATATGTCCTGCCGTATCTTTTTCCCATAGACTACAGGCTTTCATTTGTGTGGCTAAAGTTCTGGGTTTATAAGACAGTAATTTCTCCAGATAAGCTTTGTAAGGATAAGTATCAGTCCCTGGAGTGATTATTTTTCCATTGACATTGACATCGATTTCCGTAAACAAGGAATGTAAGATATTATTCACTGGGGCTGTTTTAGCAGGATCTCCACCCAGATCACTCCCATCATTTTGAACAAATTGACATACCATTTGAAGATAAGTTTGTGATAAATCTAGATATTGATCTCCTTGTCCTTTAATTTCAAATTCGATCGGAGCTGTCTCTGAATCTAAAGTACTAGAAATAGGATAATATTCTTCCCATTTGGACTCTTCTAAAGCAATATTAGTGGGAGGGACTTGGAACAATTGTAAATTGTCCATTCCACAGGCACAGGAATCGGGTTGTAACATGATGTCTGTCTACTAAGATTGATTTTTCACAAATGAAACTCTTCTCCCTCACACTCCTCTATTTATAGTCTCTCTCAGTCAAAGACATCTAAAGACCTTGTTTTCTTCTTCACTGGGGCTGATAATGGTACATTACCTCCTTGATTTTTTCTTTTTCTTTTAGGACCTCCTCTAGCCAACAGAACTCTTTCTGTCTGTTTTCTTTTTCTTTTTTTCTTACTATCTCCTAGATTCATTTTTTGTTTTACCATTCCCGACGTATTTTTCAGGGCTTGTATTCCATGAGTTTTGATAGCATCTTTTAAAGATCTCTTATTTTCTAACACATCTAACCCCGTTCTAGCAGCAGCGGTCAAGGCATGTTTAGCTCCCGTTTTCAGTAAATCCGTAAAAAATCCTTCCCCTCTTTGATGGTTTTTGGGGGATGGATAATAATAAGCTGGTGGGGGTGGGGGTGGTTGCTGTTGACCCTCTCCTAATATTCCACCTAATAGATTACTGACTAGTGGAGCTGCTAATTTTAACACTGGAGCTAAAAGACCAAACCCGTGTCCTTTTTGTCTTAATAAACCTTTATGATAAGTCCAACCGTGTCCTCTCTGTCTTAATATTCCTGGATGATACTGCATGGTGATCACTGTTCTTAAAAACTGACTTTTCTGCACTCTGAGGACTTCCTTTTATACCCCTTCTTTTTAGGGCTGAATACAATATAGACAGCATACCAGACAAATCATGACTCCCAATAGGATGTAACAAAAAAGCTGTACACTCATCTCAGTACACTTTTCTAAAATGAAGTTTGACTAGAGTTTTTCCACTTAAAAAGGGCATGGGTTTTCCTAAAGGTGTCATGATGTGTATCTCAATGGTATCAAAATGTTTTTTACTCAAAGGGAGATATTCCGCACGGATGGGTTCCCATTTACATTGATTGTCTTTGTGTTCAAATTGACAAGGGACCACTCTTAATAATTTCAAGGCATTCGATCCTACGGTCTGGGGTTGAATCAGATCACAATACACATACATGGATTTTAAATTTCGATATAAATCTACAGTGTCTGGAGCCAGATAACTGATGTTAATCCATTTGGTCGTGTCTTCTGTCCAATTTTCCGGGACTAATTTAGAATCATGAAATCCTAATTTATAAGCCAGACTTAAGGGAAGACGTACAAAGATGGGAATTTGACGTAAATGAGTGACATAATTCACTCGATTGAAATCCTTCCGATAATTAAATTTCATCTCAATTTTTGAGGGTTTTTCTTCTTCTTCTTTCAGGTCTTGTATTACTGTCTTTAAGCTCTGTTTTAAATTTCCATACACATCATCATCGTCATCACTTCCTTGATCTGTGGGTTTTTTTTTCTCGGTCCATTTGTGATACTTTTTCCAGATTTTTTTCATGGTCTGTACTAAACCTTCATTGATTTCTGCCAGGATAGCTGTAGGGTTAGGATAAGGTCCCGGTCTAAATCGAAGTCGATACAAATTCAATTTCTCTTTAGGATCATAAGTACCGATTAACCAATAAGCTTTACTCCAATCTACTAAAAGCTGGGTTTGTTGAAAATTAATGGGAGTACTTTTCAATAATTGAAACCGTCCCCACTGGTACTTATCGGGGTCCTCGAGATCCAGTTTCTCAGATGGTGAAACGCCTTTAAAAAAAGGTGGAACTTTTTCCACTATACACACTTCGATATAAGATTCATCCTGACTTATATTTTCTATACTACAAGGATAAATCATTTCGGTTAATGCTACTTCCCATTGACCATCCGTTAAATCCACAGATTGTGGTAATAAAGTTTTAAATTGAGCGGTCGTATTCCCCGGAAAAGATTGCATGGAGCTATCACTGGGTAATGTCATGTAAAAACCACTATTCTCAGCCATGTTCAGTAAGAGACTGAGAGATATTTACTTCTAACCTTTCTATTTATAATAATAATAATTTATACACATTTCATTTTATGATTTATTTCCTTCATATCTACATAAGGGACAAAGTCTGTAACAAGTCACGACAAATTTCTCGACACATTTCACACAGCATGGATACTGTCGACATTGTTGACACTTCCATCTCCCCTCCGTATTTTCCTCCCAGCAGGTCAGGCATTTCTTAAAAGCTCTTTTTCTCGTTACTTTGATCCATGGGGGCACCATATTCTCTACCCCGAACTTCCATGTGAAATATTTAATGCACCAGCTACATCCACAGGTCTCCATGGAAGGGGGATCATCCACAAACCAGTGAGGAAAAGTCATTTCACAATGCTCGCAAATTCTATAAGTTCTGTGATGCCATCCGGGATAATCATACACCGTAAATGCACGCCAATGGTTCATTTTCCTATCACAATAATGACAGTAATACTTTTCTACGTCAATCAAATACGCCAGTCTCCATGAAAAAATCATGATTGAGCGCAGTGTACTCAAAACTAAGCTTTATATACCTTTTTCTGTGTTTTATTTTTAGAATTTTGTTACTATATTTATTTTTAACACGAGATCTTATTCTGAAAACACCTGTGCAATAGTGCTGTGTGCAAAAACTTTTTTTGCTGAGTCATTCATACACAGGTAATACACAAATCTTGGCATCGATTCAAGTATATCCATTGTGACGTCATTAATCACACTAAAAAATGTGATACAGATCAAAAAATAAGACTTGTATTTTTTTGTGTGTTTTTTTTATTCATAATAACAACAATCATAACAAAACAATCATATTAATAAACATTCAAAACTTTTGTACACTTCTTTTGTTTCATCTATGGGAAAAGATCTTCTCATGTACAAATATTCTGTTTCACAAGCACAGTCCATGATACTGTATCCTTTTAAGAGCACTTTCAGATAATCTTGGATACACTCTTTGGCTCTTTCCATCCATTTTCCTTGAATCCAAGACCTTTCTGGTCCCTTTTGTTTGTGAAATAAGACATATTTCACTTTCCATTTGAATTCCTGATACTTAGGTTCCTTTCGACCCCCTAATATTGCCATCTTATGTGTTATTACCCATGGATGGTCTGGAAACTTCATTCTCTTATACAGGGTGGCATCTTTTTGTTTTCCTGGATTCTTATCTTTGAAATCTTGAATACATTCTTGTTTGTTTTTCATCCATTCTCCTTTCTTAGTAGAACCTTTCATTTTCCAACGATACTCTGAGCTTAAATACTCCATTGTATTTTTTTTTTGTGTGTGCTCTGTCTCTCAGTGAAATCAGAAATGATCAATTTTTTTTGGACTTGATCCATTTTATATACTCTATGGTGTTTCTATTTTTAGACTCTTTGGATTTGTGTCTATTTTTATATATACTCTATTGTGTCTCTATTTTTAGACTCCCTGGATTTGTGGTCTTCTTAGGGGTATGATGCATTAGGGTAGGACTAGGCATAATGTATCCTACGGAAGAACTCACACAGACCATCCAATATTCTCGATTAGTATCATGTAAAGCTAACATGACCACACTGGTAATGATAAGAGATACACAAATCAATAATTGTGCAAAATAAACAATTTCTTCTCGAGGCACTTTCTCTCCACAAAATTTCCAATGAGGAGTTATTGAATGAGATCCGTTTGGGGAATCCATGAATCGAAACTAGGAGGATATCCTTTCCACCGCACTTTGACTTCTTGAATGATTTTTTTCCCTACACGTCGCTTTTTATACCCCAAGATTTCTTCTACTTCGTACACATCATCTTTTTTATTAATCTGTTGTAATTCTTTTTCGTAAAAAGTGCCTTCTAATTCCTCACCATGATCATCTTGGATTTTATACACATAAGGATATCTTCCAGGCACTCTTTTAGAAATGGTAAACAATTCTGTAGTCCAATTGGGTAAATATCCTTTTTCAAAAGTGCGTTTAGCTTTACTAATGCGGACCCGATCTCCTTGTTTAAATTGAGGTTTTTTAGGGAATGTTTGAGATTTTTTCCCATATAAAGTTTTCCAGACTTTTAATACATTAGAGGCATTCACTTGAGCTGGGGCTCTTTTAATACTTCGATGATAAGAATGATTGTAAGCATACACTAAATCCGGTAAGACGTCTACATACCGTCTGGTTTTATGACGAGTGAAATAACGCCACATGCGTGCTTTGAGGGTTCTTTGAAATCGTTCCACAATACTGGCTTTAGTGTCCGTATTACGAGTGGTAAAAAAATGAATGGATTTAAAAGTGTGTAAGAATTCTTTATTGATAAATTCTTTGCCTTGATCGGATTGAATGCGGATGGGACGTCGTCCATCTTGTTGAAAAATCTCTTGTAATCCTCGAATCATTTCTTTTCCTGTTTTCTGTTTTAAAGGCACTACCCAGGCATATTTAGATAAGACATCAATGGCACACAATAAAAACGTATATCCATCATTATATTTCTTTAAACTGGACACATCTGCTAAATCTAATTGCCATTGTTCATCTATATCAGTCACTCTAGTTTGTTGTCTGCGGAATTTTCTTTGAATGGGTTTATGTAAAGTATAAGTATCTTGTTCTTTTAACCAGTCTCGAATCTTTTTCAGGGAAATTCCTAAAGGTTTGACCTGACGATACAAAGCTTGTATTCCTCCGTACCCTCTTTTAGGATCATAATAAATCTCTTTTAAAATATCTTCCACTTGTTTCTTTTTCATTTCTTCTTAGGTAAAGGAAGCCAATTTTCTTCAATTTTTGCTAATTTCTTTTCTTCTTCTTCGAGTTTGGTTTTTAATTTCTTTCGAGCTAAGGGACTATATCTGGATCCTACCCTTGTCCCTACAGGGGTTGAAATGGGTTTTTTAATGACGGTTCCTGGATCTTCTATAGGACTACTTACTGGAGTGTCTAAAAAGGAAGAAAATCCACTATCGTCTCTTTCGTCACTTTTAGGAGTACTGATTTTTCCAGGTTTCTGCATGGCTTTTATAAGGTTTCCATTACTCAGGTATTCCAAAGGAGTACGGGTTTCTTTTAAAGCTTGAGCAAATTGTTCTAATCCTGTAGGAACCGGATGATTTTTCAGAGTATGAGATCTCATACTATCAGCCATTAAATCCACAATGTTAGAATTGACAACTTTTTGACCTCGATAACTAATTTCACCTTCTTTATTCCAAGTTAACACTTTAGGGTTTTTCTTTAAATGATTTAATAATAATCCAGCTTTTCTTTTCATGTTTTTATTGACGGTTTGAAGAATTTCATCGTCAATCTCAGCTGCTGGTGATCCTGTTGCTGCTTCTGCAGGGGATGGGGGTACTGGTGCTACTGCTGGGGGTGCTCCTGCTGGTGCTGCTGCTGCTGCTGCTGGAGCTCCTGCTGCTGCTGCTGCTGGTTGAGCTGATGGTTGAGCTAATCGAGTTTTTGTAGGTTGTTGTCTAGCTTTTTCTAAATAATTTCTATAGCGATGAAGTTCTTGACCATATAAAGCGACTTTTTCTTCTGGGGTTAAATCTTCACGTCTTGTAATGTCCTCTAATTCCTGACCTAAACTGAGAGTAGTTTGAAATTCAGGAGGTTTGGGTAATTTTCCTTTCAGTTCATTCAATAAGACTTCGGGAACTAATACCATTTTACGACTCATTTTCCCCCTAGGAGAGATGCTGCTCCTATAAGTAAAGGACCGAGTAAAAGAGGGAAGAGGCCTCCTTTTTGCTGGACTAACAAAGCTCGTCTTTTCTGAATAGATTGAGGTTGAATTAGTCTCCTTAAGATGTGTTTCTTTCCATCTAGTTTTCGTTTCTGAACCGAAGTGAGAGGTAACACTCCTTTTAATAGGTTGTACACAATCTCACAAATCTTCAGAATACAATCTCCAGAACAATGTTTTAAAATACTTGTCTTTAAGGGTGAAGAATAATGAGGATTAGATAACACTCTTAAAAGAGCCCCATGAGATTTTAATCTTGTAGAACAACAAGTCTTCTTCTTCTTCTTCTTAGCCATCCTTTTCAAATAATGAAGAGGTGTCCCTCAGTGTGTCCTCCTTTTATACTCTTTTTAAGGAGGAGGAGCATACATGCCATGTTTGTCTTTCTCATGTTTATCTCTATTTTTTTCGGTGACATAGATTTTGGAACAATATCGGCATTTATATCTCATTCCTTTTGGAAGTTTAGGTGTAGAAGCAGATAAAGGTTGAAAGCGGGCTATTTTAGGAGTCTGTATGGGTACTTTAATTCCAGGAGAAGGAATTCCTACATTAACTTGAGGAAATAAATCCGGGGCTCTTTGACTGCCTATGGGTGCCATAGCACGATCCATTCTCATTTCAGCTTGTTTCTTTAATAACTCTCCAATAGTTTTTTGTCTTTGTTCTTTATAATACTGATTAATTTCATTTCTTAGACTTTTAGGCATAGCTTTACGTTGAGCTGGAGTTTTAGGTGGACCTGGAGTTTTTGGATTTTTTCTTTTCTTCTTCTTCTTTTGAGAAGGTTTTTTCTTATTGTTTGACCCCCCACCTAGTCGAACCATCCAATTTGGTAAAACTCTCTTTTTTGTCTTTTTGTTCTGGACTCTTACCACCACACTTTTCAAACGACGAGCACGTCGTTTTTTAGGGGTATTCCATTTAAATAAATGACGAATGATGACTCCTCCTAAAAATCCTGCTCCGCCACGTTTTAAAATAGCTTTTTTTCTGTCTTCCTCAGTAGCTGATTTATCAGCAATGATACCTAAATCTTGACGATGATGATCAATAAATCTCTGAGTCTGTTTATTAATGGGTAATACCCCTTTCATTAAATTTCGAGCTCCCATAGCAAACCAATTCAATAAGGCTTTACGCCCTAATTCAATTAAATGAGCTCGCTTAGCAGGATCTTTTTCCCGCTGTAAACGTCTTAAAGTTTTCACTAATTTACTCTTGGCTGATGGTGCCATGATGAGAGTTGAATGATAAATGACAAAGGTGAGGATGATACATTTTTATTTATACTCTTGTGGCATGTGTATAGTTAACCATTCAAACAATCGACTTCTCAATCTGTATTCGTCTGGAGTGTGTGGACTCAAATCCACCAAGAGATACCCATGAGGAACATTGGTAGCTTCTTGATAAGCGGACATCAAATGAGGTAGAGCTAACTGACGACTCAAGACACTGATTTGAGATTTGTCTCGGGGATTTTTAAACAAGACTAAATAATGAGCATTCAAACTAATGGTGCGATGTGATGCTGCCCTATCAAATAAATTCTGAGTGATGTAAATCACACTGGTATTCCGATGATGAGCTTTACGGGTAAACCAATCCACGATGGATTCAATGGCTTTTCCTCCCATCATGTCGTCAAAAATGAGTAAGTGTGGTATATTTAAATTAGCCACTAATTTCTCATCGTCTTCGGGAATATTTCGAATGAAAAACACCCGATCTCTTAGAGAAGTGTAAGCAGGTTGCCATTCCCGATAACACCACACAATTTTTTGTGGCAGGGGGGTAATCCAATGTAAATTTTCTACTAATTTTTTGACAAATTCCGTTTTGCCAGATTTAGAAGGTCCTGCTACCACCATGGTAAATTCATGTTTTAAAAGAAAAGAGGGGAGAGGTGTCTCCTCATGTTGCATGATGACAAATGAAGACAAAGGTAGTTTCAATGCTTTATTTATAGTTAATAACAAATCATTTTTAATAACCATAAGGTAAAGTGTTATAATCTTTCAAGATCTGTCTCTTATCGTAAACAATTCTATATTGTTTTTCTAAAGGTACTGTCTTGACTTGATGATCTCGGGTCCTCTGTATTTTGTAAGGATAAGACACTGTGACTTCATCTATTTCTTTCTTGAGCATTTTTTCTAAAGTCTCTAAGGATACGATATTAGAAGCCCTATAATTGAGAGTTAATCCTTTGACTTTAAGGATGGAATTTCCCTTGGAGGTAAGGTAAGCATAATTTTTGGGACCTCCAGACATGAATTTGATAATGTGATCCCCGTCCAATTCATCGGTCCATTCTCCTAAACTGTTTCCAAGAATCGGATTAAATTGTCCTTCCTTATGTTGGTATATGATACTATCCGTATCGAAATAAAGCACCCGATCTCCTAAAGGTTGTAAAGTCTCGTAGAGGTGTAATCGGGCATGAGCGGTAGTGAAACAGGCCAGTATTATGTTTCCAAAGGGACATTCTTCTACAAATTGATTTTTGTCTTGATAATTGACTAACATCATATCTAAATCCGGATTTTCTTTATTTTCTAAGAGTTGGATCCCTTTAATCTCTTTGGTGGAATCTTGTAAGAGTTGATGTAATTCCTCTTCTTCCGTTAAGTATTTCGTTTTTGGTAATAACAGACGTTGAGCAAATTTTCCCTACAAACAATTTAAAAAAAGTTTAGCTATGGTTCTTCGCACTGGATTTTTTTCAATACTTAACCAATCCATTCTAATCCCTTCTTTTTCTAACACTTGACGAATGTAATTTAATTGCTGTTCTTCCGTCTGACACTCCGGTGGAAATCCAGACGCTTCTTGTTTGATCTTTAAAAAAGTATCGATGTAAGGTCTGAATAAATCTGTGCTGCTTTCTGGAAAATGCCAAACTTCGTATATCTTCTCTAAAGTATACCCCATGTCCAAGGCTTTGTGTAATTCGGTGGTCACCCAGGTACCTGTGAGACTGCGTTCACGGGAATTGTGTCGACATCGATGTTTAGGGTCTTGTTGTTTTGCACAAGTTCGGCATAAGGGAAATAATAACTTACCTCCTGTGCGATAAGGTAAAACGGGGTGATAGAGGTCTCGAGGTGGTAAGACCCGACAATGAATGAGTCCAAAATAGGATCTGACGTCTTGGAATTGATCGGTAATGATTTGAGGATGCCCTACAGGAAAAGGTCTGTGTTTTAACACGTAAGGGTACAGAGAACAAACGTCTATGTATCTCATTTCTCCTTCCTCACAATATAATCGTGTAGCATAGGTCCGACCTCCATACAAAGCCTCTCGGGGGTTTAAAGGATCTGAAATGTTGAGGTCTGATAAAAAATTCTGTAAAACTTCATCTCTTTGCACTTGTTGATCGAATTCGTGCTCCCAGATAGAGGTGACAGAGTAACCAAATTGCTCTAAGACTGATTTCCTTCTTAAAGTTTCTTCATATAATTGTTGGTAAGTCCATTGGGGTTGGTGAGGATGAGTTTCGGTCTGTAGATTGGAAAAGCAGGTGGGGCATCCGTGCCAATAACATCCGTAAAATTCGTAGACGGTGTGGTTATCTTCCTGATATCCGTCTACAGTATAACTTCCGATCTTGACTTCTCCCCCGTTTCTCGCACGTTGAATGTGAGATCCACTCTGTTGACTCAAAAAGGTTAACCACCGACAGGCTTTGGCCGAATATTGACGCGCAGGTTGATATCCCAGGTTAGGAATGATGGCAATGGTATCTTCGGGCATAAATCCTCGACGGTAAGCTAAATTGGCCGCACTGGCAAAAGTGATAGATTCCTGGAAGGGATCTACATTCACTAAATTCTTGAGGGTGGCTCTAAACTGAGCACAACATCGTCGTAAAATATCGACGTCGGAAATACAATACTCTAAAAATTCCTTCTGGAAATCAAACACTTTTCCAGCTTGTTGATCGTACCATTGGAAAAAAGCTTGTCGTCCATTAATAGTCATGTCGTCCGGATTGTAGAATGCCGCAGGTGGATAAGGTCCCACATAATTCTGGTTCTGTACCGTATTAAAAAAGTGGGGGAAATACCCTTTTTTCAGTTCGGTGAATCCAAAAGCGGAAGGCATCTTGGACAGAGCAAAAGGTAAAAAATTATAAGAATCGATGAATTTCAATCCAAGGATTTCCATAGATAAGATTTTACTCCCGTTTTGGATGACGGTGGGTTTAATGCAAGCAGAATGCACCAGGTAATTTAAAATGAACTGTCCGTCATATCCTTTGAAATTGTGAGCAATGATGATGGCCTCGTCGTGTAATAAAGTACCATTCTTATTTCCTTTGCTGATGGGTTGTAATAACCAGTCCATGAAGTCTTTTAAGGTATTTAATCCTTGAAACACATGTTGACGGGGTCCCATGTGCCGACAATGAGGACAAGGATCCTCAATGGGTAAATGCCCACAATGTTGACAGACCCGATGTGCTACACACAGATTAGGAATGTGGATACCGTTTTCCTGCGTACATTCGAAATCGAAATAAATGTAAATCTGTAATGTCTCTTTTCCCTTCTTCTTTTTGGGAGGTTTCTGTTGAACGTAACACTGATGATCATTCTGTACAATTTTCTTACAGATCTTACATTGTTTCCGTCCTCCGCATAAGTGATGAGATAATAATTTTTTTAGCCATCCATTTCTGACATTGGTCACATCGTCCCATTAAATTACAGATGGTTGTTGTCGTATTTTTACTGTAAGGTCGTAAATGATTTTCATAACAACCTCTATTCTTAAAAAATCCCTGGCAATGAGGACATGAAATCTGGCTCCCGTCTTTAGGGCATGGTGGGTAAGATAAACAAAAATCACATCGAAAAGGACATTTGGATCGATGGTCTGTGATGTTTCTGTACCCTACATCACAATGATCACAATAATATTGACATCCTGTGATACCAGGCATGGATAAAATGGCATGGTAATGATGATCTTCTAACAAAATGTTTAAAGAAATTCCTTCTCCATTTCCTTTGTAGATAGGTTCTAAGGAGAATTTAGAAGACATAGACTTGATCTGTAATATTTTCAGTCGATATTGAGGATATAACACTTGTTGTAATTTCCCCCATTCTTCGGGTCCACAAGATTGATGAATATCACACCCGGCTTGTTCCATGAGAGCTTTAGCTTCGTTTTTCTGGTCATTAGCTCTTACATCTCCTAACCTCATACGTTTCCATCTTTTTTCCCATTCAGCTAAACTCTCTGGATTTTCTGGTTTTTCACTGTGTAACCGGGTGATGACAATAGCTCTAGCTAAACACATCTTATCCCAGGGATTATCGATCTGAACGATAGATTTTTTTCCTTTAAGGAAAGTGTCCTTATTGATCATCAGGTGTTTGGTATTATTTCCACCACTTCCTTGAGGATATTTCACATGAAACATGTCAAATTCCATAGACCCGTCTCCCAGTTTAAAATCTTTTTTAGATTGTTGAACGGCTTCTATTTTGTTTAAAATGACCTCCTCGTTCAAATGTTTACATTGGGTAAACTCGTACCAGATTTCAGATTTCAGAGAAGGATGACGTATGTTCAAGCGTAAGTAATCGTTAGGATTACACTGCATTTCATATATGACCGTTTTTAACATGTCTCTAAATAATCGCCGAACAAATCCTTTGTTTTCTTCATCTGGAAATTCCTCAAAATTGATATTGTATTTATTTTCTTGGGCTTTAAATTTTCTGGAATGTCTGGTGGAATCTAATCTCACTTTATAATACTGAGAAATGGGTTTCTGTTTCCCTGGTGGTGAATGAGGTGGTGATAAATGAGATGAAGAACTTGGTTGTTCTTCTTCTTCTTCATTTACATGACGTAAAGCTTGTACTTGTTGATGACGATTGGTTTTCTGTATTCTTTGTAAGTACAAGGCATTTCGTTTTCTAAGATCTAATTCTCTATCTCTATTGTTATGAAGAATTTTATCTAATTCTTTCTGTCTTTTTTTCCATTTCTTAAGTTGTCGTGTGAAACGATCCATGTTTATTTTTAACAACAGAATGAGCTGAAAGTCAAAAGAAGACGGTTTTTATACAATAGATGACGTCACAATGCCCAGGTTGCTGTGATTTGGATCGGTGCCAAGATTTTAAGTAGGAGGAACTTTTTTTTTTTGCACACGACACTACTGCACAGGTGTTTTAAGAATAGGATCTCGTGGTGTTATAATTAGAGTTACAAAAGAACTAAAAATAGTTTTAGACATAAAAATTAGTGGAGATTAAAAATAGATTAAACTAAAAAAAATAGTAGAAACTAAAAATAGAATGGATTAGAAAGGTATATAAACCAGACCTGACAGTATATAGGATCAGTCTTATTTTTTTTAGTCAGGGACTTTAAACCAAACCTTAAGATGGAAGAAGAAAATTCCAGGACTCTGAATGATATGTTTGACTTGGCAACAATAATGGCTGGTATTGAACTACAGGAAAGAAAAGGGATAAAAAAAAATCCTAGAGGATATATGTAATATAATTCTAATTCTGAAAGAGAACCAGAAGGAAATAGCCTGTATAATAAGACAAATGATTGAGGATCAAGAGAAATCAACTGATTTAATGGTACAACTTCAGAAGGATAACTGTGAGTTTAGAAAAATCATAACAGATGATTTGGCTGTGTTTAAAGAAGAACTGATGGCTGAGATTCGTAAGGATAAATAAAAAGGAAAAAAAACAGAGAGAGTGATAAAAGAAATGTGATTTTCGTGTATAGGACTGTTCTCTGATCTTGTTTTTTCATATTGTATTGTATTGGATTGTATTGTATTGTATTGGATTGGATCAATAATAAAAGGTTTTTGTTGAAATTTTTTGGGATTTTTTGCATTTTGTTTAAAAAAGGGTGAGAAAAAAAGTGCACCTAATTGACCCGGCCAGCGGATTTTGGATTTTTTGATACGGTATCCTGTATAGACTTTCTTATTTTGACTTTTTTTTTACAGGCTATAAAGGCCCCTATACGCCTGGATAGCCGGGGCCAGCGGATTTTGCATTTTTCGCATTTTTTCCATTTTTTTACCGGCTATAACGGCCCCTATACTCCAGGATAGCCCCGGCTATCCTGGAGTAATCTACTACTTATACCCGCACTTTCTAAAGAAAGTTCGGGTATATTGTTGTTACTCATGTTTATCCGTCCGTCCATCTGTCACACTCTTATTTCTCAAACTCCTCTTACATTTTACATAGTAGCCTAATCATCTTTTGGGAGGTGTTTGGTGGTGTCATGTAGATGTGCAGTAAAGTTTCGGAATTTTCATTTTCACCCTGGGGGTCAAATGGGGGTCGAAAAATGACGTTTTTCATGCAAAAAGCCCCTGGTTCCCTGAACTCCTCTTACATTTTACACAGTAGCCTAATTAGCTTTTGGGAGATGGTTGGTGGTGTCCTGTAGATGTGCAGTAAGGTTTCGGAATTTTCATTTTCACCCTGGGGGTCAAATGGGGGTCGAAAAATGACGTTTTTTATGCAAAAAGCCCCTGGTTCCCTGAACTCCTCTTACATTTTACACAGTAGCTTAATCATCTTTTGGGGGATGGTTAGTGGTGTCCTACAGATGTGCAGTAAGGTTTCGGAATTTTCATTTTCACCCTAGGGGTCAAATGGGGGTCGAAAAATGACGTTTTTCATGCAAAAAGCCCCTGGTTCCCAGAACTCCTCTTTTATTTTACACAGTAGCCTAATCATCTTTTGGGGGATGGTTGGTGATATCCTATAGATGTGCAGTAAGGTTTCGGAATTTTCATTTTCACCCTGGGGGTCAAATGGGGGTCGAAAAATGACGTTTTTCATGCAAAAAGCCCCTGGTTCCCAGAACTCCTCTTACATTTTACACAGTAGCCTAATCATCTTTTGGGGGATGGTTGGTGGTATCCTATAGATGTGCAGTAAGGTTTCGGAATTTTCATTTTACCCTGGGGGTCAAATGAGGGTCGAAAAATGACGTTTTTTATGCAAAAAGCCCCTGGTTCCCAGAACTCCTCTTACATTTTACACAGTAGCCTAATCGTCTTTTGGGAGATGGTTGGTGGTGTCATGTAGATGTGCAGTAAGGTTTCGGAATTTTCATTTTCACGATGGGGTCAAATAGGGTTGAAAAATAACGTTTTTTATGCAAAAAGCCCCTGGTTCCCAGAACTCCTCTTACATTTTACACAGTAGCCTAATCATCTTTTGGGAGATGGTTGGTGGTGTCCTATAGATGTGCAGTAAGGTTTCGGAATTCTTATTTTTCCCCTGGGGGTCAAATGGGGGTCAATTTTTTTTTTTAAAAATATTTAACACGTTTAAACATCCTGGTTCCCAGAACTTCCCTTATATTTTATGCACTAGCCTTAAATCATGATCATTTGGAAGATGATTGATTTTGTCCTGTGGATGTGTAAAATGGTTTTAAAATTTGCATTTCCATGTGGATAGCAAATAGGGGCAGGAAAAAAATGGCCCCTCCCTAACCCATAGGGTCATGATTTGTACAAACTTGAATCTACACTTCTTGGAATGTTTCCATATTAATCATGCTTTTGTTGTTCTTAAAAAGAAGAATTTTGAAGATATTTTTTCCTTTTAAATCTCTATAAAACTTTGATCCCTTATTGTGGCCTGACCCTATCCTCGGAGGTCATGATTTGAAAACTAGAAATATGTCCATAGGACATAAATGCCCCGCTGAATGTATATTACTAATGCAACATGAAAATTTGTATGAGTGTATGAAGTTTGATGAGAATATCTTGAACAGTTTCTTTAAAATTGAAACTAAAATCTAAAAAAAATGGATATAGATGATAAATTCTCACAAAATTATCTATAAGTGCATGCTTACATAAAAATATCTTAGATTGTTTCTTTAAAACTAACCAAAATACAAATTAAAGAGAAGGGAGGTCAAGGTCACAGGAAAGTGCAAGGTGAAAAGTTTTCGATGCAGTGGAAGAGCTCTCACTAATACATATCAGCATATTAGGTTTGATAAAAATATCTTGAATGATTCATTTAAAACTGAGCTTAACACTTATTTGAGAAAAGAGAGGTCAAGGTCAACGGAAAGGTTGAGGTCAAAATGTTGATGCAGTTGAAAAACTTATATCAGTATGTATTTACTATTAGCATAGAAGTTCAACAAAAATATCAGAAATGGTTTATTTAAAACGTAGATAAACACTAATTTAAAAAAGTGAGGTCAAGGTCAAAGGAAAAGTCAAGGTCAAAAAAGTTGATGCAATTGATATCTCTCAGCAGTATATATCAGCATATGAAGTTTGATAAATATATCTTGAATTGTTTATTCAAAACTGATCTAGACACTAATTTAAGAAAAGTAAGGTCAAGGTCAAAGGAAAATTCAAGGTCAAAAATTTTGATGCAGTTG
This sequence comes from Saccostrea echinata, assembly GCF_033153115.1. NCBI lineage: Eukaryota > Metazoa > Mollusca > Bivalvia > Ostreida > Ostreidae > Saccostrea > Saccostrea echinata. The sequence continues at coordinate 6,085,097 of NW_026889774.1, read as the reverse complement.
AAAAGCTTACATCAGTATGTATCAGCATATGACATTTTATTGAAGTCGGACATGACAAACACTATATGCCTCGGCCATATTCATGGCAGGGCATAAAAAACTTGAATCTACACTACGAGGATGTTCCATATCAAAATGACTAACAAGCAAATTCAAAGAATTGTGGTCCCCTACTTTCTGTGTCCTAGTGGATGGGATGCCATTATTTATGACATATTGTTTCAAATACGCACGCCCTATCATATGTCATTCAAAAGTAATCACCAAAGTTAAAATTTTTGAAAATTAGGTAAAACATCAAGGTCAAGGGGTAAAAAAATCATAGCATGCTTGGAAACATCTTGTTACAGGTAATGTACCTGTCAAATATAAAAGTTCTATCTCTTCTCAGTCAAAAGTTATAAGGAAATATAACATTTTTGAAAAGTAGGTTAAACTTCAAGGTCAATGTCACAGAGTCAAAAGTCATGATATATTTAGAAAGGTCTTGTCACAGGTAATATACATGCATAATATGAACGCCCTATCTTTTCTCTTTCAAAATGATCATTTAAAATAATGTTAAATTTTTTGAAAAGTAGGTCAAACTTCAAGGTCAAGGTCTTGGGTTCAAAAATCATGGTATGTTTAGAAAGTTCTTGTAAGTAATGTACATGTGAAATATGAAAGCCCTATCTCTTATTATTCAGAAGTTATGACCAAGGTGAAACTTATTGTGACAGACGGACAGACTGACAAACGGACAGACTGACAGACAAATGAGATTTAATGTCCCATAGGTCCCTTTTGCGAAAACGGACGACAATAATGCCCTTGCTGTTCATGAGAAGAAGATTTGTGATGGAAAAAATCCCCTGCATTTTTCTATGTAAATCATTGGATCCCCATATGTGGCCCCACCCTACCCCAGTGGGTCATAATTTTAACAAATTTGAAGCTACACTAAGTCTATGTAAAGAAAGTTTCAACTTTTTGGGCCCAGTCAGTGGTTCTTGATAAAACTTTTTTAAAATGATACCACTAAATTTTCACTAATTCTTGATTATCCCCCCTTGAAAGAGGGTGTGACCCTTCACTTGAACAAACTTAAATCCCCTTTACCCGAAGATGCTTTGTGGCAGGGTTGGTCGAAATTGGCCCAGCGGTTCTAGTGAAGAAGACAAAAATGTGAAAAGTTTACAGGCGGACAGATGGATGACAAACAAAATGTGATCAGAAAACCAGAAAAACTCAAGTGAGCTAAAAACTGATGATCACAAGTACTTGGAAAGAGTTACAGTATTATAAAGCAGTTTTTTTTTTTCATGCATTGTTTTCAGAATCTGAAAAGGTATGACTTGTATCCATGTTGAAAAAACTTCACATTTCAGAAAACAGTATGATTAAAAATAGTTAATCAAGGTGCTTTGAGTAGCAAAATAAGCTAAACTGGTATAGCTAATTCAAGCACAGAGCTTAGTGAATTTTAAAATGCACAACCTTTTCAACTCTTAACCATTCTTAAAATATTTATATCATCATTTCTGATTCAAGGGAGAACTAGAGATATATGATCAGAAGTATATCTGTTGACTAATAAACATGTACATGTATATTGTGTTTTTTAAGTCATTAATGTTTGTTTGTTGTTAAATGTCTCTCTTGGGAATTTTTCACTCATACGGAGACACCACCACTTAAAAATAATGAAGACGTACAAGTCGGATTTGAAGTTAACATTCATTTTAGGAGTTTTCAACAATTAAGATGTAAAGAGATAACTCCTTCCCCTTGCCCCTTCCCCTTCCCAGACCCCTGTTTGTTCATGTATGCAAACTAGTCTAATACTTTGGTTTGACATAAAAAAAAATGTGAATATATACAAATAGTTTAATGGTCCATCTCTTTGAATGATTTTCATTCCTAATTCTAGGAGGGTACATGGGTTGACCCAAATTCATGAATGAAATGTCAAGTAATCTTATCATTGATGCACTTTTATTTAATTTGATGTAGTCATATTATGAACATTTCCAGTTCATTAAGAGAGTGGGGATGACGTCCAGGGGTTCATAACCTTAAACCATTAGATGTACATAACATAATAACACAAGAAACAAAAAGTTTTCTACTATTTAGGAGTCACATGATCATTTGTCATTTCAGGGACAGGGAGCGGCTAGGGAGATTGGACCCCCCCCCCCCCCCTGGAATTTGCAGAGTTATTTAAATAGGACTATATACTGATTTACAGAAGCAAATAAAAAATGACTTTAAATGCCCTCCCCCCTTTAAAAACATGGACCCCACCATCATTGTTTTTATTTTGCTTGTTTGTTTGGTTTTTTTTTTTTGCTCCTCAGGAAATTCTGGGCTGGAATTTTTTTTGACTGAGGTGTGGACCCCCCCTCCCCCCCTCCCCCCCCCGAAATTCCCGGATCTGTGCCTGTAACTGAATGTAATGTCGACAACGGGAGATAACTCTTCAGAATGTGAAATTCGTCTACTGTGGCATCCGATGATCCACTCTCTACATTCAGTGTCTGAGAGAGAAACGAACGACAACTCTGCATAGGAGATTGCCGATGATCTTTGATCCTTTTTAAACTTTAACCTAACCATTTGCACTTCTGTTTATTTTACCCCAATCTATACTTACACTTGTACTTACCGACTTCATAGGTCCTGTCAACTTCATGAAATATAATCCAATTAAAACACAAAATGAATTAATTTCCACTGATATACATGTAACACTGCACCACACCATGTCACATGGCATGTGCAATCTAAAATGATAATGGTAAAACTAGTACTAGTACTGGTAGGGTGACACAAACCCAATGTGATGTAGAAATTTTCAAAAAGGTGTTCACATACATGCACAGTACAAGAACAAATTTTAAATTATCATAACAAACGATGTTTTAACATAACTTTGCCATCTAGGCCTATTTCCAAAAACAGGCAAATTGTGTGTGTGTGTTGGGGGGGGGGGGGGGGAGGTGAGAAAATTGATTGGGTATGGCTTTTCAAGGAGGTTTTTGCCTAATCAAATACTAAAAAAAGTTTGCACATTGATAAATTCATCAAAAACGCTTTGTACTAAAATAATATTATTTGTTGTTGAGAAAATAAATTTGAAAAGTTCCAATTATGGGCCAAAAATTTATACCTCCCCCCCTTTTATCAAAACCTAATTTTCATCATTAATTAAATTCTGTTATTTCAGACTGGTAATGAATTAAGTATATGAAATGCGTATAAGAGGTTCATGGGTCACATGGTCACCTGAGCATTTTATGCTCGATTTGACGAATACATGTACTGTGTAAATTATAGAATTGTTTGGACTTTTTTCCTTGGTAAGCCCAATATGAAGGAGTGTGCATTTAGAGGCAAACACCTTAGTGCGGGTATTACTGTCTCATGACAGCATCTAGTTTAACATTAATTCCAATGAGCAGAGCAGTATTTTTTAAAAATAAAATTTTCTTTTAGAAGATTGATTGATTGTATATAGTTTTACGTTCCGTTCATTTTTCACTCATATAGAGACGTCACCATGTACCGGTGAAGGGCTTCGAATGTTTTACCTTTACTCGACACTCAGGGCCATTGAGCAGTGAAGGATCTTTATCGTGCCAACGCCTACCGTGACACGGGGACTCGGTTTTTAAGGTCTCATCCGAAGGACCCACAACTTTCACTTCAAAGTGCCGAGCGAATGGCGAAGGAACATTTTCTACCTATTTTTTTTTTATCGACTTAGGTCAGTCGCGGCCGAGATTCGAACTCACGACCTTCCAATCACGGGGCGAGCGCTCTACTGACTGAGCTACCGTGAACGGTCAGACTAAGAAAATGAGACATTTTCAGAAATGTATGAATTGTTAATGGCATGTTCTTTGGTTGATATTGAGAAAAGTACTACATGTACAGTACCTGTCAGACTTTTGAATCCAACTTGTACTCAAAAACAGATTTGGCAATGCTTGTGCTTGGAAATACTGGAGTTTCTACATGAAACTATGCCTGAAGACTCTGGAAGGAATACAGATAATATTGCAACTGAACACAGTGTCAGGAATACTCCTGAAATAGGAAAGGAACAATTTAATTAAAAAAAAATACCTGAACATTTAGAACACTTATATGAAAACTCTCTGTAGTCTGATGAACTTGATGAAAAGTAATAGAGAGATCTGTTTGAATAACTATTTGATTTTCAAGATACCTTTTCTAACCAGAAGCCTCTGTCAAGACTGTAGCTCTACTGGATTGTACTTACAACAAACGAAGAGAAAAGCGCAGTGCCTTTGGACAGGATCACCCCCACCCCCAATTTTACACCCTGGGGTCCAAGGATATGTTTAAATGTCTTTTTCCATAAATTAATCTTCTAGTACACATTTACAATGTATTCCACATGAAAAATCCAAAAATAGCTGACCGGTAGAGCTAAAAATGACCCAGACCTGAGTTTGACTCATATTAATGAGCATGTGATTGATACTGGCAATGCTAGATCGAAAAAAAAACTTCCACCAAGAAGTTCCCATGGCTTATGCTGAAGCTGAGCTTAAGACAATTACAGATATGAAAAAAACCGGGAGATTATTCGGAAGTCTAATTCTCCTTAATTGAGCTTCTCCTTTAAACCTTGTTTCGAAGAAAAATAGTAAATTCGACCATGTGTGGAGTACAAAAAGGTGAACAAGGTAACAGTAAATGATGCCTTTCTCTGCTCAGAATACAAGACTGTCTAGATGCTGACTCTGGAGCGACGATACTTTCAACATTTGACTTAAACTTCTAGTTACCACCAAGTTCCTGTCAAGAAGTCAGATATACCAGGGTTTGAAATTAACAATCGCCCACTCGCCATTTGCGACTAAACGTCCGTGTGGGCGATTTTAAAATGCAATTTTAGTTGCCCGCATGGCGATTAAACAATTTCCAGTTTTGTCCGAACGTTTCTTATTTTCATTTCGGCAAGTTGTAGTTTCGATCATAAAGACGCTTGTCTTTACAAAAAAAAAAAAAAAAAAAAAAAACGCTTTATAGTCGTCGCGTCTTGATGATCAAGACTACTTAGATCGTTATCAGTAGAACGTTTTGTAGTTAAAACCGAGAAACATTACTCTCAAAGCGTCTAACTGATTCTGACAATTGTAATCATGTGGCGGTTCAATCTCCCTTCCAGAGTTGTCGTTCGTTTCTCTCTCAGACACCTCTGCGATGGGTTCACGTCAAGATTTTTGACATAGCGTAAAAAAAAAAAACATGACATTCTAAGGATTATTTCAAATTAAACTAATTGTTCTAGATATACTTACTAAATATTTGCCTTAAAAGAGAAACATTAGTGCAGACATTTAATTATAATGAATTTAAACAAACGCACTATTTCTCGTGCTTATAACTGTGATATACGCGAGCCAACGACAGAGGTGAATGTATGAGCCGATGGTAGAGAGTGGTGGCGGTTTACAGATGGCGTCAGTCAACCAAAGAAAACAAAATTAGATAGAAAAGAATATCACGATGTCTATGATAAAAGTAAAAGACTGCGAAAGTTTTTGACTGCATGGACGATAAACAGACCATGGTCAATTGACACGGAAAAAGGTATGACTTGCACTTATTGCCAACAAATACCGACGAGTACTACTGGGTCCCGTCTGTTTGTTATAGGCTGTACCTCGTACAAACTAGATAGCATTACAAAACACGAAAATTCATTACAACATAAACATGCAGTGAAGGTGAATGAGGGAAAGAGTAAGCCTGTAGAAGCTAAAAGTCTGAAGCTGGCAAGATTATCTCTAAACTTAACAAAGAGAACTTTGAAAAGTTAGAAAAAATGTTCCGTACTTGTCATGCACTCATAAAAAAATAGACCACTTAGTGATTTTTCATGGCTTTGTGATTTAGATGCAATGAAAGGATTTGATTTAGGGAGAGCTTATAGAAACTTTAACTCGGCCAAAGTTTTTATTCAGTCTTTTGCTGATGTTGAGATTCAGAAGATAGCTAATCAGATCAAAGACACTAAATTTTTATTTGTAATTGAAGACGGGTCAATTGATTCAGCTGTCAAGGAGCAAGAGATGTGGTTTGTGAGAGGATGCAGAGCAGGTATTGTGACTGTAGATTTCATTGGTGTTCATTCAGCGAATAAAGCTACTGCTGAAAATATTGTTCACGGTTTACAAGAGACAGTTGTCATTAATCTGAAGATGGACTGGAGTCAGATATCGAATAAACTACTTTGTTTGAGTTGTGATGGAGCTAGTGTCATGACAGGATGCAAATCTGGTCACTGTCCATCAATTGTTACTATCCACTGTATGGCTCATCGGCTAGAGTTAAGCTTAAGGATGTAACTAAAAAAGTGAAGACATATGAAAGAGTGAACATTTTATTAGCTGGACTGTACGATTTTTATCACAACAGTGCTCTTAATAGAGCAGTTCTGCAGAAAACATATGAAACTACAAAGTCTCAGGATGAAAAGCTGCTCATTCCAACTAGAGTCGGAGGAACTCGATGGATTGGTCATTAGGTCACTGCCATCTTCCATGTGATTACATCATACAAATTTATTATAACCCATATGGAACAGGTAATTATTTAACTCATCAATTTCTAAATGTTTTGAATTTATTTTTTTAATTTTACAAGAGTCAAAATTGTTGTATTTTCCTAATTATTTTTTCTAATTGAAGTTATTGGAGACAAGAGAAAGGGTTTCAACTGATGCTAAGGCAAAGTCAAAAGGCTTTTTGAAACTCTTAAAGTCCAAAGTTATTGTTGGATTTATGCTCTTTTTGCTGGATGTCCTTGCACCTTTGCGCCATCTATCACTGAACCTCCAGGACAGGACTGCATTAATATCATGTCAGCATGATTTCTTGGAAAGTGCACTTGAAGCTGTTAGGAAGAGCAAAACAAGGTTTGTTCTCTTGTAGTTTTTCAGTAATTACAGATATTGTTAATTCATATATTCAAAGTCAGAAGTTTGATGCTGATGTATTTCAGTGTTGGGCCTAACCTCAGAAAGCTAGATGACCAGTATAAGGGCACTAAGTTGTGTTATACTGGCTTTCAACACTTCAATCAAATAAAAACCACTTTCATTGAAAGCATAGAGTCTGCTCTTCAGAAGAGATTTTCAGAGTTTGCACCATCTTCAACAATGCCTGTTGTTAATGCAACACACATAGCTGATTTAAAAGCATGGCCAAAGGAATGGCAAAATCTGAGAGGTTTATAGTCTGTTCATGTATTGGTTTGAACTTTCAAGTTTGAATTGATGGTTATTTTAGTTCCAGATTCAATTTTATTATGTTTAATTTCCAGGTTCAGTTCCCATTGATTTTTATTTCCAGGTTCAGTTCTAATTTTGAATACATTTTGTGTTTTCTTTTCTGTTTTTTTTCTAGAGAATCTTTGAAAGTAATTTTAGTGCTTGAAAAAGGAAAAATTAATTAGTTGAAATATAATAACTTAAAAAAATTATAAATAATTGCAGAATTCGGGGATAAGGAGTTGCAAATTCTACTTGAGCACTTTGATCCTGTTTTCATAGAGGCTGGAGTGAATGTTCCTGAAGCTGAAATTGAATGGACAATGATTAAAAAGGAAATACACAAGAAGTAAATATATCAAAAAAATGTTGAGTGCAACTAATTACTTGCCAATATAATCTTTGAGAAACTTGTTAAAGTTGTTTGTTTAAATTGTAGTGATCTTCTTGGAAGTGACTGGGTCCTTATACAGAGATAATACGAGAACAAGTTTTCCAACATCCTTGCAGTTATTGACCTCATTTTCACTCTTTCACCAAGCTCTGCAGAAGCAGAAAGAGGGTTTTCCCAATTGAAATGCCTCAAAACAAATTTAAGGTCTAGACTCAATCAAACCACACTTAATCATGCTCTCTCTATTAAGCTTCACTCCAAAAACATCATGGACTATGACCCAAAGCCAGCAATACATTCTTGGAACAGCAGTTCCATAAGGCAAAGGCGCCCACTATTTGAAAGGAAGAAGAGCATAGAGACTGAAGAAATGGAAGAAAACAGTGATGCTGTCATTGCTGTGAATCATCCTGAGGACAGCAATGCTATGGAAGAAGAAGAATACCATGAGGCATATGAAGAAGAACCCATTGATGCAAGCGAAGAAGAATAATCTGAAACCAGTCATGCAGTCAGAGATGCAGATGAAAATGTAATGGAAAACGTTTACTACTATTCTCTTCTACAATAATATGTATCAATGGCAAGTTTGCCTTTGTTGTCTCTTATCTGAGTAATAAGCATCTAAACATTACTCGCCGACTTGAAACTTCGTCTCACACCATGAAACTGTATGTTCTAATCCCTGGCGGAATGCAAAAAATAAAATCAATGAGTGAAAAAAACTTAATCACTGTGTCCAAATATTGCAATAAATAAAAGTGCACCTCAAGAAATATATCGTGAACCTAAAGCCTATTTTTAATAAAGGTTGACATAGCCACTGTAATATACTGGTATGCTTTTTTAGTTGCTTAAAATTCAAGATTTTTCTTAGACGTATATATCGGGATTTTTCGTTATATAGAAAGAAAACAGCTTAGAAATACCGGTTGTTGGAATTAACCAAAAATCTATGTGGCTAAATTTGAATAGTGTTTAAACATGGAACTGCAACAAATAAAGAAAAGATTTTGTTCATGGTATGGCATAAATATGATGATTATACGATAAAGAGGAATTATTTCAAAGTTCCTTGTAAGTAAGCACGGAGAATTATTTAATTTCATAAGTCTACACAAAATAATTTTTAGGTCTTCACAAACAACAAATAAATTAAAATATACACGTAATTAGTAGTACATTTTGTTCCTTATTTTTGGTGGGGGTGGGGTAGCTATTTCAAATTTTTGTCAGTCTTTATTTTCATGTATATGCCACACGCACTTGTCTCAGTAAAAAAAAACTCTCTCTTAGTAACGGAATACTATGGACAAAAACTTTTATTTAAGAAACAAGTTAGTATGTGGTAATACATGCTTATTACAAACAAAAGTATATGACTAAGAAAATTTAATGTTTGTAAATTCATAATGCATGTATTTTGTTTTATAAGGGGATAAAAGTTGTAGATTTTAAAACTTCTCTAAAGTAATAGACATGCAAGAAGAAAATTCAGTTCGAGGGAGAGGGAGGAGGGGGGCAACCAAACAGAAAATCCAAATTAAAGTGAGAACCAACTTATGCTGATTGCTAGATTAAGTCATCAGAATGTAAAATTTCCAGTGGTATGAGATGACCTAAAAGAGTAATCAGTATGTCCCTAACTTTGTACAACAGAAATCCATGCATCTGCTCATAGAGACATTACAAAGAATGAGTGAGTCAACCTTCCTTCAGAGAGTCTTCTGCAAGTCTGAAATAAGATCTGGAATAATTCTTTTAACCTGAGCAGTGAGAGATCTTTTTCGTGCCAACACCTACTGCGACGCGGTTTATACGGTCTCATTCCAAGGACCGGTGTCCACGTCCCGCAGTGGATTCGCAAGGATCAGCTCCTTACTCCGCGACTCTAGTACAGACGCTCTAACTACTGCGCCACGCGGGCGACAAGATGGATAAGATTGATTGATTATTATTGTTTAACGCCGAGTCGGCAGTATTTCAGCCATATTTCGGCGATAGATGGATAAGAAAAGAATCACCTTGACTAGTATATCAGCAAAGTAAACGTTTCGGGGACTGTATCTTCCCTTGCTTAAGGGCCACATCCCTAGATTTAATATAAATGAAAGCCCTTGGGCTAAGGATACTCTGTGACAAATTTGTTAAACATTGGCCAAGGGAGGGGTTCTTCAGAGATGGCCCATATTCTAAAACGTTTACACACACCGCACAAATGGCCATAGCAATAGCTCTTTGAGCCTTTGGTTAAGAAGAGCTAAAACTTTAACATTAAAAATATTTTAACTTGCACGTTCACCCATTTATGTACAAGACCGGGGATAAAGTGTGGTACTTACAAGAGCGGATTGGGGATTGAAAGTTCAGCAGCACATTTAATGGACCATATTTTATTATAAAGAAACTTTCAGATTCAACCTATCAAATACGCACGAAGAATTAAGAAGGCTGATGACAATTTAAGATTGTTTATCAAGACAAATTAAAACTGTTGTGCCAGACTTTCTTACAGTCATACCAGAGCCACTAAGAGAGAAGGAACCAAATGTATCGAAATCTGTGTTGCTTAACCCCCCGCTTCCAGAACCAGATTTCAACATACTGGGCGAAATCCTTCTTATAGATTCATTACAGGCAGTTAAGTGTGCAGTGTATAGAGTTGCATGTTTACTTTTGTAAATTTGTTCTTAAGATTTTGATGAGAACACCTACATGTAAGTTTCTGAGGGGGAAATATCATGGTTTTACTTATAGATTAATGTATATAGCATTTTGTGTTGAACTATAAGAATTGTACATCTCTAGCTTTGGATATCCGCCCCTCAAGTTTTTATGTCTTCTACATGTACAATTCAAGTCTCAACCAGTAATCTACGGAAATTCTGGGAAGAACTGAAAAAAACCTGGCCCCCAAAAAAGTCAGATGTTCCTGTGGAGTGCTACACTGCAGATGGTGACATTACTTCTACTTGATCAGATGTACTTAAAATTTGGGAGTCAAGATTTTTCAAAATTATATACACATAGTGACACTAGCTATGATATAGAATTCTACAATGAAAGCCTACAACGTAAACAGCTACTACTACACAATATTATCACTCGAGGAGGAAGTGGCTCATGCTGGTTTAAACTCAAAAGAAGGAAAGACACCTGGATTCGACAATATGTATAACGAGGTACTGAAGAACTATGAAACAATAACCGTACTAGAGAAATAATTCCAGTTGTGTCATCAAGTTGGAAAAGTACTTACTACAGCAGTGGAGGAAAGCACTTATTCACCTTATTCCCAAGGATGCATAGTAAGATCCAAGGATACCGTCAAATTACTGAGTAATTAGCCTATTAATTGTCTGTTGTTGCCAAATGCTACAGCTATGTTTTAAATAAGAGGATACAAGTTTTCTTGAAGAAAACAATGTTATAGTAGATGAAAATGAATTTAGGAAAGGTATCATGTTTTTACATTGAATATGTAGTTTAATACAGAATCTTTGTCAACATTTGTAGATCTAAGGAAAGCAATCGACTGTGTGGATCGTAACCTCCTACAATATAACCTTCAGCTGAATGGCATTGATGGAAATATATACAACGCAATAGCTATCCTTTATGTTAACAATGAATCATTTTTATCTATCAGTGGTTTCCAACAAATTGGTTCAACTGTACAAACGGAGCCCGACAAGAAGGTAACCTTTCACCTACCCTCTTATCATTTTTCTTTTATAAATGATTGAGCTATAGAAGTTATACTAGGTGAATTATCATCAGGCTCGGAAACAACATTCCTAGCTACCTCAGGGTCTGTAATTTTCAGGGAGTTGGGCCAGTGAACTGTGAAAAATTTAGATAATACTATGTCTACTTTTCGTGATCCACCCCTCAAGTTGTTATTTATTTACATAGAATTGTATCAGACTTCGGTAATCGAAAGGTCGTGAGTTCGCGGCTGACCTAAGTCGGTAAATGAAATATATGGAGATAACGAACAGTAATCAAGCTCAAAAGTCCATTAAACAATACAAAAGAGGAGCAAAGCAAACACAGACCTCCAAAACATCAAAGGTGGGATCAGGTGCCATGGAGGAGTGAGCATCCCCTGCCGACCGGTCACACCCGCCATGTGCTCCATGTCATGATCGGAAATAACGGAAAAATCCGTCGACAATTCAGTGTGTAAATAATGGTCTAACAATTAGTATGAAAAATGTCAGTCAGCATTTGACTAAATGATAAATTGTATTTGCTGACAAGGTCATTGTATCGACCATAGAACTTACGAAATGATGACTTTAAACGAAACTGCTGATATTCTTGTTTCATCAACTTGTTTGTCAGTAATTTACCTCGTTTTAGAAATTGTACATAGGTACAGCATGCTCTTGCGTATCGAATCAACTGAGAGATATAAACCCCGTATGCAGGTTGCTGCATAAGTAAGGGAAGTTGACGATAACCATTGTTAATTGACAATACATCGTCGATATATCTAAATGTCGAGTTGAAGGCCACAGCAAGTGTTTTCTTCTTTTCACATACAAAATTTTGGACAAATTCTTAAAAAAAAAACAACAAAAAACAAGAGGCCCAAGGGCCTTAACAGTCACCTGAGTATAATACAACAATTTAGAGGATCCATAGAGTATAAAATGAACTGAAAGGTGAAGCTATATTGCCCAAAAGCAAGAAAAATAGGGTGATCAGGATCAACAAAATAATTAGTTTAGTATTCATTAACAGTTCATAAATTAAGTTATAATCTGTTCCCCATTATCACTATCACCATACAAGTATATTAACAAACCATCAATGCTTCTGTACTGTTTTAATTCCTTGTTGAAATCTCTTACATTGGCCTCTTAGTCTTTGATAAACATTTAATAAGACAAATTATTTTTGTCTCATTTTTATTTATCTATTACTTACAAGTCTACCTGATCATTAAAACTACGAAAGTACTTTTTGTATACAATAAAAACTCTTGCATAATTCTCTTATTCTATTAACCTTTCAAGTACATTATTTACTGTGATTAATTATCAAAAGTAAATTGCAAAGAGGAATAACTCCTCTCAGTAGAATACAAATTAATGGAGCCCTGGCCAGGACCAGAACACTTGACTAAATGGTCCAGATATTCAAAACTCTGGTAAAAATACCCTTCCTTATTTTAAAAAACTTTACTCTTTTTGCCTCTGATATGCCCAAGTGCAGAGAAGATTTTCAAAGAAATAATGCATTTTTACTACAGATTCACTATATTATCAGTAGAGCCCCCCCCCATTGAGAGACCAGAGCCTCACACCCTGGGACCAGAAGTTTGCTCATCATAAGTAATCACTTTGTTTATCTGCTTACCACTAAGGAGCAGACAGGATTATTTAATAGAATTAGTGCATTTTCAGTATATTATCAAGAGCCCCACCCTTACACCAGCACATCTCACCCAGAGGTCATGCAATTCACTACTCTGGAAGAAGCACTCTTGCTCATCATAACTATACACTTAATTCTTTGCTTTTTAACTAGAAGCAGAAAAGAATATTATCAAAGAAATTTTGCCTTTTCACTATATAATCAATAGAGCCCCCCCCCCCTTTTTCTTTCACCAGAACCCTCGACCCTGGGGCCATGAAATTCTTATTTTGGAAGAGGTATCCTTGCATATCATAACAATGTACTTAGTTTGTTTAAATAATACCCAGGGGCAGAGAAGATTTTCAAAGAAATAATTCACCTTAACTATAGGATCTATATAGCCCTGCCCTAGCACCAGAACCCCTGACCTTGGGGCCATGAATTTCACAATTTAAGAAGAGGCATCCTTGCTTATCATAACAATGTACTTGTTTTGTTTAAATAATACACATGAGCAGAGAACAAGATTTTTAAAGTATTAATGCATTTTCACTATATAATAAATAGAGCCCCGCCCTAACACCAGAACCCCTGATCCAGGGGCCATAAAATTCACAATTTTGGAAGAAACATCCTTGCTTATCATAACTATGTATTTAATTTGTTTAAATAATACCCAGGAGTAGAGAAGAAGATTTTCAAAGAAATAATGCACTTTCGCTATATGATCTATATAGCCCCGCCCTAGCACCAGAACCCCTGACCCTGGGGCTATGAATTTCACAATTTTGGTAGAGTCACTCTTGCTTATCATGATTATATATTTAATTTGTCTAAATAATACCCAGGGGTAGAGAAAATTTTCAAAGAAATAATGCACTTTCAATATATGATCTATATAGCCCCGCCCTAGCACCAGAACCCCTGACCCTGGGGCTATGAATTTAACAATTTTGGTAGAGTCACTCTTGCTCATCATAACAATGTATTTAATTTGTTTCAATAATATCCAGGAGTAGAGAAGAAGATTTTCAAAGAAATAATGCACTTTCACTATATGATCTATATAGCCCCGCCCTAGCACCAGAACCCATGAATTTCACAATTTTGGTAGAGGGCTCAATGCTTATTACAATCATGCCAACAGTTTGACTGCTTGATGTCCAGGAGTAAAGAAGATTTTTAAAGATTACATTAATTTTGGTGGTTTTAGCCCCACCCCTCAGGCCCCAGGGGGGCAGGGACCATGAAATTCATAAATTTTGTTCCCCTTCACACATAGATGCCATATGCTAAAATTGGCTGAAATTGGTTCAGCGGTTTCAGAGAAGAAGCTGAAAATGTTCAAATGTTAATTAAAACACACGACGGACGACTGACGACGCCGGACGAAAACAGATAGCAATAGGTCTCCTGAGTGACTCAGGTGACCTAAAAAATCCAGGAAAATAGGTAGCAACTCTTCCTTCGCCAGGCACTCTTGTCTAATTTTCGTGATATACCCCTCAAGTTTTATGTTATTTATTTACACGGAATTGTATCTAACTTCTAAATGATGATTGATTGTATGTTGTTCAATGTTCCATTCGATAATATTTCACCATATACCGGTGAAGGGCTTCAAATTTAGACCTTTACTGGGCACTCAGGGCCATTGAGCAGTACGGGTTCTTCATCGTGTCAACGCCTTACGCCTACCGTGACACGGGGCCAGGGTTTTTAAGGTCTCATCCGAAGTACCCGCAACAATCACTTCAAAGTGCCAAGCACTTGGCAAAGGAACAGTTGCTACCTATTTTTTATCGGCCTAGGTCAGTCGCGGCCGTGATTCGAACACACGACCTTCCGATCACGGAGCGAGGCTCTACCGACTGAGCTACAGTGACGGTAAGCGGAAAATATTGTGTTAACTTTGACAATTTCGACAGTTGTTCACACAAGACTCTGCTTAGCCGTACATAACCACCACTGCATTTTTTTTTCAGCGGATTAATTGGAATGTGTTTTATTCAGTATTATTTATTTTTAGGTCATCGTATGTAATGCTATCATTATTTTTTAAATTATTCCAACTTTCAGCATATGTTTGCATTGTTAGACACATATGAATGATCCAAAATAATAGTTTTCTCATATTTCATTTAACATAACAGATAAAAACTGCTGCCACAACAATATTTTAATGCCTGTAATATATATTATGCATAATATATATTAAATGATAACTATACAGTATATATTAATCAAATTCTTTGACAAGTTTCATTTTTATGATCAAAATGCACATCTTCATTTAGACTATAGACATTATATTTTAATTCTGGTGGCATTTTATTCATACCAATACATTTGATTTTGTAATCATGATTTTTTTCTGCCAAATTCTTTAATTGAAACAAAAAGAACGTTTATAATTTTCTGTTGTTCATATTTGCGATGGAAGAACTATTTATAAGCTTTTGTTAAAGCAAAATTGCATTATTGTCGTCCTCTACAATATTGATTTCTTATATAATACTATACATTCCATTGTACGGGAATCCTTCTGATGAAAAAAATTAATACTTCATTTAAGTCTAATTGATCATAAAGGATATTTATCACAACAGCATATTTTAACAGAAAATTGAAATTCTCAAAAATGCAGCTCATATTGCTTTAAATATATTCATTTTTTGACAGTTCCTGATCTCTCTTTTAATGTCCCCTATTTCTTTTCCCTTATTTTGAAAAGAATCTTGTAAGGTTTCAATGTATTTTGTTAAGGGAATCGTAAATATTCTGAAACTCTGGAAGTAAATTTTCATGCTGCTCTTATTTTTCAATTGTTTAATTTAATTTTGCTTGAGCAGTTGATTATACTTATGTGCGGCCGTAGTTGTCGCGTGTTCGATATTTGGGTCACGTGATTTTTTTGTATAAATAATATCACATTTGTTTGACAATCTTTGCTTGCTAAGTTTTTAGGATGTCAACGTGAATTGAGAATACTTAGTGAAAAAATGGCTGAAGATGATACACATATGGAATCTTCAATGAATACTTGGGATTGGCATGTACATATTTTAAATCAGAGTTTGCATTTAATAGTAATTGTTCGATATAGATTAAAAGTGTAACATACTGACTGTGTGAATATTTGTATATAGAACATAAAGAACTAGCGAGCAACATCCTGTTTACGACATTTGTGTTTGTTGATTATTTATATTAGCACTTGGTTAATTTATATTAGGACGATCGAAGCGAGGGAGAATATAAAAGATCTTTATAAAACTCAGCAAGTCCGATCTTATGGATTTTCTCTTCTTCAAACCTCAACTCATCGCTGCTCTGAATTTATTTTCAAAACACATGAAATCTTAAACTTTCTCAAATTATTTCTTCTTTTTCTCCCCTTTACTTGTTTGATCTTATTTTTTGTTTAAGAAACTAAGATTTGAAACCTTGTTTCTAAGTTTTCGCTTTTTGGCAATACATTTGGTTTCAGTTTGGCATTTACATGTGCATATAAACAATTTTGTATATATATATATATATATATATATATATATATATATATATATATATATATATATATATATATATATGATTAATTTTTTTGCTTGTATTTTAATTGTTATTTTAGTTGTAAGCCTTTAAGGTCAAGATCTAGTAAATGACTTTAGACTGTCTTTTTGGTGCTAGATCCATTATGACGTCATAATTGTTTTAAGCTTAATTTTTCCCGTACTTTATCGCTGTAAGAGAATTGTGTAGCAAATGAAGGATTTTCAATGTATTCATTTTGAAATCATGTCAAAAGTAACCCCGATATCTATATTCAATTTAATATCATTTTAAAATAGAGGTTAAGAAGAAATGAAAAACCGTTTTCTGAGAAACTGTAGGCAATATTGATACATTTCTTTTATCTGAGATGGAAAAAACTCCTAAATTTATACCTGACTTTCTTCGTTTTTCATTAAAAATTACAGTTTAAAATATGTTTTTTGTCTAGTTTATCAAAAAATTATGTCCCGAAACACCCTATTTTTGCAAGCCATATTTGTAAAGGATCATTAAAAGAACTCGTTTCTCAAATTTGAAAAATCTGTAGGCATCTTTCATTTACTAGATCTTGACCTTAAGAAACCACAATCTGTTGTAACACCTATTTTCTTCAGTGTTCTTCTCTATCTCCATCAACATTTAAAAAAAGTTTTTATCATATAATTCAATTTTCCAATATTTAATTGGTCTTCTTGGGAGCTTTTACAAATTTACTATCAATTATTTAAAAGTGTGTCTTGCTCCATTTTAACTCTGGTTTGATGAGAATTGCAGATCTCTAATGTATGTACAATTGGTTTGAAAAATAAAGAACGTTCCGTCTTGAAAACTCTAGAAGTTGTCCGGACAAGTAATGTTAGTACCTTTTGATAGATTCCCGCTCGCCATTTTTCCGATGAAAAACCCGGTTAAACTATTTTTGTTACAAAAAATGTTAATTCTAATTATCATTCCGAGTTCATCGTATTATGCTATTGAAAAAAAATGTTATGTGTGAAAATATGAATATATAAATTGTCTATATAATGAATCACATCATAAGGGCAACAGGTAAATTGATGCCCCTAGTCCTGACTCATCTCATTTCACCAAGCTGGTCTCATGAAGAGTGTCTTACTGCATGTTGCATGCATCACCTACTTTCATGAACATTGTTATTTCATAGAGCTGAAATGAATGTTCGAACATTCGCGAAGGAATATTTTTCATGAATATCCGAATAGAAAATTTGTATCCGAATATTCGGTCACATGTTAAATTTGTTGAAAACCCGTATGTCATGCAATAAACTGTACAGCATCCAGTCTTTTGACCGTGATGGAAAGGAGAAGCTGGGTATGGGATAGTCCGAAATAGCTGACGTTTTCCTAGCTTGTTTACAATTTGACATTTTACGTGCCAGGAAAACGTCATAACCGGCGCCCTAACGAAAACTGTGAATTCGCCGCCTCCAACTGGAGGCGGCATTCTCGGGTTGGTTTTCGAAACTTGCGAACCAAATTAAATGTCAAACTCACAACTTATCAATAGTACTTTAGCACTCACCAACATCGTTTTTATGGTTCGTTTATAAAATATACCATCCGATGAAAACATTTTATCTGACAGTCGAGATTTGTTTTCATTTCGTGCATTTTAAAATCTTGCAATTCCTGTATCAAAATGTGGAGTGATGTTTTCTTTTCATCGATATTGGTAAGTACATTGTACCAGAAGCATTGTGCTATTGATAAATTGTGAGTTCGGCATTTAACGGGGCCGAGTCTAATTATTTCTACCCTAGAGAGTTTGATAAACTTTCTTGAATAAATTTTACTATTATATTCATTATTTAAGATTAAAAAAACCGGATGTTTGCTGTCCCGATTTCTTAGACGGCCATCTCAAAAGTTGTCAAATTTTACTCATGAACCCTATGGGAATTTGTTGGAAAAGCGCCAAATTACCGTATTTTTCCCATAGTTTTTGTATTTCTTCCCTCGAGATTTCTTTTTTTTTTTCCCCAAAAAAGTTGACCATCTAGGTTGGTGTAGGAATTATTACAAAGTTTATTTTTTTCAATGCCCAATACCTCTAACATTGCCATATTGCGGTATATGTATATATCGGTGCAGATGAATTATTTTGGTTAAAAAAAATAGCAATGTTTTGATTGGTAGTGTGTTTCTTTTGATATTCTATAAACAGTTTTTAGTAAAATATCCATGGACGTCTTAAATATACAAGCGAGTCATGTGTCATTCTCAGCATCATGCATTGCTTATAAAATCGGAAAACAGTGACGTCGTTAGAGCCATTTCAGCGGTTTTTTCCTAATTATTGTCGTAAAAACACAATTTCAGACCATAGGTGTTACAGATAATGTTAATTTTGTATTAAAATCACAATATTTGGGAAAGGTGTAAAGTCACAAATATGACTGCATGAAACTAAAAAGGTTGCAGACGGCGAAAGAATGGGTGGACTTAACTGGCCAGAAAAAATGCCGTAAATTAAAGTTTCATAAAATGTTTATTTCTTTCCATCATACAAATCCCCGATATCTTAACCGTGTATCCATGGTACAGATGTGAATTTAAAACGCTCTTTTCGAGGTAAACTAAATAAATATCGAAGGCATGGTGCCTAAAGATTTCTTGAATATCAATAGATAATAGTAATCAGGGTCACGCGTTTTTCATCGTTTGAATACATAGTCAGCGCATGTTTGTCAGCTGTTCTTAAGAACAAAATGTCATATTAAAAGGAGAAGAGCCGACAAACGTGCGCTCACACTTAATTTAACAAAAAACATGTTCAAAACAAACTTCTCGTTTCCATTGTTATGACTGAGTTAACCTTGATTTGACTTCGGTTGACCTGTTAAATATTACAATTCATCACGTGATGTCCACCTGCGAGTGTACTCGTGAAAACAGTTACATTGTATTCTTCAACCTGACCTCGTTCTAAATCACATCTTTGAGCGTGTTTGGTTGCCGTTTTCAGAATTCAGGAAATTAAATGTTGTTTTAATTTTGCGTGCCCAGACATTTTTTCCTTAATTTCATATTGACATCGCTGTAATATGCCATACACATATTCGAATTCTAGAGGGAGAGAGAGAGATGTCAACAATGACGCCGATCGATAGCCCCGCCTTCTATTAATATTGATTACGTGACCTAAAAACCACTCCGGGTACATGCCAAATTCCGGAAGACGACACTTATGTATCGTTGCTTCAATTTTGATTCATGGCAACAGGGCATTACTTTTGTACAAATGTTCTACCTAATATAACCATATATACGTAACTTTCTATTGCTTGTAATATATTTTGGATTCACTTCATTTACAGCTTTGTAGAGTAGTCACAAAAAGATCCAAAATAGGGCGTGAAGTCCACCCATTCTTTCCCGTTTCCTGCATGGCACGTAAAATATCAAATCGCAAACAAGCCAGGAAAACGTCAGGTATTTCAGACAAGGTATTGGAGCATTTCTCTCTAAACGAAAGCAAAGACAAAGGAGTTTGCAAACGTTGTCCATCGGCCTCATTAATTATAAATTTCATCCATGACATCATTTCTCCGATCTATGACTAAGTATCACTTTTTTTAGATCGAAAGTAATAAAAGGTTTATATAGTACGTAGAGAAATATTCCGGATTAACAAATTGTTTATACTATATAGCGATTCTATAATAAATAATTGCAAAAATCATTCGTGAAATGTGTATATGTGTGAGTGTGAGTTACTGAATTAAATTAATTTTTTTTTAGTTTCATCGCTAAGTACTGTTGGAAAAAAGTAAATGCGGGGCATTTTTTTCATAAATTCAATTAAGCTAAGCAGGCAACATTGTCAGCCATTCGATACGCAATTAATTCTTGATAGATATAATAATTTAATAATAATAAAAAGTATTAAATACATTTGAAAATGTTTTATTTTAGGGACACTGGCACTGAACGCGGTAAAAAGCGGCCTTTGCAGGAATCCCAATGAGCACTGCAGTTTAGCAAGAAAAAGCCACGAGAAAGTTGGTTAGCAACTACAAAATATCTGGTTGAAATGTGTGCCAGAAATCTGCGCCCCTTTAGCATTGTAAATGGAGTAGGGTTTAGAAATTTTGTTCACTGCCTTGACCAATCATTTATCGTACCACCATTAAAAATTACACCAATTATTTCTACGGCACATTAAAACAAGCAGTAGCGAATGACTTGCAGTCACACTCATCATTAGTTTACAACCGATACCTGGACATCGTGCGTAACGGAAGGCTATCTCACCCTCACAGCTCATTTTATAGATAGTTTGTGGCAATTAAGTACTATGTCTAAGCTACATGTACCAAAGAAGTCAAAGATCACAAAGGAGAAATCTTGCGAATGAAATTAAAAGTATACTGGAGGACTTCGGACTCTCAATACGCCAGTATTGGGCATCACTACTGATATTGCTGCCATTATGGTAACTATGACAACACACCTCGAATGGCCACATATTCTTTGCTTAATTTGCACATACCCTGCAATTTAATGTAAAAGCCGGACTCAAAATCAAGGAAATTTCCACTGCAACGGCAGCAGTACGAAAACTTGTGGCTCATTTTTAAAGAAGTTCTTTGGCTTCCAACGAACTGAAATCTCGCCTGAAGCAATTAGATCTGCCACAGCACTCGCTGCTGCAAGACGTCCCCACCAGATGGAATGCTACGTACCCCACCAAACGTCCCCACCAGATGGAATGCTATGTACATTATGTTTGAACGACTTCTTGAGCAGCGCCTGGCGATTTTTACCGTCCTTCATAATACATCTATCACATGTCCTTCCGATGCGAGGGCCCTTGAACTATCAGACCAGGTCTGGAAAATTATGGAGGACTTAGTTCCCGGTTTAAAACCGCTGCAAGTACTACAGCATTTAGCGGAACAAGCTTCCCTACATTGAGCATGGTCTATCCGATTGTAATTGGTCTCCATAAGAATCATTTGAATGTACGAGGAGAAGACACAACTGTTCTAGTCAAATTCAAAGAAGCAGTTACAAAAGACCTCTCGTCTCGATTTCCACAAACCGATCATAAATTATCAATGCACCAATCTGTTCCTACCTGCGCCCTTAAATTCATGACCGAAACTGCTAGGAAAGCTGTTGACATTATTCTTGGTAAAGAGTAAATCAAAAGTGTCATCTCAGAATCGTTTGTAGATAAGATTAACACCATGCAATCAGAAATTGACCATCTAGAGAGACGCTTAGATGAAATGGAACAATATTCCAGAAGGAACTGTTTTGATGGGTTTGGTCCCATCCCTCAGAACCTAGGGGGCAAGGACTATGAAATTCAGTTTTTGACCCCATTTGCCCATAAATGTTTTATACAAAAAATGGTTCGGCAGTTTATGAGAAAAAGCTGAAAATGTTCAAAAGTTTTCGACCGACCAAAGACGCGCACGACGACGGACAAAAATAGATAAAAGGGCACCTGAGTGACTATCGGAACTCAGTCCTCAGTCAAATTTCGCTTTGGATCTGAAATTGAAATAGTACCGATGCCATGCTTATTTCTGGATCCATGGTACAAATTCCTCCCTTTTCTATCATGAAAAGAGAACTTTTTACAGGAAGTAATATAAATGCCGCTTCCAGTGATCCAGTCGCTCATTAATTGTACTAAAACTGACCTCATTCATTGGATTATGAGCCGACAACCAAGGTTACTTAATCAAGATGATTTCATTCCTGCCCGGTGAATACTATGAAACTGATTGTGAAATTGTTGCTCCGACAAGAATTGAGGATAGAATGTTTCGGGAAAAACGGTCCAAACGAAGTCTAACCCTTTTATTTGGAGGAAGAAAATAGGGATTTTTATTAAAAACCATGTTGGCCCGGAAATTACTTTGTATTCCTACGACTTCGGTTTCCTCAGTACTGTCGGCTAAAATATGACCCAATGATAGGTTATATTGGCTAACAAGGTCATTCAAACGACCATAGAATTTACAAAAATGCTGGCTTTAAACAAGGTTGCTGAAATCCATGTAATATCAACTAAATGATCTGTCAGTAGCCTACCTCGGTTTAAAAATTGATCGTACTCAAAGCATGCTTTTAGTCTAGACTATCGAATAAGTTGGGAAATGTGAACACCATATACACAGGTGATAGCAAAATATTTCTACATAAATAAAGGAAGTTAACGATGGAAAAGCTTGTCATCTCGTTTGTCATACAAATTAGATGTTAGTTGGCCCTTATCGTTACTAGTCGGTAAAACATCTAAATATGAAATAGATGTGGTAGACTTGTGGTGCCCTTTATATCGAGTCGACATATAAAAGGAAATTAACAATTGTAAATTGATAATTGATGGATGCCTTCTGTGTCCCGTCCATGCGAACGATTAATTTCCTCGATGTGGAGACATGTTGTGTTGAATAAATAAATGAACTTCTTGGCTATTACGGAAATTCAAAAGTAACTATTTCATTCTATAAAATTTAATTTGCTGCATAAATTAATGATTATCCATCTCACAGCTAGTGTTATGTGCAGAAAAAGTAGGAAGCCAATGCATGTTGGCCAAGGAGATTGTCAAATCTGCCATATATGCAACAGACCAGATGCAAGACCTAGCTACAGGAACTACTCACTATAAACCATAAAGAAGACTTGTTGAGCTTGCACTCACGTTGCCCCTTCACACTGCTAGTTGTGAACGAGTCTTTTCTTAGCAAAACATCATTCTTACCTAACAGAGAAATTCTTTGGCACCCAAGATATCTGATTGGTTCCTTAAGCAAATTTTGATTTAAAAAAAATGGATTTTTTTTTTTTTGAAAAAGCGCATTATCTCTGTCCAGTAGGCTTATGTGCATCACAATGTGATGATTTGTAAATATATAGCAATCCAATAACAGGGGTTTTATCTGCATAAATTTTATTGTCAGAGGTACATACATCATAATAGTATTAACAAAATATGTTCATACTATGACAAGTATTAAAAAAAGAACCCATTGTATTTTCTCTCATTGACCCGATCATTTTATGAAGACAGGGGTCACTGACCTGAATTGTTTGACCTTCCCAGGCACTGTCAGTGCACAAACTTAACATAAAAAATATCTTGAATAGTTTCTGCCAAGCGAAGCTAAACACACATTTGAAAACATTTTTGCAGCTCATATTGCAAAGGGTGCAACTTTTATTCAGCCAAAAATGGTGCTTTACAACCAAAATTATTATTGGTTATTACAAGTACACAAGTCATATATATTACCTACAACTATAAATTTCAATTTTACAAGAAAAAATATCACTAATTTATTTTTTCTAACTCCATTATAAAAAGAAATATGAAGATAACGAACAGTTCAAGTTCAGAGTCCATTTAAACAATACAAATCGGGATCTGAGCAAACACGGACTTCCAAAAGCATCAGAGGAGGGATCAGGTGCCAAAAAGGAGTGAGCATCCCCTGCCGACATATGTAAGAATGTATTTTCAATTTGGAGTTTGTTTAAACAAAATATTATATGGTTTATTACCAAAATCGGCATATAATGCATCTTTAACATGAAGTTTTGATGATTGTCAAGAAAAAGACTTTGTCAGTTAACAATGGCTATTTCCATTCTTATGTCGATACCATATATCCCGGTGAGCTTGAGATACGAGGGGCATTTCAAAAGTTCTGGCAACTGGTATATAAAATTTTAACTACGTTACGGATTAACCCTCTGGCTGCGGGAAGGACATATATGTCCTTTTACCGCTCGCTGCGGCAGGGACATATATGTCCCTGACGACGTCATAAATTTTGAGGCGTCATTTCCCTCAAACTTTATTGAAATATATAATATTAAAACTATTTTTTGATTGCATTTTTTTTGTTGAATTAAAAGACTTAAGAATTTTAAAGCTCCTGCCTTTTAAAACAAATTAAACGCTACAAATGTATTGTATAATTATTCATGTATTTGTTCATGCATGTGATTAAATCTAAAATGCGCAAATGAAATTTGTTCTCACATGTGCATTTCAATTTAACATATACCTGTAAGGCTTAAAGAGGCTGGGGGTTGTGGCCATTTTTAGACTATATTGATCTCCTTTAGAAGAAGAGCTCCATATGAAGATATAGAAAATGATCAAATTTTAAAACTAAAATTTTTGAAATTTTGAAAAAAAATTTGAAAATAGTTAATTTTTTCTTAACATTTCCAAATCAGAGCAAATGAAAATCCCCCCCCCCCCCCCCTAAAATTCAGGTAGAAATTCGCTTTATAATTATAGTATTTTCCCAAAATCACGTAATGTTTTCATTAACACATACAGTGTAATTTTTCCGACAAGGAAAATTAATCTTCTTCGAAAATGATCCTTTATTTGATCATTGAATCAGAATTCGACAATGAAGAGGTTCCTCTGTCATCAGAGAGAATATGGACAGATCTAGGAGTAGCTACGATGTGTGAATGATTTTGCTTATTCGCATGCGACGAAACGATTTTCCCGACACATGGGCTCTGTTAACCCACTTTACGTCGAAGTCCCCCTGATGAATATTTAAATTTCTCGCCCTAATAGATAATTTAGAAATTATCTGTACCTGGTCAATTTAGAAGTTTTATACATTTTCTTGGAAAAGAAAACAAATCACTATGCTGACCATGTTCTACATTCGCAACATGAGCTAAGGCCCTGTTCAAGTAAATTATCTCTATGTTTCTCCATTGCAGTGATAATGCAACATATATCCCGTGCGGGACCTCTGGATATGACCTAACGCATAAGTCCAGTACTGGACCTTATAAATAAGTACTATTAGTACATTTCCAGTTCGTCGAGCTATTATGATATGCATGTATATCGAGTATGTTTCTGTTAAAATTGCTGACATTTCAGAGATGCAACTTAGCGTTGCATTGATGAAAATTATTAACTTTGAACATTTTTACTCGGTTGTATATTTGCTTTAAAAAAGAATTTCACACTGTATGGCACGTTGAATATACACTGTATTAGACAAATCTCATGTATTTGGAATATTTGTCTACCGTTTCCTCTAACTCCTAACTAAGGCAACCATTACAAAAATGTATGTGGCAAATTCGAATGGTATATCAATACTATATTGCACACAAAAATTTATATCTATACGTAAACCCCTGCTTGTGGACTGTTTTGCATGGTTTTCTCATTTAAAAGATTGCAGTTGACATCGCAGTGCATGTGCTTTTTTCAGCAGAATCTAAAAAAGGATACAACACGACTGTTTGATTCTCTGTTTATACAATTCAAATGCAGAATTGTTCAAATACGTAATTGGAGTGGCAAATTATTAACATATTAACCTCAAAATTTTTTAGATATCTTTGATGTCTATGCTGTCAAAATCTAATTAATTCATTTTCACTCCAAAACACTATTATAAAAGTTTATTTTTTAGCCCAATGTATAGTCAAATGTTTCATTTTAAAAATAAATAAATTAATAAAGACATGACAAGTATGTGAAATAAATAAATTTTGTAATATCCTTGTTCTCCTGTCAGTATAGAGTGAATGACCCCAATGACATACCACAGGTATTTGCACATAGTTCAAAATATAATACACTGCACATGCAATCAGCCGTTATGTAAAACGAGGAGGGTTGGATTGCGTTCAATCGGATGTAGATGTTGCTTATACCCTCCCCCCCCCCCCCCCCGTGTCCCCGTGTTCTGAATATCAGCGTTTTTCATTTCGACATTCTCCAGTTTTAGCTTTACCGATAGTATACAAGAATCAAACACAGTGTTAACAAACACACACGGTCTTTTGGGTGTTTTTGTGATATAATCTCCATGTTGTATCAAAATTTGTTCTCTATGCTTAAACTTCTCAAATGAAATACGTTTAAAACTAATATTCATCAGACCCCTTGTTTAAAACAATAAAGTGACTTCAGGCCCATAGCAATGATTTAACAAAAATGGGGGGGGGGGGTAGGGGGTGCTCCCATCCCAAAAAATCTGACAAGCAAAAAAAAAAAAAAAAAACAAAAAACAAAACAAAACAAAAACAAACCCAAATAACTATACTATTCTGGAATTTGCCAGTGCTCGACCTAACAACAACAAAACGTGTGTGTGTGGGGTGGGGTGGGGGGTGGGGGGGGAGAGAGATAGAGAGAGAGGCATCTAAAGTAAAAACTACTATTATATAAATAGTGCACGTTTTTTAGGGAAATGTTGTACTCAGAAAAAGGAGGGAGGGGGCGCTTACTACGGGCCAGGAATTTACGTTAAAATAAAATAAATGAATAAATAAAAATGTCCTTGTCAACTGATTTCTTCCTTTAAAAGTCACTACGAATAGCTGCTTGCTTTAGTTTTTAAAATATTCCATATAAATATCATGGCGAAAATTACATATACATTTTAGATCTCTTTGTAAATGTTTATATGGAAACGGAACGTAAAATTAAACCAACATTCTAATAGACCATGACTGGATTGGTTTCTGACATAAAATCAAGTTTTGAATTCTCATTGTCCTGACAATTTCTCTAATAAAATAAAACATTGTTCGTGTGTGTGTGTGTGTTTTTAACGTACAGCATGATTTTTACACAAAATACAAAAGTGTAGATTGTAGAAATTGATGTCCCCGAGGTCATTCTTTTGTACAAGAAGATAAGTGGTGTCGACATGTCCGAGAAATCGATCATTAGAATTGTTAGAAAAACCCCGATATCAAATTCAACATGATATGGACGAAAATCCGCATTTACTTTTTTCTGAGAATTTCGTGTATATCAAATTTTGACTCATCAAATTTTGCTTCCGGTAAACTAAAAACATATTTCTATATGAATTTAACATAGATCTCATGTAAAAATATCGAATTACAAAATTAATGTTGATCAATTAAAATAACATGTACCTGTGACTTTTTTCAAACTACAATTTATCATCTTTCTTTTAAAGTGGTCTATATATTTTTCAGCTATAAGATTGTAATTTATAAGTTTTCGTATGTCCAGAATTATTTTTGTTTCAAAAACGTACGCGTGTTACATGTACATGTATATAGCCAATGTCTATGCATAATATTTAATTTACCGGCAAATCATGGGGCTGCGCACAAAAATGAGCCCGGTAAATTTTTACTTCCGCAAATTTAAACATCAGACCGGAAGGTTTTTTTTTTTTTTTTTTTTTTTTTTTTTTTTTTTTTTAGTAAATATCGGCCCTTTTGTCAAATTAATAGAAAAGCGTGAAACTAAGCAACTTGATGGTAGATCTTTTCCTAATTCTTGGATGAATTTATGTAATCGGATATCCTATAATGAATCATTAAAAGTCAACATTAATGCCTAAATGAAATATTTACACAACCTCTGTAGAATTAATTTCAATAAAGTTTAAGTCGAATTTATGGGTCAAAGTTGTTTTATTATGAAATTTTTCTTAGAAAAATATTTTGGATAAATTTATCTTGGTTTTAATTTAATTCTTGACGAAAAAGAAAAATCTGTGCGGAAAGCATAATCAAAATTAAAACGTGGCATACTTCTTGCAAAGTTGGATTTTTTGTAATTTATTTTTTAGAACGCACCTCACCGTGAGAAATTGAATGCAGATGAAAATAAAATATATAAAATGCTCTTATTGATCTATATACGATATTGTTATTTTACGAGTACTTGATCATGAGTTAACAAATACTGATTAGGATTTTAAAGTTGAGATGTATTTGTTTCCGATTTGATAAATTCTTTCTTCATAACCGCTTATCGGTTTTATTTTATTGGAAATATAAAAAGAAAAAGAATCATAATATGATTAAATTGAGTAAAAAATATAAAATTAAGTCACAATGTATAAATAAAGAACTTCTTAATAGTTTTATTGATAAAACAAATGAATAAATTTCCTTGTACTCATTCCTATAGTGTTCTAGACGCGCACTTGGCGTAATTCCGAAATATTTTTAAAAATCCCGCAAAATAATGTAAAACAAATTGTGACGTCCTTTTAATCTCGCAGTGACGTTATATTTTCTGTACACTGACGTCGCAGCCAGAGGGTTAAAATGACTCTGATACCACTGTAAAGCTTAGGCAAATATGCATTAGAAGTGGCGTCATTTTACATTAAAAATGACGTATAGGTCTGCTAAAATGACGTCATAATTAGGTATACTCTGTATACTGGGCGTAAAAATGACTGATAAGGAGAACAATTTTTTTGTTGAGCAAAGAGCGTGTTGCAAAATTCGCTCATTGCTTGGCTTTACGGCTACAGAAATAAAAGCCGATTTAGATGTAGTATATAGAGAGTATGCTCTTTCATATCGAGCAATAGCAAGATGGGTAGTTCAATTTAAAGAGGGTAGAAAATCAATTGAAGATGACCCCGTTCGGGGCGTCCAGTTTGTGCATATGGCGAAAAAGAAATCGTCGCTTTTCAAAATACGATAGCTGATGATGCTAGATATACAGTTGGGGAAATAGCAGACTTAACTAACATTAATTCGATCGTCAGCAGTTTTTCGTATTTTAAAGGAAAACTTCAAGCTTAGGAAAGTCTGTGCTAGATGGGTGCCGCATCTTCTCTCGGAAGAGCAAAAGCGCATCCGAGTAGAAATGGCTTCACAGTTACTAACAATTTATGAAGATTGTGACCTAAGGCGAATAAATGAGATTGTAACTGGTGATAAACATGGATATATTTTTTTGAACCGGAAACTAAGCTCAATAATAAAGTTTGGATCGGTGAAAATGATACAAGGCCTCAAATTGCACGCAGAAACCGGTCTGACCGGAGAGTAATGTACGCCTTATTTTTTTATTCTAAAGGCCCTGTAGCTCAAGTTCCGGTTCCAGAACACAGCAGTGTTACTGGTCAATTTTATGCAGAGAATGTCTGGTCTCAGGTTGTAGAGCACTATAAAACGACCCGACTAACAACCAGTACTAGAGGAATATAGCTCCTCCATGACAACGCACCTGCCCATAGATCAGAGGTAGTAACCAAATATTTAAAGGAAAATGGTATTGCCGTTTTACCACATCCACCCTACAGTCCTGACCTAGGTTCATGCGATTTTTGGTTGAATGCCGTTATCAAAGAAGCCCTCCGAGGACGGCGATTTGAAAGTCGTCATGCAGTCGGAAGTGCCGTATTCCAGTGTATGAGGCGTATACCGAAAGAGGACTATAGAGCAGCATTTTCCACGTGGATTTCAAGACTGAAAAAGTGTGTCCAGGTCAACGGACACTATTTTGAGGGATTGATATAATTTAATTTATGATAATGACGCTCATTAATTTACCGCACACCAGTTGCCAGAACTTTTGAAATGCCCCTCGTAAAAGATACCTCAGAGTCTGACACATCTGTATCATATTTGGATATTTTACTGAAAAAAAACGTTAATGGTAATCTAACAAACCAAGCTTTATGAAAAACGTGATGACTTTAACTTTTCAATCGTCAACTTCCCTTACTTGTGCAGCAATATACCATCTTCACCTGCATACGGGGTATATATCTCTCAGTTGATTCGATACGCAAGAGCATGCTCTCCGTATGTACAATTTCTAAAACGATGTAAATCATTGACAAATAAGTTGATGAAACAAAAATATTAGCTGTCTCGTTTAAAGTCATCATTTCGTAAGTTCTATGGTCGATACAATGACCTTGTCAGCAAATACAATTTATCATTGAGTCAAATGCTGACTGGAGTTTTTCATACTAATTGTTAGGCCATTATTTACACACTCAATTGTCGACGGATTTTTCCGTTATTTCCCTATTATGACAAGGAGCACACGGCGAGTGTGACTGGTCGGCAGGGGATGCTCACTCCTCCATGGCACCTGATCCCACCTCTGATGTTTGGAGGTCCGTGTTCCCTCTGCTCCTATTTTGTATTGTTTAATGGACTTTTGAGCTTGAATACTGTTCGTTATCTCCATATATTTCATATGATTGTTCAATTTTTTCACAAACAAACATCATTTGCAAAACAATAATTATATGCGTATATGCCCTTTTCATTGAAAGGTGTATTGAAACTATATAACACTTACTTAAATAAATCAGGTATGAGATCTAAGGAAGATAACATTCGCAACATTTCTTCTGTACAAAAGTCCAAAGGCCTACGTGTCACTCGGGAAAGGTGGCGTTCTCAGATTTCCAAACCAAACTGCTCTTGATCATGTTTATGACTCTTCAAATTTAAATCAGCCTTATTCTGCTTAAGCATATCGGATGAAATCAGTTTAAAATTCCATTTATGTAATTAAGATATTGAATATAAGTAAACTGTAAATTTAATACATTTTTATAGTTCATGTGCTTGAAATTTATTAAGATTTTGTAAAACAAAAAAAGTTAATATAAATTATAAAATTAAATATATGGCATTGTAAATTCTGATCTTTCGATTAATATTTGGGAGAAAATTTTCCGATGACTTACCATCAGAGAAGGAATATGTCTGCTTGTTGAACGATGAGATGAAAACCAAAGCAGATCTTCATTGTTTATGATAGAAGAAGCCATCATGTTGTAGGATTCACCGACCCGGACACCTTGTCTTTTGATGATTGGTGAAGTTATGAATTTATTATAATAAACCAAACTTTCTGAAGTGCTCACCTGATATGTACGACGGCAAAGAAAATTGCAAGTCGTGTTCGTATTTTTGGTTGTTTGAATCCATTGCCATATAAAATGAGCATTGGAAATGTAACGGGATAGCGCTCAATGGGTATCCCACTTCTGACACCAAAAATTGGAACGCTATAGTGGTTCTAGAAGACAGGAGTTAACTCCCCTTTTAAACACTGAGTCAACAACACTAACTCAAAATTTAAGTTTCATGAATTTATTGAGTCTGCAAATTTATGAAATTAACTGGAACAATTCAATTTTTTAAAAAAAATATCCTTTTGACTGATAAGTTTAATGCATAGGATTAAAAATCTTAATTCAATCCAAAGAAATAGCCAGATCTCGAAATAATCAAGATATATGGGCCAATATGGCTAAAAACCTATAATCTTTTAAGTTTAACTATCAATAAATTAGAGGTAATTAAAATGGAAATTCAAATAGATCGCATCCTGAAGTAATCAAGATATATGATCTTAAATAAACCCCCAAAACTGTTAAAATTAAACTTTCCCTAATTAAATTTAGCCAATTAATAAATTACAATCAATAAATTTCAGAGATAACAAATATTTACCAAAGTTAACGACCCCCCCCCCCCCCCCATCAGAAAGAGCAGACTGGAGATTTACGGAAAAATCTCCCATTCTAAGAAATCGTATACAGAATTCGTATAGATCCATACGGAATATTACGAAAAATACGGAAAAATGTATACGGAAAATAGTTCCACTTAACTAAATAACATTACAATAAAGAACAAGGTTCACTTAAGACGTTTTTTGGCCCTGTGAGTTTCTGAAAAATAAAAAATGCTCAGTTTTAGATGAAATAACATTAAATTTTACTGGGACCCTTGCTGACTGCATATCTATTAAAATTGACGTAATTTTTTCGCTAGTTCATGCATTATGACATCATGAATTGCGTCATTATCCCCAAATCCTGACAAATTCTTCAAAAATGGTCAAAAATTTAAGCTGTTCTTTAATATTTTGCATAGACCCCAACCTCTGATCTAAAATGTTGAATTATATAACGAAAGTTCTGTTTCAGAAGATTATAATCCATGTTTTATTTTTTAGATCACAGGGTGGGCGCATATTTTAATCCTTTACTGAAGGTGCTCAAATACACCCATTTTCGTCAAAATTCAAGAACATTACAATTTCACAAAGCCACTTTTTCAATACCTGGACTCAGAGAGAAAACTTTTTTATAGGAAATGAAAGTACTAAGTTTCTACTTTATATTGATGCTTGAAATGAGACATTGGGACTTGGTCAGTTAATTGGTCTATCGACAGGGCCATTTTATAGAGTTAGTGAACCTAGCTCTTTTGTCACCATAAAATAACGTCACTTTCATTCATTCAATAATAAACAATCAATTAATTACCTTATAACTGTTCGTTTTTTCCCCTATAATATTTCAAGGGCCTATAAATATACAATGCAAAGTAAGTAAAATAAACCGGAAGTACACCATAATTCAATGCCAAGATTGAAAAATGTAAACAAGACGACTGGTAAGAAAAATTATAATTTGCAGCCAAATAAACCTATTTACAATCGTAACATAGATAAAATATTAAATTACATGTAGTTTAGACATTGCTTCTTCCATAAGACTAGTTGATATGCATTTATAAGCGATATACAGTACTAAACATCATACACAGTAAAAGTGAAAATAGATCATCACGTGTTATATCGTAGTTTCAACACAAATACTCGTTTAGGCATAATATTACACATAAAAATAACTAGTCTTGATATGATTCGTAAAATATACACATGTCATGGTTGCTTCCCTTTTAAAAAATATGAATAAAGAATACTTTAATATACAGTTAAAGTATATCATTGCGGAAGTTAGCAAGATTTCAGTTCCCCAAGGCCAGGACTATTTCCCTCGGCTTCGCCTCGGGAAATAGTCCTGGCCTTGGGGAACTGGAATCTTGCTAACTCCCGCAATGATATACTTTTAACTGTTTTATTATACCTATACAAACGTAAAATTTAGAGGATTCAGATAGCGTGATTTCATAGCAGGGATTAGCTCACTGAACTAACACACGGGGATTAGTCCATTCACATATCATACCAATGTAAAAGTAAAATCTAGAGGATTACGGATAACCGGGAATTCGCTTATGATGCAGGGATTAGCTCACTTGACTAACGCACGGGGATTAGACCATTCATAACGATTTCTAGGGAATTAGTCTCATCTAACGATCTAATGTTATATAGTGAAAGAATCAGTAGAGGTATAATAATGCATATTAATTTTACAACATTCAAATAAAGAAAACTTAACAATTAATTAAAACTA
This sequence comes from Saccostrea echinata, assembly GCF_033153115.1. NCBI lineage: Eukaryota > Metazoa > Mollusca > Bivalvia > Ostreida > Ostreidae > Saccostrea > Saccostrea echinata. The sequence goes on along the minus strand of NW_026889774.1, from coordinate 6,051,479 downwards.
TTTACAAATATCTTTATCTCCTTTCTTTTCCTTACTTCCTCCTATTACTCCACGTGTTATTCCTGGGGCTCCGTCTTTGCTGCCAGTATCCTCCCTCTCTCCCTTGTCTTCTCCTCCTGTAACCTTGATAGGGATCTTCTCTGTCCTCCATATCTTCTCTATTCTCTCTTGCCTTTGTTCGGCCTTCATTCCTACTTTCCTGAGTAAAGTGAGTTCTTTCCTTTTCGCTTTCGGTTTGTTCATTCCTTCTGTCCCCTGACATCCTTCTTTTCTGCTGCTCTACTGTTGTTGTGGATTGAATTCTTAACGATTCCGAGGCCCTATCCAATGTTCTCCCCTGTTCTTTAATTACTGCACTTATTGAGCTCATACATGTATAAATCATAAACAGATGCTGATTCGCCTTCTGTAACTCTCGCATTACGTCTGCATCACTATCCCCTCCATTTTCACTCTCCTTACTACTTTCCTCTCCTTGGCTACCGCCGCTACCACTGCTACTGTTGTCACTACTCTCACTTTCTGTTCTTTTCCTTCTCTGTCTGCTCTTCCTCTTTTCCTTCCTTTTCGTCTCTCCTCATCTTCATTTTCATCACTGCTATCATTCGAACTTTCCTGCCGCTTCCTCTTCTTATCCTGGTCTTTCCTGGGGGCTAGTCCTGTTGGAGGCTTCTCACTTTCAACCACAGGGACTGCAACTGATGTGCCATTAAAGCCCAAGTACATGTACCTGTCCAGAAACCCGAAATCTTCGTCTTAAAGATCGTCAAAGTGAAGGGTCGACGTGACTTCTGGTAATTCAACTCTGGCTTCCTTATCAGGTAGAGCAGGTTCCATGGCAGGAGTCTCTGCTACGGAGGGTGTAGACTTGGTGGTCTGCTTATACGTCTTCGATCAATGGTCTCTGGAGGCATCCCCGCTTAACCTATTAAAGTGATTTCCCTCGGTCAAATAAACAGCATCTGGGTATTCCCTTAGGTAATTCTCAACTGGCAATCCCGTCTCCTTTAACGTCTTCACTGCTTCAATGTGTTTCGTATAGTTCTTTACAACTCTAGTTAATTCTGTCGTGGATTGTAGAGAAATCATTTGGGCAATATCCTTGCGTGCCATTTCAGAAGGAATCTGCAAGAAAGCACTATGCATTTCTGATGCTCTCTTTACAAATTTACTACAGGGATCACACTTTAAATACTCTAAACTATTAGTTTTAAAACACATTCAATCAGCTGGGGTTTCACATCTGCTTAAAGCATCAGCGTTACCATGTTTTGGACCTGGGTGATACTGTATAGAGAAATCAAAATAAGAGGAAATCTCCAACCACCTTGCTTCTCCAACAACCTCTCAGTTCCATTCTGTATTTGTAACAGGACACCTCCAATTGCCACATCTGTATCTAAAATGTATTCGCCTTCATCTAATGGATAAGCAAGTATAGCTGTTGTAGTGAAACAATCTTTAAGTTTGAGAACGACTTCTTCACATTCATCTGTCCATATGAATTGTCTCTCCTTTTAAGTCAACTCGAACAAAGGTCTCACTAATTGAGCAAAATCCTTTATAAATTTCCGATAACTCCCCATCCCCAGCAGTTGTCTAACTTCTGTGACAGTAGTAGGTCGAAAAATCTTGGAAATGTTTTCCGGATTCGTGAGTATTCCCTCAGATGAGACAACATGTCCTAGAAAGGTTACTATAGTTTGGAAAAGGTTGCATTTCCAGGTCTCTAATTGGCGACTAATTTAGTCGCCATATGCATGGCGCCTAAAATTTTTGATTGGCGCCTAAAATTTATCCATAAGTCGCCAAATTGGCGACCATTTTAAATTGACTTGACGATCGTCGAATTCCTGAAATTTTAACATTTTTAACAATTTTTCTGAAAAAGCGAAAAGAAGAGGAAATTATTCTTACCAATGGACAAGCATGTCATGTTTTCTTAATCACATCATGGGTCCCTATATTGATTACTATTAACTTTTAAAGTTGGCGCCTTAAAAAAATTGCCTGGCGTCTAAAAATTTGCATTGGCGACTAATTTTTTTTATAAGGCGCCAGCTGGCGCCTAAATTTTAGAGGTCACTTAGAGGCCTGATTTCACAGGTTTCAATTTCATTCCGGAGTCTCGTATTCTTGAAATTACATCTTCTACCCTTTGTAGATGTTCCTGAAAAGAAGAACCAAAACCAACAATATCATCAAGATAAATAATGCAAGTTTGCCAATTAAGACCTTGTAATATGAGCTCCATGAGTCTTTGAAATGTAGCACATGCTGTACTTAGACCCATTGGCATGGTTGTAAATTCATAGAGTCTATAGTTTGTGATAAATGCAGTCTTAGGAATGTCTCTATCCCTCACAGGACTGATGTTAAAGAGGGATTCTTGTCTGGTTTCTGACTTGATGAAATATCCCAAGTATATTTGCTTGTATGTCTTATAAACTTAGCTGTAATGTATTCAAAAGATCATATTTTTCTTTACTCATCATAATTGTACAATTTTAAATAGAAATAGTAAACCGAGTTTGAAATCCATAAGGGACTATATTTTTGGCGCAACTGCGGCGTATGAAAATATCTCCTTTTTCTGCCTATCAAAAACACTTACAGAACATTACATGTGGTTAATTTTTTTTAAACAATCAAAGACTTGAAGAAATTTTGATATGTAACTAAAATTATAAATAATGCTCTAAAGTTTTAAAATATAGCAAATAAAAATGATTTTCTAAACAAACTGCAATCTTGTTAGCTTTTGAAAGTCTCCAACCTTAAAACAGATTTGAGCAAAAAATCAGTAAAAAGTGTTTTTTCTCTCTTACTAAACGGTCAAAGTTTTTTTGTATCATGTTGTATATTTACATGACTACTTCACCATATGTAAAGATAAGAAATATTCAAATATAAGAAGTATATAAAAATAACCAATATATCCTAAAAAATTAAGGAAAACAGAGGAAATCCGGATTAGCACATATCTATTTAAGGTAAATAATGTCAATTAACTTGGTAGAATCATCTGATAGACCCGATATGGTAACATCTTTTTGTGCAAAAAGAAACACATTTTATCTTTTAGAATAGAAGTAGGCATCACATGATTAGCAACAGTAATTTTTTTTACTCTAAATGTCAAGGAAAAAGATAATGACCTTGACCCGACCTTGTTTCTGAAATATAACGGTCAAATTTAATCAAATTGATACCATCACTTAGTGATATTGTCTTCTTGAATCTATGAAAATTTCTTTATTTTTTAAATACAAGAATATGAGTAGAATAAGAGAAGAATCCATCCTTAAGTCAAATGTTGAAAAATAAACAGATCCCCTGACTGTATCGAAACAGTCTTGAACCCTAGGGAGAGGAAAAGCATCTTGTCAATTAACACTATTGAGTCGTCTGTAGTCAATACAGCATCTAGTTTTGCCATTCTTTTTCTTAACTAAGACAATGGGACTCGCCCATGGTGAACTTGATTTTCTAATTATACCCAGTGCCTCCATCTGTTGAACAACTTTGCTATCTTCATCTGCAAAAGCCAGTGGGAAAAGCCTGGGAGGTTGCTTGATTGGTCTTGAATCACCAGTGTCTATCTCATGCTGTACTAAAGTTGTCACCCCTAGATTTGTATCATTCTTTGAAAATGTTGTTTGATACCTACAAAGAAGTTCTGAAATTTTCTTGCTCTCATTTGAAGTTTTGTCTTGAGTGGCCCTGTCATATAAATCTGAAAGATAAACAGGTACATTTTTAATTTCCATCACCTTTAGTCTTGTTCATTTCAGAAAAGTTATTCCCCTTTTGGGAGTTTTCAGCCAACTGTATCCTCCTGATTGACTGGTTACTCTGTTCAGAGATGCTTTCTGAAGACAAGATCACTTCAACAATTTGAAGATTTACAAGTTCAGTTTCCCCTAAAATTTCATCTTGTTTTATAATAACATCTGTCTTGAAGGGATTCATTACCCTTATTTATGTGCAAACTTTATTTTCTAAGTCTGTCAAACATGACGCCATCAGAAGAGAAGATCTATTGTTGAACTCTTCAGAAGGTTGGATACAAAATACATAGTAAGGTGAAATCTTGTCGAACCTGTCCTCAAAAACATCAATTAATTGCTCACTGTATGCAGGAATTACAAAACTCTCTGCTACTAAGACCCTTCTATTTTTCTCTGTCAATTGTCTGACACTGATTTTATTTCCTCTGAAAGTAATGAAATTGTCATGTAATTCTATTTTAATTAGGTCCATTTTCTTCTTTTAATAAAATATCTGATCCTAAAAGAGCTTCATCTTGAATTTCAGCCACAATAATTTCTGTAAATTTTACGTGACCCACTTGAACCTCAAAAATGGCTTTAACTCCAACCCCCCCCCCCCCGTACGAAACAGTCCGGGCGGCTTAGACACGGCTCAGGCACGGATCCTGTTTCCAGAAACCCGTGCTTATAGCATTCCTGTTCCTATGTAAAATATGTATGGGAAGCTGTGCCTTGAAGTGGTCGAGGCACGGACACGGCACGGAATATTGGCCGAATTATTTAAATTAGATCACACGGTTTTACACAATCCGTTTCAGAAAGCCGTGCTACTTGGACTCAGATTCTGTAAACCCGTGTCATTTTCCATATATGGAGACACTGATTTTTGGAACCCGTGTCAAAAAAAAAGTCGTGAGATATACCATATCTGGTGTCACGGGATCTGTGCATTTCTCTACATCTAGGTCACCCTAACAAAAAAATACTATAGTTAACAATAGTTTACTATAGTTAACTATAGTAAATCAAAGTGTCAAAGTTATCACTATAGTAAATCAAAGTTTTCAAAGTAATCACTATAGTGTCATAGTGATCACTATAATAAATCAAAGTTTTCAAAGTTATCACTATAGTAAATCAAAATTTTAAAAGTTATCACTAGAGTAAATAAAAGTTTTCAGGATAGTAATTCAAAGTTTTCATTGTTATCACTGTTGCGCCTGCATAGCAAACCTTTAGTGTTGTTTAGAATGTATGTTTCTTAGGTATGTTTTCGTTATAGAACTAAAGATGCATGTTTACACTTGGAACAACAAATGTCAGTGTTTCATTTTGATTACGCGGATTACGTTTACCTGTAGTATATATTTCCACTTTTGTCTATTCTAGAAGAGTGTCTCTTAAAATAATTATGTCTTGTAGAACTTAGCATCAAAAGATTTATTTATTACCGGGATTTCGTTATATGATAACTGGAAATGCATGAGATTCAATAATTGCAGAAACTGTATGGTAGAGATGAATATATCCGGATTGTTAGCAGACGAGTAGTTTCTGGATATATAGCTCTAGAAATAATTATAAAATTATAGTGAGATAAAATAGATCTTTTGGAGTATTATTAGTAGGTTGGTTTATCCTAGTTTATTGATAAAAGTATTGTTTTTGGAGTTTTACATTTTACATATGACGTAGTCGCAGCATCACTGCGTCACAGTATAAAAGCAGCAAACTCGAAGCGGCGTCGTCAGATCTCCTCCAGAAAAATAAAGCAAAAGTCGGTGTTGGTCGGTGCCAGTAAAGTTTAAGGTAAATTCATATTTTAGTTAAGTTAGAAAAAGTTAAAACCTTCTTAGCCTATTTAGATATATTATGATTGTATGTTATTTTGCGTCCCATTCGAGAATTTTTCACTCATATAGAGACGTCACCATATACCGTTGAAGGGCTTCAAATTTTGACCTTTACTCGGCACTTAGGGCCATTGAGCAGCGAGGGATCTTTTCCGTGCCAACGCCTGCCGTGACACGGGGCCTCGGTTTTTAAGGTCTCATCCGAAGGACCCGCAACTTTCACTTCGAAGTGCCGAGCGCATGGTGAAGGAACAGTTGCTACCCATTATTTATCGACTTGGGTCAGTCGCGGCCGAGATTCGAACTCACGACCTCCCGATCACAAAGCGAGCGCTCTACCGACTGAGCTACCGTGAACGGTATTTAGATATAGTATATTAAAATGTAAATTCTTTAGAAAATATTTGAGAATTTTTATTAGTTTAAAGTATTCAGATATTGACTACTCGGTGTGAGATTCTGAGCCAAAGTTTGTGTCAAATTTTAGTATTATTGACTGTGCAAGTTTAGAATAATTAATTCCGTTTTTATTGAGATTTAGCTAAAGTTAATTTACGGTGCAGTTTGGCACCGGCGGCACCGAGCACCGGGTAGCACCGTGCACCTGGTCGCACCGAGCACCGAGTAGTATATATTAGACCATTCTAAGTTGCATAGGTTATAAATTATGGTTGGCATTAGCACAGGAACTTTCCTATCTACGCATGACATGCTAGCATAGGATGGGGGGTGGACTTTTTGATATTAAGAAGTAGATATTTGGATTTCAGATATAGTTCTGATTACAGTATCAGAGTTCCTGATTGTGCCTGTAAAGTTATACTTAGTAGTAGCAGCAGATAGCACCGAACATCTTGAAGCTTCCGGAAATCGAGAAGTAGTACAGAACACCTAGTAGCACCGGAAACCGAGTAGCACCGAGTACCGAGTAGCACCGAACACCGAGCTCCGTGGAATTTCGGCAGTATACTTAATATTGAAGAGACATTTTAAATATTTATTGAACTTTATTGTCTTTGATGCTATAATAAATATATGTACTGATGCTATAATAAATATATGTATTAACTGTTTATATATATTTCTTTCCTTTATTAAAACTAGGTACCTTCGAACTCAACTATTGTAACGTGCCTCATAGGTACCGAGTTGATGTAAAATTACACGTTACTATTGGTGGCAGCGAATTTATTTAAATTTACTTATAAAACCCAAAACGTTACATCACTATAGTTAATCAAAGTGACAAAGTTATCACTATAGTAAATCGAAGTTTTCATAGTGTCAAAGTTATCACTATAGTTATTTATAGTTAACTATAGTAAACTATAGTATTTTTTTTTGTTAGGGCAAGGCCGTTAGAGAATCTCCTGATGTAACTGTGGATGCCAAACTGGTGATTAAAACCAAACTTCACAATGCTTTACATTATTATTATGTTTAGTTTTAGAATTTTAAAAATCTTACATGTATATGTCCATTTACTTTCTATTAAACATTTACTTTATCATTTACAATTTATGCTAGTTTGTAATTAAGAATAAGTAAATATCCTTTACCTAGAGTAAAAAAAGACACATTCTTAGCTCATGACCATGAATCCCTCCAATTTAATATTCAAATAAAGGAAGTTATGATTGAGCATGCTCAGTAAAAAGCCATGAGATATGAATAAATAGTTTAAAGCAAAATCCGCTTGCATTAAAAGCCGTCTCCCTGGGACACGGATTCTGTGCCCCACACGGGTTTCTGTGAGCAAGAATTCCTCACTTTCAGACTCAGAATCCGTGTCCTGGACATGCAGAACCCGTGCGGCTTTTCAAAAAAACCCGTGCGGGTTCCGTGCCTTAGCTGTGCCCAAGTCGTGCCTATTCCACCTCAAAATTTCAAACGGGCCAACTCATTTAAGGGTTCCCCATTATTAACACTAGTTAGTGAATTTGACTATTTTAGTTGTGGCCTTGATTCTCTGGGGATTCTTTCAAAAATTCTCTTGGATATGATTGACCTGGTGGCCCATTCTATTTTTACACCCTGTACAGAACCACTTATATATATATATATATATATATATATATATATATATATATATATATATATATATATATATATATCCCAGGACACCCATTTATCTGCCTGAGGATATATTCAAGAGAGGAACCATGGTGCTGAAAATTTTCAGAATTAGTACATTCATCTTGTACTGGTATACTGGAATCTTCCTGACTGCAGCTGTGGATTTCATCTGCAACAAAATTAAGACTCAAACTTGGATAAGTAAATAAATATGAATTGCAGATTACCTGTCTTGCATTAACATTTAACTCTGGGCAGTCTACCTGACTGTCTCCCAGGTTATAAGTACATGTACCATCCATGCAGTCTACCTGACTACTATGAAGGGATTCAGAAATTGGATCCACCCCACAGTCTTCCTGACTGTACCCAAGACTTGCTACATGTATTCCAGGTACCACCCCACAGTCTACCTGACTGTGTCCAAGACTTGCTATTCCAGGTACCACCCCGCAGTCTACGTGACTGTTTCCAAGACTTTCAAAATCTGGCACCACCCCATCCGGCTCCGCTCCGAGCACTAAATTCAGCTGCTATTCAGACATTCCTAGGTTTATTGCCTTTAAATACAGCATTATGAAGATTGTCCAAGTTTGTATTGCAGATATCAGCTGTCATAATACTTGCAGAATCTTTTCCCTCAGCTCGAAGGTTGTCCTGTTTTCTTTTGACTAGAAATAGAATAATTGTTGTTAATATTAATAGAACAATCAAGAGTTGGACCATTTTTAAAATTCAACTGGGTCATCTCTCGGCCAACAGAGCTGACCCGGTGTAGTTTAACGAAGGCTTGAAGACATTTGCACCGGGATTTAATGGTGCACTATCACGTGTTACTTGTTGCTTTTTCTCACTGGAGCAGCTTCCGGCATAGTGCCCTTGCTCACCGCATTTAACAAATTAAAGGTTTCCTTCGTTTTTGTACTTGACTTCCATTATTGGGCTGAACTGCAGTTAAAACTTCTTGAATGACCTGTTTCAACTCAGTTTTTGTTATAAAATTTGACTCCGATCCCTTTTGACCTTGTTTATCCGAGTTTCTAGAGGACCTCTTCCCTATGGATCTAATGTGTTGTCCTCTTTCATTCCAACTATTTGAATGGTTTTTGCTTTCCTTGCGAGAAGTATCTGCATGTGAGGATAGATTTTACTACTGAAGACTTGTCTCACAGGTCTTCCGGGGGGGGGGGGGGGGGACCCCGCATAATCTCGCTCGTCATCTGCTCTAGGATATTTAGTAGCTTCCTCATACTCAATGACGTACTCTGTGGCCCCTTCAATAGTTAAAAGATCCCGGTTCAATTCTACATGTAACCGAACTTTCTCACTAGATATACCAAGTAAAAATCTGGAAACTAAATCCTCTTGTTTCGTTTTGTTACCCCTGTCTGGATATGCCTTATTGTAGGCTCTTAAGTTCAATAGCATAATCCTCACAGATTCTCCGTTTTTCTGGTCTCTGCGTTGAAATTTAGTCTGATTTGTCTTGTTGGTCTCAATAATGCCAAAACGACTTTCTAATTCTTTGAGGAGTTTTTGGACAAAACGACTGGTCCAAGCTCCTCAAACACAAAATCAACTGCATGGCCTTGTAACCTTGGCAACAATTGACCTAATTTTTCTTTGTCTGTCCAACCATTGTGGAGAGCTACTGCTTCAAATCTGTTTTATGTAAGCTTTCCATTTCTCATCGGACTCTCCTTTAGAGGCTGGAAGTTTTACTGAATGACTAGAATTTCTGTTATCAAAAATCTCTGGGGTTGACATGGAACACTTGACTGTGCTGTTTTTCCATCATCAGTGTCTGAGTCCTCACCAAGCTCAGAGGTAGTATAACCAGTGGCTGATGGTAATCTTACCCTTGATGTCTTTCTGTTAACTCTGCAGGCTGATGTAGGTTTCCTTCCGATTTTCCTCCTCCCTCTGAGTATTTGATCATCACCGTTGGTTTCTCTTTCTTGGTTGACTGGACTATCTTGGTTAGCATTGCTAAGGATCTTACCTTCATCACCTGTCATCCTATGTACGGTGCTATTGATTATTTGGCCGAGACTGTTAATTATCCTTCATTGATAGCGACTTGATCCTTTCGAGTATCTTTTCCTTGATTGACTTGGCTGGCTTGGTTTTTGTTACTTACAACCTTACCTAGATCTTCCGTCATTCTGTTGGAAGCTCCGTTGATAACCTGACTAAGACTGTGAATTAAATTTCCGTTTATATTTACTAACTCACCATTTTGACTTGAGTGATCTCCCTCAGCCAAAGAAGTCATTTGACTTTGATATGGGAAATTACCTGCACCACTTTTAGTCCAAGTCGTGTGCTTACTGTTTGTACTAGCATAAGTTGGACTCAAGCCTAACTTATGTGTGGAGTCTGTACTAAAATCTTTGGGGATAATACCCTTTCATGTGTGGGGTATATGTATTCATTGACTACTTGGTCATCTTCGGATTCTGTTAAGTTCTCCACATCACTTGTTTCAGTGATGACATGTATCTCATGGGTCATTTTGTGCCACTTCGCTGGTTTTCTGTGTCTCTGATTTATTAGTCCCCTACCGGTGAAACCGGAGGGACTATAGGTTTCCTCTGAGTCTGTCCGTCCGTCTGTCTGTCCCTCTGTCTGTCAGTCTGTCCCACTTGGTTTTCCGCACTTTTCTTCTAAACGCTTGCAGATATTGAGTTGATTTTTGGTATGTGACTTTACCATGATGTGTTATAGATCAAGTTCGCATTTCGTTCCGCTTCATTGATTTTTGACGGAATTATGGCATTTTCAATTTTTAACGGGATTCGAACCCGCGACGTAAGGATCAACTCCTTACTTCGCGACTCTAGAGCAGACGCTCTATCCACTGCGCCACGCGGGCGACCGTTTATTATTGAATGAATGAAAGTTATGTTATGGTGACAAATTTATTGTTATGTTATTTAGTTAAGTGGAACTATTTTCCGTATACATTTTCCCGTATTTTTCGTAATATTCCGTATGGATCTATACGAATTCTGTATGGAGTTCGCATACGATTTCTCCCGAGGGGAGATTTCCCCGTAAATCTCCAGTCTGCTTTCTGCTTTCTTTAGGTTAACGTCATTTTTTAAGGTTTTTTCGTTAACTTTGGTAAATATTTGTATTCTCTGAAATTAATCAATTGTAATTTATTAATTGGCTTAATTTAGTTAGGGAAAGTTTAATTTTAACAGTTTTGGGGGTTTATTTAAGATCATATATCTTGATTACTTCAGGATCCGATCTTATTTGAATTTCCATTTTAATAATCTCTAATTTATTGATAGTTAAACTTAAAAGATTATAGGTTTTTAGCCATATATCTCGATTATTTCGAGATCTGGCTATTTCTTGGGGATTGAATTAACATTGTCAATCTTATGCATTAAACTTATCAGTCAAAAGGGTGGTTAAGAGGCCTGGATATTTTTTTAATTGAATTGTTCTTGTTAATTTCATAATTTTGCAGACTCAATAAATTCATGAAACTTAAATTTGAATTAGTGTTGTTGACTCAGTGTTTAAAAGGGGAGTTAACTCCTGTCTTCTAGAACCACTATAGCGTTACAATTTTTGGTGTCAGAAGTGGGATCCACAAATTTTAGGAGTGGATCCAGAGATACGAGCTCTTCTTTAAAATTGTTTTTTTTTTTTTTTACTTTAACCACTGAGTCATGTATACCAGACGCCAAGCAGCTCTTCAAGGAGAGGAGAATAGAAATATGATGGATGATGAAATGAACAAGCATTCTGAGAGTATTGCATTAGCAATACTAGTCCCCTACCGGCAAGTGTAATCTGGTTCCCGTTAAAAATTGAAAATGCCATAATTCCGTCAAAAATCAATGAAGCGGAACGAAATGCAAACTTGATCTATAACACATCAAGATAAAGTCACATACCAAAAATCAGCTCAATATCTGCAAGCGTTTAGAAGAAAAGTGCGGAAAACCAAGTGGGACAGACTGACAGAGGGACAGACAGACGGACGGACGGACTCAGAGGAAACCTATAGTCCCTCCGGTTTCACCGGTAGGGGACTAATAATAAACAGTCGCCCGCGTGGCGCAGTGGATAGAACGTCTGCTCTAGAGTCGCGAAGGAGTTGATCCTTACGTCGCGGGTTCGAATCTAACTGTGGGACGTGGAAACCGGTCCTTCGGATGAGACCGTATAAACCGAGGTCCCCTGTCGGAGTAGGTGATGGCACGAAAAAGATCCCTCACTGCTCAATGGCCGCAAGTGCCGAATATAGGACAAAATTTGCAGCTTTACTGCAGAATTTAAAATGATATTACTTAAGAATTTTGTATATATATTTTAACTGTTTACATATTTTTAATTTTCGAGTCCGTCGGATGGGACGTTAAATGGTGCCCCGTGTCAAGGATAACAACCCCCTTGGCACGAAAAAGATCGTTTCTCTGGTTTTCGAAAAAGAGTAGGCTAACTGGGGGCCGCCAGAGAAACCTAAAACTTCATAAATGGGCATATACACTTAATTTGATCGCCAAAATATGGCTGAAATATTGCCGACTCGGCGTTAAACAATAATAATCAATCTCCACCGGCAAGTGGTGGCGTCTCCATATGAGTGAAAAATTCTCGAGAGGGACGTTGAACAACATACAAACAAAAAATAAAAAAACAATTAATTACCTTATCACTGTTCATTTTATATAATATTTCAAGGGCGTATAAATATACAATGCGAAGTAAGTAAAATAAACCGGAAATATACCATTACGCAATGCCAAGATGGAAAAATCTAAACAAGACGACTGGTAAGAAAAAGTTACAATTTGCAGCCAAATAAACCTATTTACAATCGTAACATAGATAAAATATTAAATTACATGTAGTATAGACATTGCTTCTTACATAAGACTAGTTGATATGCATTTATAAGCGATTTACAGTACTCAACATCATACACAGTAAAGGTCGCGGAGTAAGGAGTTGATCCTTACGTCGCGGGTTCGAATCCCACTGTGGGACGTGGAGACCGGTCCTTCGGATGAGACCGTATAAACCGAGGTCCCGTGTCGCAGTAGGTGCTGGCACGAAAAAGATCCCTCACTGCTCAATGGCCCTAAGTACCGAGTATAGGTCAAAATTTGTCACTCTCCACTGGCAACTGGTGGCGTCTCCATATGAGTGAAAAATTCTCGAGAGGGACGAAAAACAATAAACAAACAAACAAACATACACAGTAAAAGTAAAAATAGATCACCAAGTGTTATATGGTAGTTTCAACACAAATACTCGTTTAGGCATAATATTACACATAAAACTAACTAGTCTTGATATGATTCGTAAAATATACACATGTCATGGTTGCTTCCCATTAAAAAAAAAAATATGAATAAACAATACTTTAAATGTAATTAAATTAGGAGTCATGTCAAAACATTAAAAAAAACCTGAACTATTACAGAAATATCCCTACAAGACCCCACTGTTTACTAGCATTATTTCTTATTGTGGATCGGCGTGATAGCCTAGAGGTTAGCTTGTCTGACTTGTGAACCAGGGAGTTGAAGTTCGATCCCAGATGGAAGCATTTTTTAATCGCCACGATAGCTCAGTCGGTGGTGTGCTCGCTCCGTGATCGAAAGGTCGTGTGTTCGAATCACGGCCGCGACTGACGCAAGTCGATTAAAATAGGTAGCAACTGTTCCTTCGCCAAGCGCTCGGCACTTTGAAGTGAAAGTTGCGGGTCCTTCTGATGAGACCTTAAAAACCGAGGCCCCATGACACGGTAGGACTGTTATCTATTGTATGTTGTTTTACTTCCCATTCGAGAATTTTTCACTCATATAGAGACTTCACCATATATCGGTAAAGGGCTTCAAATTTAGACCTTTACTCTGCACTTAGGGCCATCGAGCGCTTGGCGAAGGAATTTGCTACCTGTTTTTTATCGACTTAGGTCAGTCGCGGCCGAGATTCGAACTCACGACCTTCCGATCACGGAGCAAGCGTCACGGCAGGCGTTGGCACGATAAATAACCCTCACTGCTCAATGGCTGTGAGTTCCGAGTAAAGGCCTTTTACTTGTATATGGGACGTCTCTATATGAGTGAAAAATTCTCGAATGGGACGTAAACCAACATACAATCAAATCAGCATCGCCATACAATGCCATGTCAAAGTTATATTGCGATGCGATGTTTGTCTTAAGCAATAAATACGTGTTAAAGTGTTTTAATTACTCGACAACAGACATTTGTACAATGTCCATAATCTGTTATTTAAGAAAATATATACATTTTGCATTCATGTAGAACCATTTTTGGGCTACCTGCAGCTGAGTAAGGGGAATCACTAAATCAATTAATAGCAAATCTGTACACCGCTGTGTTCAGAGATACTTCTGCTGGAGTCACAAGTACACAAGATTTTACAGAAGCCTTTGCGATGAGGTCCTGCAAAGGATAGTAGGAAAAGTAGAGAAGAAGAACACATGGTACAGTCTCTCCCTCCTGTTTTGGAGCTGTCCTCTCTAGGATACATGGCCTGATGATGTCAATTATCCAAGCCTCTCTCCTACAACTTCAAAAACTATCTTTCTTTCATTCTCATTCACAAGTTTGCAATGCAATCAAAGACGAGTTTGCTGCTGAGGTGATACAGTCCTACGTATGGCTTGCATTCATTACTGAGGAGTTTGATGAAAGATAGAATTTCCGTACTTCTGTGTTGCTATGGATGGCAATAATACTTTGATCATTGATCATATGTCTTTAGAATACTGACTCTGTATACGTAGCTACAAGAAACGACGATTTTTGTCCCCATTTTTATCTTGGTCCTGATCTACTCAGAAATACAAGTTTTTATATCGGCATGGATGGTTCCATCAAGATGCCACTATCTACTACAATGGGTAGAACTGAAAGAAGGCCTGGAGAATCTGAACAACATTACTCAAACTTTGAGCAGGGAGGGAGTCTTTCTTGCTAGTACCTACTGCGACACGGGACCTACGTTTATACGGTCTCATCCGAAGGACCGGTCTCAGTGTCACACATGTACAAAGGATTCAAACCCGTGACGTAAGATTAAAATCTTTATTTCGGGACTCAAGAGCAAACGCTCTAACCACTGCTTCACTCGGGGGATATGAAATCCTTTTTAGAGTATTTGAAAGGTGTGAAATCTGTTTATATTACAACCAACTCTTTGAAATATTGAGCCACAGAAAGTTGACAATAACAGAACCGTATTATACAGGACTGGGAAATTGAAGCCAATATTATCCTGTATGTACTACATGATCGATGCCAGAGAGCAACACAGCAATCAACACATAGTTACAATTTCAAGACCTGAAACGATGTGTTCCTCTACACAATGGGCGAACTTGATTTACTTACACCTTTTACACCGTGTACACCTTTCTTAATCAAGTGCAGGGGTGTAGACGTTTGGTGTACACTCGGTGTAATCTTTCTTACACCAAATTTAGGGCATGTGTTGAAAGGTGTACACTGAATCCAATACGGCGGAGAATGGTACGATTGAAAATTTAAGAAATGATTTTATGCAATATAAAGGATAAGAAATCACATTCAAGATGTGTTTTGTGTGTAAGTGATGACATTCAAATTATTTTTAACCATTTTAAATAATTTAATCAATTCATAATGTAATTTAGTTTTTTTTTCACTTTAAACCAAAAAATTTTAGCCCCACACTGGCGAGATGCAAAACATATCCTACACCATATACACTACGCCTCGTAAAATGCACTTGATTACACACCACCACCTTTCACACCGGTGTACACTGGTGTACACCAAGTTAAGCTAAATCAAGCACGCCCAATGTTTAAAACGGGCTTGTGGTTACACAACACTGTATTATACTTTGACAATTCGTCGTTTCTAGTGGCTCGCAGCCCAGCACCTCATTTATTTGTGATTGTGAGGTGAAGGATCTCTCAAAATTAATCTACGACATTTTATTTGAGGTTATTGGTTACAAATCCAACAAATGACACTCCCCATTTTATCAGGAAGTCTTTTTTGTTCAATAACTCAACCTACTTTAAAATTTTTCTGATTGGTTCCAATTCCATGACCGGGAAAAATTAAATAGTACATTCTACCCGACTTTTAAATAGCGATTTTTGTAAAGGGCTTTTTTTAGCGTAACGATATCACAAAACCTTGCCATTATGAAGATACTATTAACATAGTGTATAAAATTAAAGATGTTTAAAAAGAATTTGGTTTTTTAAGCAAAAATGACGCTTATGTGCACAATGATGCCCGAAATATACAAAATGTATATTAAACTATAGAAGGAACTAATGAAAGTTGTCATGTGCGAAATAGTCCCGCATAGATAATGAATCCATCCCTGCCCTAACGATGACCTCGAACCACCAGCAAAACGGTCTAGAAAACCCAGTAGAATTTTTTTTTGTCGCCCTAAAAGGAAAAAAAATCAACTAGGGATATTGTGCTGGAAAATTGCGTAAGTGAGGGTATCAAACAAAACGAGGATCCCAGTTATGGCGGTGAAGATAAATATCCCGTTCTGTTTAAACTCGAAAAGAACTATTCGGGTGTACCAGCGACATCAGTTCCATCTGAGAAAAGTTTTTCTTCGGCTGGGCTTCTAATAATGAAATTTAAGAAAAGACTGTCAATTGAACTTGTTGACAAGTTTTATCCTTACTTTGTCCATAAATTTTGTAATGTATTTGAAATATGGCCGCGTTACAACGCAAACGTTCGCTAAAGGAAAATGCATGGGGTACGTCTTATGATGCACTAAACTCACCATTTTCGAGAAGAACGGAAAGTAAGCATACATTTAATTACATACCTGTGCTATCATCCTCCGTCAGACTTGCTAGGCATGGAGGCAGGAAATGAAGCTAAGAAACTTAATGCCGGAGACAGATGATGAGGAAATGTCATCATTCAGACAGATATCTATAGAAGGCCATATACAGCATAAATATTGAGGAATTTTTCATGATCAACAAATATAAAAATGAAATATATAGAATAAAAGAAAAGTATGAAATACAAAATAAAATGAAAAACTTAGGATAAAACAAAAAAGACATCAGAAAAAAAGTTTTTAAAAAAGACAATTGGTGGACTGGGACGTGGCGTGGGTGTTTTGGAATGAACACGTTAAAAATGTTATATAACGTAAAAATTTGAAATTTTACTTAACAGGAAAGCAAAGATTTACTTTCGAAAATATTATATTAAAATGAATAAAGGGGAAAACTTCAAAACTCAGCCAAATAGGGGGAGACCTAGGAATGATCAGGCTGCTAGTAGAGTTTGTTGAGGATGGAAAGAAAAGGAAACTAACTGTACCAGAGAAGGAAAAGACTCTTTTATAAGGTAATGCTCCATTAACTATAGCTCTTTTATTGTAATGAAATATATGGAGATAACGAACAGTATTCAAGCTCTATTTCAAGTATTAAAAAATACACACATCTTCTTCGTCATTATCCTCAGCATCAAATACGGCCCTGACATCTTTATAAAATTTTATCAAAATTGCCTTTTTCTCATTTTTTCTCGAGAGTACAGCTGTTGTTGTTGTATTCCTATAATATGTAAAACCACAAAAATACATGTGTTTAAGTTTTCCGGTCTTGTTTTAACATTCCCCCTTTTCAAGAGAACATATATTCAAAAGAATTTATTCAAAAACTTGTACATGCAAAGAAGAAAACACTTGCTGTTGCCTTCAACTCGACATTTAGGTAGGTATATCGACGACGTATTATAAATAAACAATTACATTTACTTCCATTCATATGTGGACTCGATATATCCCAATGAACTTGAAATAAAAGATACCAGAGTATGGCACATCTTTTTCATATTTGGATATTTTACTAGACAAAGACTTTCATGGTTACCTAACAACAAAGCTTCATGATAAACGTGATGACTTCAACTTTTCTTGTATCAATATACCCTTATCACCCGCATACGAGTTTTATGTCTTCCAGTTGATTCGATATGCAGGAACATACTCTAAACGTGCGAACAATTTCTAAAATGAGGCAATCTACTGAGAAACAAGTTGATGAATTAAATAAGAATATCAAAAGTCATTATTTCGCAAGTTGTATACTAGTAGATATATAATGACTTTGTCAGCAAATACAATCTACCATTAATTCGAATGCTGACGTTTTTCATACTAATTGTTAGGCCATTTTTTCACATTGAATTGCCTAGACGGATTATTTCCCCCAATCATGACAAGGAGCACACGGCGGGTGTGCCCGGTCGACAGGGGATGCTCACTCCTTCATGGCACCTGATCTGATGTTTTCAGAGGTCCGTGTTTGCCCTATTTCTGATCTGTATCTTTTTCTTTGGACTTTTGATCTTAAATACTGTTTGTTATGTCCATATTTGACTATGTAAAGAAGATCGGAGAATAAGGCGAGCAAATTAACTTATGTTGCGAAAATCATGCAAGACATCGAAGAATTGAATCCCAATTGTGACAAACCTAAGACGTTAAACCTAAGACGTAAACATAGATAGTGACTGTTCCTTCCCCAGGAGTGAAAGTCACGGGTCTTTCGGATGAGACCTTGAAAACCGAGGTTATGATAGGAAATGGAACGATAAAGAAACCTCACTGCTTAATGGCACTGAGTGCCGAGTATCGGTCTAAATTTGAAGCCCTTCACTGGCATATGGTGACGTCTCTATATAAGTGAAAATTCTCGAATGAGACGTTAAACAATACACATTCAGTCAATCGTTTTGAGCGCCTTTACGTTCTGGTAAGCATATTAGTCTATATTATTATAAAAAAAATTAATACTAGGAATTTTCGGACCTCAAAAGAGGTAGTATTGCGCGCGTTGTTTTACACATCGATTTACTAAGAAAAAATATATGTAAATATTGCTTAAATTGATCACTGCAATAATTTAACTCAAATATCAACTGCAATGAAGAAGACAAAAACACATAAATTATATATACAAATATAAATACTTTTTATGCTCTTTACTTTGGCTTTGAATGGCTGCTTAATTTAAGCTTTTGAGGAGTGATCTTTGTTGAAATAGTTTGGAAGCAATAATTCTGAATGTTCATTCAGTTGTCAAATACATCGAATGATGACATTATTTAGCCTATTTCAGATCTAAAACTATATAGTTATCTTTCGTTAAAAAAATTGGATTTCCCGCGATGACCGAAAAACGAAAGTAGAGATGCAAAAAAAGTATTATAAATGACTGCCGATTCCCTTTTTTACGTTACTGAACGATGTCAATAAAACCATATGCCTCTTTTATATTTCTATGTAGAGCACTGATATATCTATCACTCTTGATCAAAGTCTGAACTTTTAGGAAACATCTTTCTGCTGGATTGATTTTGTTTGTTTGTATGTTGTTTAACGTCCCCCTCGAGAATTTTTCACTCATACGGAGACGCCACCACTTGCCGGTGGAGAGCTGCAAATTTTGTCCTATACTCGGCACTTGCGGCCATTGAGCAGTGAGGGATCTTTTTCGTGCCAGCACCTACTGCGACACGGGACCTCGGTTTATACGGTCTCATCCGAAGGACCGGTCTCCACGTCCCACAGTGGGATTCGAACCCGCGACGTAAGGATCAACTCCTTACTTCGCGACTCTAGAGCAGACGCTCTAACCACTGCGCCACGCGGGCGACTCTGCTGGATTGAGATCTGGAGAATAGGAAGGTAAAAACAAAACATCTACGCCTATAGTTGGTAGCAAATTTCTCAGGAGTCTCAGCGGTATGGTGGTGAATGGGGGCATTGTCTATCACGAGAGTATCTCCGAACTGGAATGCTCTCTCTCCCTCGTCTGTAAAACTATTTTGCTGCCTTTCCCATGAAACATACTTGAAAGTATCTGATGGACCATCAATAATACAATTTATTCTCACTACAAAATAAATCAAATTATTATAGCAATGTAAACATAACTATAGTTCACTTGTACTCAATAAAACTGCGGGAAAAATTTTCCTGTACCTAGGCATTGTGTCGTCATATTTTTATATATGTACATGTAATCGTTTCACAAATCAGGTGTGCGAGAAGGACTTTTTTTCTAAAATACGCTTGGAAAAGTCAACTTCTTGTTTTTAAAAAAATGCAACCTCGTCAGAATTCCCACAAGGCGGAACCTCAGTCTTCAAAAGAAATAAGAAAATTTTCGTGGAAAGCAAGACTATCAGGGAAAAAGCCAAAAGTTTCCCCAGTACACACTCAAGAAATTAGCATCGAGGAAGTGGCCTCATCAGTTTCGGAGCTCATCTTGCCCGAATTAAAACAGACTATACAGTCGATTATCACAGAGAGACAAGACAGGGGCCTGGCATCTTCACGAGATGAACCAGTAACACCAGAACACCCTGGACCTTCAAGCAGTGCAGTGGCCGCAAGTGATAAATCTGAAGGACAGATCGATGTCATAATCAACCCTACACAGCCAATAATGTTAATGTCATAATGTATAATGATGAAATGCATAATGTATGCATAATGAATAATGTATAATAATGGTTGCCACAATGTATAATGATGAAATGCATAATGGATGCATTATGAATAATGTATAATGATGGATTGCATAATGTTTGAATAATGTATAATGATATCTTTGAGGGCTCCACATTGGACAGTTGTTGAAACTATAGTAGCCCTCATATGATAATGTGGCATAATGTAAAATGTATTGTTTAATGTAATGCATAATGTGATTTTAGGGCTAGCCAATTTATCATCCGGCAGCCCTAAGGCCGTGGCCTCGTTCGCCAACAACAAAAAATAAATCTTACTTAACTTTACGTTTGCCTCCATTGTCTATAATAATCGAAACATATTTAACACCCGTTATGCCAACGATCAAATTGACAGTATAACTGGCAGTTCTGTCATATCTGGTCATTTCCACGCACCGTGTACCTTGTGTGGAATGTCCGTAATTATACCCCACGCAACTAGTTGCGGGGGGTATAATGTTTTTGACCCATCCGTCAGTCAGTCCGTCAGTCCTGTTTTTTTGTCAACGCAACTCCTCCTAAACTGCTGCACAGAATTTCGTCAAACTTTGCAGATATTTAGGACACAATGTGTAGATGTGCATATTACCAGGAAATTCCTATTCCTTTATTTGTTCTGGGAAATTCGGCACTTTTCAACTTAGATTTTTGGACATATCTTGAATATAAAGATGAACAGTTTGTCAGCGCAACTCCTCCTAAACCGCTGCACAGAATTTCATCAAACTTTGCAGATATTTAGGACACAATGTGTAGATGTGCATATTACCAGGAAATTCCTATTCCTTTATTTTTTCTGGGAAATTCGGCACTTTTCAACTTAGATTTTTTGCCATATCTTGAATATAGATATGAACAGTTTGTCAGCGCAACTCCTCCTAAACCGCTGCACAGAATTTCATCAAACTTTGCAGATATTTAGGACACGATGTGTAAATTAACCGGAAATTCCGATTCCTTTATTTTTTTTCAGGGAATTTCAGCACTTTTCAACTTAGGTTTTTGGCCATATCTTGAATATAAAGATGAACAGTTTGTCAGCCATATGGAGAAATGGTGTTCAATTTATTCATGATATGGATTCCACGTGACATGTGTCATTAATATTCATAAGATCCTAGTTATCGCTCTTTATATCACGTGATTGATAATATTATCTCCCCTACCGAGTCATCTTTTTTTATCATGCCAGTGGTTACCAGAGGAAAAAAGATAAATTTTAAAAAAAAATTGTTGAGAATTATGATTTAAATGAAGGGCACATTACATCTCGGCATTCAAGAACTCTACCAGGAACCTATGCCATAGAAAAAATATTAACATTTCGGGGGAAAGGACACGTAAGTTGATCATCTACCTACGCAGATCACTGCTGACTCCATTAATATTGTAGCATTCATGACCTTGTCCAATCATAATAATATCTACAAAATTAAAACATGGTTATAAGGCTATAACTTTGTTACAACCTTTACCAGAAAATACTACATGTACGTACATGTAAGTCTTACAATAGAAAAAGTTTTATTTTCCGCTAATTTGCAAATTCGGTAGGGGTTGGTGGGTGGGGGAAGTGATTATTGTGGCTTATTTCCGTCCCCATTGTTAATGAACAATAAATTTTTGTGATAGTTAACAAGCGATTATTTTAATATGAAACCATTTAAAAATTGATACCCTGCATGGCATAAACAGTTGTATTTGCATCTACAATACTGATAACAAATTAAAAAAAATAAACAAAGAAACATGTCAATACCCCTAGCAATAAATTCAAAAAATGTCAGACATAGGAGTTAATGAGTAAACAGTGAGTAAATATATCAATGAACATAAAACTGAGTTTGATCATGTAGCATGCCGACACGCTTTCAATAGCATATTGCCCCCCCCCCCCTCCCCCCGTTCAATTTTACTTGTTATTCTTCAAATACTTACACTTATGTGTACTTATAATAGTATTGAGGCAAAATTGTAGTCACTGTTGCATAATAGTGAATGCAAACATATGTCAAATCGATGGATAGCCAAAATGTTGATTTGATTTTTTACACACACACCCTCCCCCTTTTAAAAAAAATCCCCGAGTACGCTTTATCATACTGACTTCGACAACTTCTCTTTCTCGCTAAATGAATTTAATTATCCTGCATCAAAGATATATAAACTGAAAATATACATGTAGTTGAATTGATACTTGCAGAATTTTCGTGTACTTCTTTAAATTTTAAAGGCGTGTGTTGTCTTCCTAAATATTTGAATTAAAAAAATAAATTATACATTTTAAATAAATTTCAATGAATAGGCTACCGAATACCTCATAAAATGGGCAGGATATTCATTTTATGAGAGCACCTGGGAGCCAGAATCCCACATCCCTCCCCTTCTTCGTAAAAAGTACAAGGACTGTGTGTTTACCCTATCATCTGAGGAGGTACAGGACATCAGCGACAGATTCCGTACAGCTATAGAACAGAGACTGTCACGACGAACGGGATCTCATTTCTACCTTGAGATCCCTGCATCAGTACACCGTGAACTATTCGGTGCATCTCGCAAAGATTACCTTTACAAGTAGGAAGATTTCTCCCTCTTCAAATTTGCTGACGACTGGGATCAACTGATCTATTCAAAACATGGAGAGGGTAGGCGGATCCGTTTCCCTATATACATTAAACCGATATTAAAATGGAGCAAGAAACATTTTATAAAAGTTAGTGGAAAAATGGTTTATGCTCCAAGAAGATCACTAGCGTTCTGGAAAGTTGAAATTTGCACAGAAAGATTTGTACCCTATTGTGAATAAATACTCAAAAACTTTCATTGGTTTTTTTTATTACTATTATTTTTTAGATTATACAAAACCAACCCTTAAAAGATTTTGAGAACAAAAGAGAAAATGACAAATGGGATATAGATGTAACAACAGAACATGGATGCGTCAGTGGACTAAATTCGAAATACGAAGACAAAACAGGATATATATTGCTTTTAAAGCAAAATACTGTATTGAAGGTTTCTGATATTTTTGAGAAAGAAAAAACAAGTTATGCAGAGATTATTAACGCAAATTTGAAATCAAGCATATGTCCAATAAAAAATCGCATAAATTTTCAAAATAGGTTTCAGAACTTAGTCAGAAAAACGAAAAACAAAGTTAAGTCAATGAGGTCAAAAGGGGGGGAGGAATAAAGAAAATCAAGTGAGTAAGAACGTGAGATTTCATGTTTATAGGGATGAAATAATGTCCCAAGAGGACATCAGAAATGTCGAAGTGAACTCTAATGAAATAAGAGTGGCCGAACTTTACAGAGAGCTTCACTCGGTACAACTGGAGCTCAACAACAGCCTTCTAAAATGTGAACAACAAGAGGCTATTATTGATCAATTTGAAAGGGCGAATTCCGCCTTGAATCAGTATATTGAGAATCATACAGTGCAGGAAACTAATTTTGTTACAGCATCGATGCTGATTTGAATGCTTCCTTTGCTTGCTGATTTGAATGCTTCCTTTGCTTGCTGATTTGATGCTAGTAATCCTTATCCTGATGCTGTTTTATAATTAGGTCAATGCTACCGGAAGTAGCATCATGCTACCGGAAGTAGATAATGAATTTCAGCATTGCCGTTTAAAGCAATAAAAGTGCCTTTTACAATTATTTGATCATAATATCTCACTATATATCAATAATGTGAATACTTTAACCAATATTCTTTCTTTTTTAATTTTTTACTGAATTAAAACTCATTGATTTTCTGATGCTAGTAGGATAATGCTGATTTTATGTAGGTCAATGCTGGTTTTATCCTTTGCTTGCTGATGCTGATCCTGGTAATGCTGTTTTTAAATGCTGATGCTGATGCTAGCTCGATCCTGATGCTACTAATGCTTATGCTGATGCTGGTTTATGTAACAAAATTAGTTCCCTGCACTGTATTAAAGATCCCTTTGAAAACAAGGGGAAACAAGTTGGTGAACATAAAAGTAGGAATGGTACTTATAATAAATTAAATATTTTCAAGCAAAGGGTACATAAAGCTCTGTGGTTTGCATAGTCTTTTGGTTTAGAGTTGAAAGAGAGGAAAGTTGCTGATAAGCATGGCAAAACGTACGACGTTGTTGAAAGACCTAAAACTTCGTGCAGTTCATATGAATCCCTCTCTGATACAGAGAAGGAAAAAGTCAAAAATCCCCTTTTCATCCTAGATTCCTTTGGAGTCTCAGACGAGGCTTATCACGAGATTGCCGTGCAAAATGATGGATTAATTAGGTCATATCAATATCAAAACAATGTCGTCAAAATATCAATGACATGGGTAGAATATCTAAAACACCCGGCGAGTCCTCTGGTCCTCAACTCAATTTTCTTGAAACACTTGATCAGTTGTTAGAATAAAGTATATATGAACAAAATACAAGCAACCCACCAGTTGTTCAGATAAAAATTGCAGCTGATGGAGCCAAAATGTCCAGAGTCTCTAACTTTAATTTTTAGTCTTTCCTTTAGCTTTGCTAAATAGGGGTGAAGAGGTGATGTCCGTACGTACGGACAAGTCACTATTGCTATTGTTGACGCTAAAGAAAATTTCATATCAATTAAAGATTCGTTTTCGGAAATTTTTTGTGACATAAATAAATTATTACGCACAAAAACCAACGAAGGTTTTGTACCATACGAGTCGTGTTTAACAGGGAAGAATTACATGTTAGAATTTTTCTTAGGCGGGGACATGAAGTTTTTATTAACAGTGATTGGAATGAATGCAGCAAATTTTAAGTTTTCATGCATCTATTGTAAAATTGAAAAATGCGATCGCTGTGACATGTCAAAAGATGAGGATTTCTACCACACGGGAAAATTGAAAAAGTTCATCAATGAAATGCATGGTTTGTCTAAAAAAAGAAAGTTCAATTTTGGATCAGTTCACCCCCCTCTCCTCGATATCGATTTAGATCATGTCATAATCGATGAACTTCACTTGAGGAGGAGGATAGTCGACGTCCTCGTCAGAAATTTAATCGAAAACTCAATAAATTTAGATCAATGTATGAATTTAGGAAGAAGTTCAAAATCGGCAAAACACTTAAATTCCGTGGTAGATATGATTCGAAAATGCGGTGTCCATCTCTGTTTGGGAGAACACTGTTAAAGATGGGAAAGGGGATTCCGCCATAAAAAATCTAGAATGGACGAGCCTCACAGGCTCAGACATGAAAAAATTGTTATCGCAGTTGCATAACAAAATCCTTATCTGTGAAGGAGTTCCCCAACTTGCACGGGAAAAATTGGCAAGCCTTTGGGGTGACTTTCGAAATCTATATAATGTTATAAATTCGTGGTCCCCCAGTCCCGATATGGTCCAGCAATTCTTCGGGTTAGCCAAGCAGTGGGTCGTAGATTTCAAATCCATGAGTTCACTTCTAGAGGGGTTTGACAATAAAAATATTACACCCTATATGCATATCATGGTATACCATGTTCCCATCTTAATGAAAAAATTCAATGGGATCAAACAATTTACAGGACAAGGGGTAGAAAAATGTAAAGATGACATCAAAATGATTTATCATAGAAAGTCCAACAAACACGATCCAACGGCCGAATCTCTTCGGGTCAGATTTAGGAAACACAAAATCAGGTGTGAACGAAATAAACGAATTTATAGAAAATACAATACATATTTTGGCAATGTGGAAAGAAAAGAAATTTCCAAGATTACAAAATAAAATGCATTGGACTTAAAGTCGCTAATGATTCTAGCCCCGTCAATACTTAATAGCAAAAATGAACTTATATTTGTTATTTGTATAATTCAGTCAAAACTAATATTTAACGTTGCAATAATTATATTAATATTATGCAACTGGGTATATTATTGCGTTTGTAATTGTACAGAAATGCCAATGCCCATATGATTCTACAATTGTAAAATTGTACATAATGCATCAAGTGAACATTGATTGAAAGTTTTCAATTAAATTTGTAAATTAAGACTGTTTTAGTGTTTGATTATTCATGAAAATTATATATATAGTTGTACATAAATAACCCATTAAAAAACATATATTTAATCAAGGTTGTTGATTTTCATTATTATATGACTGAATAATTCCTAGCTCTCTTATTGGCTGAGATCCTACCATGTAGAAAAAAAATCTACCTTACATTCACCTGTATACATGACCTTTCAGGTGAATACAAGGATTTTGTTTTTCTACATTTACCTTGAAATAGATTGAAAACTACATTGATACAAATAGTTCTGAAAAGTTATTTTACCTGGACCCGACTTCACTCTGGGAACATAAATTCATGCAAATAGAATCTGGAAAGGGGGGTGCAAGGGGCCTGTCCCCCTCCCTACACTTTTTTTCTAAACTTTAGTTTTTACTGTTAATTTAGCATGCAAATATATTCATAGAAGGTCTGGTTGCACCTCCAAAATTTGGAGTTTGGTGAATTCTAATTTTTTGTATTGACCAGAAAAAGATTTTTTTTTCAGGTAAATCGTCACTTTTTTTCATTATTATGCCCCTACCCCCCCCCCTTTTTTTTTTACATTGAACCTAAAAATATATATTTTAAAATTCAACTTGAAATTAATCAGTACAACTTATTATTTTTAATTTAATGCAGCTTCTCCCACTG
The DNA here is from genome assembly GCF_033153115.1 of Saccostrea echinata. Lineage (NCBI taxonomy): Eukaryota > Metazoa > Mollusca > Bivalvia > Ostreida > Ostreidae > Saccostrea > Saccostrea echinata. The sequence goes on along the minus strand of NW_026889774.1, from coordinate 6,024,558 downwards.
CCTTTGGCAAATGTAACCAAACAAGATAATTGCATAATATTAAATGGCAATGTTAACTCACACAAGGAATTTCTTTTAAAAGGGATATTTTACAATTTTTACTAGGCCTTCTGGCACCGTAGCCTCAATTATGTACATGTATCATCAATATTTTTTTAAAAGTTACAACAAGCTTGATTTCCATTAAGTACAAAAATCACCCCCCCCCTCTCTCTTTTTCGACCTCGCCGGTTTGTCGTATAGCTGTCAATACACTCGTATTTCCTAGTTTTATTTTGATATTAAAAGGAGCTATGTTCATTTTATTTTTTTTTTAAGCTTAATTAAGAGTTATACGAAAATGTAGAAATTTGCCGTTGACATCATCAATGATACCTTTCTATATAGGCCTATACAATGTAGGTCAAACTGATGCACGAAATTGCCGATTTTAAATTTAAAAGGCGGTCGTCCCCTCTTACAAACTGATAAATTGTCTGTATATTGTAAAAATTGATTTTCTTCTGCACCTAATAATCGGCGGAAGAACTGTGACAACTTACAATAAACACTTACATTTCATCAGCAAATATGGTAAAAACGCCAATTCTGCACCATTTCCTTTAATAAAGTAATAAACTCTTGCTTGGAATTTTCATATCGAAAAGGCGGTGGCAACTTTCATCTTCATAACAACAATCATGTCATTTCCGGAAGAAGATATAAGGAAAAACCAAACCATCGGCGGAAGAACTTTATCCGAAATAGTTAGCATGTGAAAATTTCCCAATTTTTGTATTTTCTCTATATAAACCTTTATGGAAATTAACGCCATTATAGATCCAATATGGGCGCTATGCAAATGAGCAGAATGAACATCATTTCTCCATATGGCGCAACTCCTCTTTAACCGCTGCACAGAATTTCTTCAAACTTTGCAGATATATAGGACACAGTGTGTAGATGTGCATATTACCAGGAAATTCTGATTCCATTATTTTTGCCCTAAGAGTGTTGCCTATTATTGAAGAAACTTTCAGCTAGGTAATAAGGAAATCCACTGGAATCAGCCTTTGTAATGACATTTTATGTGAAATATTTTATGATCTTAAAAGACCCCTATTGATTTTGAGATCAAAATATTAATGATTTAACACACACACACACACACACACACACACACAAAATCTTGAATCTTGGATAGTTCTCCCCCCTCCCTCAAATTGGTGCTTTGCCACAAATAATTTCATAAGTACAGTATATAAACAAATTCATATGACTACATCATAATTTTGTTTCCATCAATTATTTAAATGTGTAAGTTGTCATGTGTTGGGCATGGACTTACACTCATTAACAAATCGAAATCACTGAGGAATTTAAATAACAGTTTGTCAGCATAACTCCTGCACTGAATTTCCTGAAACTTCGTAGGTATTTCAGACATAATGTATAGATTTGTATATTACCAAGAAATTTTGATTCCATTATTTATCTAGAAACTTCAGCTCAATTAAATTTGTAACACACAATGATTTGAATGTCCTTATATGCAAGAAGTTTTGATGTGATGATTTTTGCAAGTAATGCCCCTTTTTGAATTATATTTATTATTCAAATTATTATTATTCGAATTATATTTAAAATGCACTGTGCCATTCAGTACGTGTTGCATTGTCGAGTTTTGGGGGAGCGTGGGGTATGTGAGCTTGCTCACTTTTTCTTTCATTTGGCTGACCGTCTACCAACCTTTTTCCCATTTCATCCATAAACTTTAACGTTTATCTTTATTGGCAACATAGTCAAGAAATCCTTATGTGTATTGGAGATTATGCAAATTAAATCTATTTTTATGATAAAGGCACATCTTTTTGTACGTTATGCCCAGGTCTTTTCGGATTGTTCTAGATATAGTTGAATCTCCGACGTGAGTTATACTATTTGAATGTCGTAGTAACTTTTTTTTTAATTGCATAGAGGGCTGTTCAGTTTTCAGTACGTTAATGAACTCGCAGTCTTCTATTTTCCGTGTTCTAGAACGAAATGCTTTACGAGGAGAAACCGAAAAGTTCTCGTTGTACCTTTTCCAGAGATTTGAAACTGTCGCTTTCGACACTTTAAAATATGCGCGACAACTGAACACCTAAACCTCCAGGAGTGGCTGGGTTACCTTTGATAGCACTATTCTGCCTCGATCTGTGCAGATAGTTTACCAAGCCAAAACAATCAAGGTGGATCACTCTTTATTGTTATTGTATGCAAAAGTATATGCGGTAAGAGACTGAAAATAATAAAAAGACAAATTTACAAAAAATTCATACAATACAGTGATACACAATTATCCTCATTTTACATTGTAAGATAAACAACAATTTACAGACAAGCAGGACATACTTGTAAATAATACCATGTATTTTGCCAGAAATTAGTGAAATTTTCTCTACTTTAAATTAAATAACAGATTGCCCTGACATAGAAATATTAAATGCACTCTGAGTTACATGCAGTTTATACATCACATGAACTGAGGATCAATACAGCATTTACATTCATAACAGAACTTTACATAACTAATAACACTAATACACATCAAAATATATCTACCTATCTGATCAAAGTAAACTTCAAATATAGATGTAACACAATACATACATACATACATACATACATATATAGAAATGTATCGAAGAATAAAATTTAAGACATGTGCCAAAACACAAGTCTGTCCCGCAGTCATAATATGTAAACATTACACAGACTGCTAATAACAAACACATTCCTTTAATTTTCTTTTACAATACTTACATATGGTGCAGGAGTGTACCCACAAGAATGATTTATAAAGTGGTAAATGCTTGGAACAAGCAAAAACAACAAGCACGTTGGCCAAGATGGCCTCCTATACTTATGTATGAACAACATAAAAAAGTCTAAAAAAACAAACCGTAAAGGGTTACATACCCGGGATAATGTACAAAGAGAGGTAACTCTTGGGAGTGAAATTGTGCAACACTACAAGCACCACCTTGAATTAAGTCATAAATTAATGAACTTCTCATGTCTCTTGAAAGAGCTCTGCCATTTACATATGGTCTACCACGCTGACTAACTGTCTCCATATCCTTCCAATAATGTATGTACTATTTGTTCGAATTATGGCGGTTATGTAAACGTGGCTGTCAAAACATGAATATGAAATGAAACATGAGTATTTTTCCTAAAACGATAGGCAATGTTTATTAAGTTTACTTACTCAGTCTTCTTTACATCTAAATATTCTCTGATGTAAAATGCAATTTCATAATTGGTGCAATATTTCCCGCGAATTCAGCAGGCGTTGCACAGTATTTGCACGGGATTTTTGCAATAGATGACAGTCTTACGCGCGACATGGCAGTGTCAAAAATTGTTAGCGATGACTATTGTGAAATTGATTTTAAGGTTCATTATGACTATTCTGGAGGCGAAAGACGTACTCTGATAAGTGTGTCACTCAGTGAACCTTTGTCTCTGGGATTTATTGGTCTTGAAGGACTCATTCAGACTCAGATAAAATATTTGGGACGGATGCCGACCGTACGCTTAATGTATAAGGATGACGAAAATGATTTTATAGATCTCTTGGACACAAATTTTAACAGATTTATCAGACAGGTGAGAACCTTTCAAGCACGCTGCGATTTTCCAGTTGTTAACCTTAAAGTTGTTGAAGGGTCTTCCCCAGCTGGGATTAAATCTACAATAGTTGGTGATATTCCCATGGTATTTACAAATAAAATTACGACATATAGATTTAATATTTAGGGCATAAATTAGGGTAATCCAATCTGTGGGTTGTTTATGGTTGGGGGAAAATCTGTAACACAGCCTCCCTTCATGTAAAACATTCGTCCCGAATGTTGGATCTTTATATCATAACTCATTATTTCATGGGAATATCTCCATGTAAGAAAAACATAGTCAATGAGTTAAGTTTACAATATTTAATAATGGGCCACAACAAAACAAATATGACAATCTGCATAAGTATCAACAATAACAATATAGTCAATAAGTTGGATATAAACAATCCTTGGTGCGCATAGCAATGTTAAACAAGGTTATAAATACAACGTCATACATAATTTAGTTCATGTTAATATATTACAGTTTACACAACACTTTATTTTGTCCGCAGGATTTGAACACGGCATAGATCACAAGACAAGTCATTATGCGTGTATCCTTACAACCAGGAGAGTTCACTAATATAACGTTGGATAGTCTTGGAGAGGTCGTCCAGATCCAAGAAAACACATTCCTGATGGAGTTCTCGCAGAGGGATGATGTCCTTAGGAAATTCAAGGTGGTTCGCCCTACAGCCATTCCTTAGGAAGTAAAAGATAAAGTTGTAGTGCTGGGGATCTATCTAAAAATTTTGACTTTTACTCTGCACTTAGGGCCATTGAGCAGTGAGGGAACTTTTTCGTGCCAGCACCTACTGCGACACGGGACCTCGGTTTATACGGTCTCATCCGAAGGACCGGTCTCCACGTCCCACAGTCGGATTCGAACCCGCGACGTAAGATCAACTCCTTATTCCGCGACTCTAGAGCGAACGCTCTAACCAATGCTCCTCGCGGGCGACCAATACATGTAGTAAAGAAACTAAAGAAAAAATTCTTTTGAACCGTTTCCAGAATTTAAAGCTAGGTCTTCGTTGTTTGTGAGCCAGTAGCGAGAATAATGTTCAGTGCCCTTGAGAATCATGAATTCTTTGGAAGAAACAAAAACAGTGTACCAAGATACAATTCTGGGAACTGTTGAGATCTGTTTGGAGGTTTTGAGGTTGGGTTTACAGGCAGCTGGTGAAAACAATGTCGGAAAAGTAGCTGAAAATGTTAATGGGCGAAGGTAAAACTGAAGAGGAATTTTTCATTCACTTAAGAGATCTGTAAGAGAAAATATTGAGTAATTTGTCAAAAGAAGAGGCAAACATCTTCAAAAACCTGCAACAGAATTATAGGGATGTCTTCTTCAAGGATGAATGAAATTTAGTAGAACTCAACTCACAGAGCACGAAATTATAACTAAAAATTACCGTCCAATAAAACAGACCCTCACACCTTTTGCAATTCACTACGGCAGAGGAAGTGAAAAATGCGATTCAAAACTTCCAAGGCAAATGAATCATTAGAGCCTTCGTTGTCTCCTTGGGTTCTCCTTTGGACCTAGATAAAAGAACAAATTGGAAAATACAAGTATGTTAAGACTACAGAAGACCAAACCAAATAATCACAAATGATGTATTCCCCTTACTACGTGTTCAGGATTGCTTAGATCCAGTTGCGAGTTCGAAATATTTCTCTACACTAGATCTTACCTCTGGTTACAACTAAATCAAAGTAAAAGAAGATAGAAGATATAGCCAAGACAGCTTATGTAAACAAATGTCATTTTGAATGTTATCCGGGCTTACAAATGCTCCAGCAAACTTTCTTATAGATCAAAGGTTATGGAAGTAGCCATGAAAGGGTTCCAGTGGGAAATCTGCTTTATTACTAGCATCTTGATGATATCAAGATATTCAGAAAGTCCTTTAATGAACATGTTGAACGTTATAGCAAGACCGCTTGAAGCTGGATTAAAATTGAAATCGGAAAAATGTGGGGGGGGGGTCTAAAAGGAGGTCAATTCTTTGAGTCATACAATTCACAAAAATGGTTCACCCATAGATATGCAGATTGTGGAAAAATTGTCAACTGGCCCTATGCTAAGAATTTAACCAAGAGCGCCAATTTCTAGGAAATGATAAAAAAAAAATTATTGCTGATGCTCATGCTGAATGTGATCTAAATTTAAGCTTCCCGACGTCAGCTTACAGATCATGCAATGAATCAACTGGACTCACGCCAAATTTATTAATGTTTGGTCGCGAAATTAGAGAATGTCATATGAGGTGACTCATCATGCATTGGCAGCTAATGGCGAGGAAGTCTCTTCATATAGAAAATCTGATGGGGAACAAAAAAGATCCAACCTTTATAAAGCTCATGAGATTTGCAGGAGATACTTAAAATAAACTGCACCAAGACAACAAGATATCCAACACAAAGGTGTTGACTCATAAATATACAACGGGTGATGTTGTTTGGTTTTGTTTGTTTGTTTATTGTTTAACGTCCCTCTCGAGAATTTTTCACTCATATGGAGACGCTATGATGTTGTTTGGTTGTTAAACGGAAAACTTTCAAAGAATGTATGTCCAAAATTTAAACAAGCTTATCCAGGATTTTGCAATATTACAGAAGTTTACAGTGTATTTGATGCTAGAAGAGAGTGTTGAGTTGTCAGTCACCAGTTGTTGCCATATCGGGGTGACGATCCACCCAAAGGGATCCAGAAGGTTGTGTTGGATATGGAAAGATAACAGAATCACGTTTACCATTATTTTTTTTTATTTTCTGCCGTGCATTTACAATTTACATTAACAAATAAAATATTCTTGCCACTAACTGTCTGTAGAAGCTGCTAAAACAACAGCATACACAGCAGGAGATTAGGTCCTTGCATAATAGTCATGGTGATGGTGAGCGTCACAATGTGGCCTACAAGAAAAAGTCTCCGCCACCATTCCAGTTGAAGTCCGTTGTATACCAGATGCCCAGAGGACCATTAGCTAGGAATCCAAGACAAATTGAAGACCGCCCTTGATAACCTTTTTATACCAAAACAGAAAACATCGTGGACATTTACTTTAGATAGGTATGATTTCCTTTCGATAAGTTAATGTTATAATTGGATTGTTTTATGTTAATTGGGAAATAAGATTAGGAAGAGGAATGTGTTTTGGATTTTAAATATAAATTTAAATCATTGTAATATTTGTGATTTTCCTATAATTTATTTGATATCATTCATTTCCTTTATCGCGTTACCATATATTATACTTTTTATTATATTGTGTTTCTTTATATTGTTTAACATTTCTCTCGAGAAATTTTTACTCATATGGAGACGCCACCACGTGCTGGTTCCTATTTCATAGGAACATGATACATGACGTTAAACAATAAACATGATACATTAAAAGAAAGTTAAAATTTAATTTGACAGTTCAATAAAGTTTTCACTTTTCAAGTGCGCCCCGGTTCCTGCCGAAATTCAATCAAAAGCATGATGCTAGTCGAGCTGTACATGAGAATTTTATATTGGGGTGGCAACAACACACATTTTATTTTTTTTAAGAATTGTTTATGAAAAGAGAGAGTTTGAGTTCTACAGTGTTGTATACGTTGTAATTGATGACAGAAAAAGAAGCGTAAACGCTTCTCGATCGTTTAACATGAGAAACAAGATGTGTTTGTGAAAAACTGATGCCCCCGTATGGCAACTTATAGCAAAGGTTATACTTTCTCAAATGCAAATCAAATAAGTTGGTACCCAAAATAAGGTCATGTCTCGAGGAATATACCCGTGAAATATGAAACCCCTGGCAGCAACCATTGAATAGATATGGAAAAAGTAATTCAAACATCAAGGTCAAGGTCAAATGGTCAAAATTAATGGTGCCTAAGGAAATGCCTTCTCACAAGAAATATACAGGTGAAATATGAAAGCTGAAGCACCAATCGTTCAAAAGTTATGACCAAGGTTAAAAGTGTTTCAAAAGTAGGTCAAACTCCAAGGTCAAGGTCAGTGGATTACAATTGTTGGTATCCAAAGGAAGGTCTTGTCACAAGGAAAAAACATGTTAAATATGAAAACCCTAGCAACAACTTTTCAAAAGTTGTGTCAAAAGTCCTTTTTGGAGTAAAGTAAATGTCTAGTGTGATTTTGTTTATTTGTTGTTTAACGTCCATCTCGAGAATTTTTCATCATATGGAGACACCACCACTTGCCAGTGGTGAGCTGCAGTTTTGACCTATGATCGGCACTGAGGGCCATTGAGCAGTGAAGGATCTTTTCGTGCCAGCAACAACTGCGACACGGGACCGCGTTTTACACGTCTCATCCGAAGGACCGGTCTTCACGTCCTATACTGAGATTCGAACCCGCGACGTAATGATCAACTCCACACTCCGTGACTCTAAAGCAGAAGCTCTAGTGTGTATTGTCTTAATACTTTGTAACACCACAGTGGAATAGATGATTTTTTTTTATCAAAAGAAAATGATTTTTAATCAAAAGAAAATTTAATACGTTACATAATAAAAACAAATCAAAATATACATCAGGGCAAAATGTGTAAAATTATACGCTTTCCAGAAAAAAGTATTAAACGTTGTTTCCGGTAATAATGAACATAAAGTAGATACTGAATGATCAAGGGCCCATATAAAATAAAACGAAATATATATTGCCATATTCATTTTTATGCAAAATGATAACGGGAGCCTTTTGTTAGGTTTTTCTTAACCCTACTTGTTGTATACAAGTCATGTATGTACGTAATCCAGCGACTTTAACGATGCTTAGCTACTGTACTGGTTCATATAGTTGTGACATCTAAGACCAAATCTTTATGACAAAATTGAAAAAGGGTCAATATGTGAGGATCAAAATGATACATAAGTTCCACATAAAATATTTTATGTATTGAATGACACAAATGTCCTAATGGACTGGGGTCATTTGTAAAATTTTTTGTCAAAATGGGAACATTGCAACAGTTTCAAAACCTAGTTTATATCAATCTTTAAGATTATCTGAATAAACAGAGAAAAGCTTTTAAAGAATAATGCATGGGAAAGGTAAAATAGTAAGATCTTTAGGAAATGCATTTTATTTTGCCGCAGAACTGCAGCTCTAAGGGGCAGAATATTTGGACAGACATATCCGTGATGAATTTTCTGTCCTAAAGGGTTTTACAGTTTTTATTTAACTGAAGGTAATTGAATCAGTCAGTCAAATTATACATGTGAAATTTATAAAAGACGAATTTTCCAGTCGGCGAGCAGAATTTTGACGCTGTTTATGGAGATAAAAGAAAATAAAGACAAGCATGCCATATATGGTCTTGTAGGTAAATTACCGTAGGAGAGAATGGTAATAAACATTTTGCCAGTGCATTTTTGAGTGCGATTTTGGGGAGGGGGTATGTTATTCGGAGTTTAATACTTTGTATAATTATTTTACTATGGGTTAAAGAATAGACAAGTTCCTGTGAGTGCTTCATCAAGGCCAAGTCAAGTAAAAATTAGCAAGCTTGTTCGCGTTTTCGTTATGATTAATTGACTTATTCTCCAATAGACATGTAATGATGGACCGAACTTTCGTGTACTAATGGACAAATTTTAGGACAATTATAATGATTGTACTGCAAGATGAGTAATTAAATTACGATTTGACTAATTTGTTATCCTATTTAATTAAACAATATATCCATTTGCTACCAAATATGGATTTATTTAAGCTGACCAACATGTTTACTCAGGCATACAGGGTATGAATGTCTGTGTAAACTATCTACTACATACCGATATTTGTATCGTATACACACGCATGAATATTAGTGCATGACAACTATCCTGTTTTATTACGTAATTAAACACTTAAGTAGAGGCTGTGATTGCACCGGGAACAAACTCGCTCGGGTTTGGTCGTAGCTTGCTGGATTTTCCGCTTTAATCAGAAATAAGAACAATTCAGTGCATTTTGCATTTTTTTACTTGGCAAAGTTGACTTTTGCAAATCGAGGTAAGTCTATTATATGTATATATAACATGCAAACGAGAAAGGATTTTCTGTATTCCGCTGGTAATTTGATTTTTTTTTTTTGAATTAAAGTTTGGCGTATTTTACGAATAATTTTTTTTACGTGAAGAGAGAAAAGATTTTTGTTAATGTGCCCGATGAAGTGACATACATGTAATTCATATAAAAATATATATAAATTTAAAGTACATATGTAATAACTGAAAACTAAAGTGCACGTATGGTGTTTCGGAAGGAGGTACTTGTACCGGTATGCCGTAGTTTTTTTGTGCGCCGCATAGCTATATACATGTACCGTTCTTGATAAACATAAAACTGATTTTTTTTCCTATTTAAAACATTCATCTTTGTGTGCACATGCTGCATCAGATGAATTAGGTGATTTTTATGGAATTATATCAAGTTTATTTGCATGTGAATGCGAGAAGGGGAGTTATCTTAAAAAAAAAAACAATAAAAAACTCAAGCTTGTTTAATTAATTAATATAAAAATTAAAATACCTTCAAATGAAGGATGGGAATCTGATTATCCAGACTTTACAGGTCAAGGTTACAGAATTCAGAAGTGCTGAATTCTTGTTTAGGCCAGCCACACGAAGAAACACACTGTGCACGAGAAAGGTGTGCATTTTCTAAAGTTCTCAGAAGTGTGAAATTCTTCAGAGACAAATCATTGTATATTGAAGCAGAATTACGTTATATCATATTTAACACAAAGGTTGCTTGTGTCCAAGAGTACTGTCATGATTCATAGCCATGGTTATTTGGTTGTTGATGTCATGATCACCAAAAAAGGCCATGATATATTCTTTGGGTCAGTATTTTTTTATTGGTAGGAATGTGGAAATTCAAAGGAGATGGTTGAACAAGGCGCGCAGAATGCCTATAGCTTCAGATATTTAAAAATCATAATTTGTGAATTTAGTATGTAGAGTATAGTCAGTATTGAAATTTATTAAATTGTGATAGAAGATAGATTTTCTGAGGAAAATTTTCTATGAAAAAAATGATTCTGTTATTAAAAAAATGTATTCGTCGGATTCGAACCCTAGCAATAAAAACGCTTGGGATCATTTTCTCGGAAAGATGCGAATGTTGTATCATAAAAGTGTATTTTTAAGGTATAGTGGGTCTTTGCTCCATGTTTTTGATAACAAAAAATGTATATCTTTGAAGATAAAGTTTCAAGAGATGGAGCGAAGACCCACTCATATCGAAAAATTGTGTTATAGTTTGAGAAAATGTCCACTTTAGCGTGTGTATGCTATTTCATAGGCAAATAATTTCAACCTTATGAGACTTCTGCAAATTGTAGAGATTTTACATAAAGTAGGCTGTAATTTTAGATGAAATATCAAAGAAAAGTTTGTTATATTAATTTAGATGTAACTTTTCACCTTCATGTTTGTCGCACTACAGGCATTGCACTCGCCTGGTTCGCCCTTCTTCTTTTCATACTCAACACAATGGTTGCTCATGACCAGAGGTATTACAACCTGAGAAAATACATTTCTACAATATTCAAGCTAGGAGGAATTTTCAGTGTTTTTGGGAAGATTGCAGAGTTCTTATTTAGGCAGTTTTAAATGATATTCTATAACAGTTATAGTTTTAATTCTTGAGATGTTGGGGTCACCAAACTTCCCCTTTTTGCTAATGAGAACCAAGATTTTTACGGTTTTCAGCTCACCTGAACGAAAGTTCAAGTGAGAGCTTATCTGATGAAAGAGCGTGCGGCGTCTGTCTGTCGTCTGTAATCTTTTCAATTTTCGACTTCTTCTCAAAAATCACTAGGTCAATTTCAACCAAATTTGCCACAAAGCATCCACAGACCTGTTTACCCTTACGATTTCGCCGTATTTCGTACGGAAATTGAGTCCAAAATACGTCTCACGTTTTGCTATTATGAAAATACGGAAATAGGAAATCCGTTTGTTTAGGTTTTAGCAGTTAGTTTTCGTTAGGATCTGTCTCGGTTTGACGCTTTTTAATTGCTAAAAAAAGAGATAGATTTAAAACACTTAAGTGATGTCGGGTTGCCAAACGCGGTAGTTTAAAAATTGACAGAAACCCCTCGAATGAAAGCAAGTTATGATGTTTTTCAAACCATGTTTTGTTAATCAGGAATTCGTTGTTCTCTAGTAACATATGTGAAATGGATGGAAAGTGAAATCTTACGGGCAAATGCCAAATCTCACTGACAAAACTAATACAAAATATTGAGAGACAACAATATGGGTAAACAGGTCTGCATCTACGGCTGAAGGGATAAATTTGTTCACAGGAAGAGCTGTGCCCTCTTTCAAGGGGAGATAATTAAGAATTCGTAAAATTAAGTGGCATCTTTTAATAATCTCCTTCTCAAGAACCACTGGGCAAGAAAAGATGAAACTTATGTGAAAGCTTCATTACCAACTCTAGATTCAAGTTTGTTCGTATTATGAGCTCCGGGGGTAGGGCCGGGCCACAAGAGGGAGTCGAAGTTTTACATCGGAATATATAGGAAATGTCTTTAAGAATATTCTTCTCGAGAACGGCAAAGCCATGATTAGTCATATTATAACAGAAATTCCTCAGGTAGTGTAGATTCAAGTTTGTTTCAATCATGACCCCTGGGGGTAGGGCGGGGCCAAAACAGTGGGACATATATAATGTGTAATGGTTAAGGGGCATTTGAGTAAAACGCATTGAAGACTTCAAATAATGAAATGACCTGACAACCTTTTGGAATTGACTAGCCAAAGGGTATATAAGGTAAAGCTTTGGGAAAGTCAGGTATTCAGAAGCTAGAAGAAGAAGTTGGATGTTGAATCAGCATTAAGGAAATTAATATATTCCATTCCTAATAGCAACAGATTCAATGAAATTGAATACATAAAAAATGTGTAAGTGTTGAATACTTAGTATATTAAGACATAATTCTCATTTATTACTATTAGCATGTAAGTATGGGATGTGCCCTAATTTATGACCTTGAACTTTGGTAAGAGTTATCTCCCTCTGTTTTTAATTAATTAAAAAATCAATTTAAAAAAAAAACTTATCTGGTAAAAAAAAAATCGTTTTCAATTGTCATTCTATTTCTCATGTTTCAAATTATTGCATCTTTCCACCACAGTGTTTATTGATATTATTTGAATTTTTGTTCTTAAAAAATCTCTTGTCTCCGTACATTTCAATGTAATTACCATCTTTATTAATTGACTACAGCTCAGTTAATTACATTTCTGAAACTTTCTCTTGGTAAATCCTTTTCTACTGTAAAATGCTATAAATTCATATCGGAGTATTATGTATGTGATAGAAATTTAAGGATAGAAATTTTGGTCCCATTAATAGGGATGGAAAACCTTAAGGGTAAGAGCAAAAAAAGTATAAAAGTCATAAACACCAGTGGCAGGTATCCTAAGGATCTGGGTGTAGTAAATCTGAAGAAGATTGAGACACCCGATTCTTACCTATCAATGAGAACCTAGGGGAGAAATATAGTACAAGTAGTATCTTGCCCAGTCCCCATCTCTCTAGATAAGAGAAAATTTAAGTACTGTGTGATATAACCTCAGATAGAGCTGTCTTAATAATCATTCCAATCATTAACTCAGACAGTGTGAAAGGAAAACCTATGTATCCCTTGTAGAACCTGATCATACACGTTACGTAGGAAATAACTTTAAAATCTTCTTCTCAAGACCAATTAAGCCATTATTAGTCATATTTATACAGAAGCAACCTTGGGTATTAATTGTAGAATCAAGTTTGTTCAAATCATGACCCTCAGGGGTTGGGGGCACAAGAGAGAGTCAAAGTTTATAAGAATATAATGGAATCATCGTGAAACAATTTTCTACTCAAAGACAGCAAAGCCATGATTAGTCATATTATTATTGAATCATTCTCAAGTAGTGAAGATTCAAATTTGTTCAAATTTAGGGTCGGTAGGACGGGGCCACAATGAGAGCTCAAGGATTTACATAGGAAAACATAGGGAAAAAATCTTTTAAATCTGTTTAATTAAGAACAGCAAAGTCATGATTAGTAATATTGATATGGAAGCACCCTGAGGTAGTGTAAATTAACCCCCCCCCCCCCCCGTTCAATACTATACTGATTTCTTCTTTGTCCGAGCCACTGAGCTCAGGTGAGCGATGTGGCCCATGGGCCTCTTATTAGATTCATCAACACTTTGTCCAAAACGAAAAGGAAATACATATGTATGCCAAATATTATTGGTTAAACCGAGTAGACGTAATGAACGTTAGGGTCCGTATTTAAAAAATGTTTTTCGTTTATTTAATTCTCTTCAATTTTGAAATACATATGAAAGAATTTTGTGTTTGAGGCAATGGTGTTGGACAAAAATGCAAATCATCATAATAAATTACAGATTTAAACTATTTTTCCTGTACTTCTTGTTGTATATATTACATGTACATAATACGAATACACTGCCCTTCAGGTTTTGTTTATGAAGTTTTTCAGCAAGCCTGAAGTTTGCAGAATTTATATTTTTCATCCCCCTATCGTTTGGTGAATCTTTTTTGATGGTAGAGAAACATCAAGACTGAAAGGTTTTACAATATGAAAGCTAGTGTTTAAAGTTCTTACTCGGTACTATAATTAATATATATACCTATACATTTTGTATATTACAGGAGAAATGGACTATCTTAAATCAAAAAGGTTTTACAATGAAAGCTAGTATTTATATTTCTTACTCGGTACTATAATTAATAAATGTATTTTGTATATTACAGGAGAAATGGACTATCTTAAATCAAAATGGGCGATATGGTTCAAATCCTTAGATGCTAACCACGACAATAAACTTTCGATAGAAGATATGGAGATTTCTGCCAAAAAGTTTATAGAAATACAGAAAATACTCGGCGACAAAGCGAATAACAATGCGGGATTTGACAACACAAAATGGTGGAATACTTACATCTTTCGTAAAGGTCCCGGTGTATCATTGACTCTAGAAGAGTTCCAGGCCAGCCTAGGAGAATCTTACCAGAAAGACAAGGCGGCATTCTATCAAGAAATGGAGAGATGTTTTAGCGATATCGCTTCCTTTGTAGCAGAAAACAAGGACCGGCCTATCGTAGAGCAGGAGTTCGCTTTCGGATTTAAAGTCTTTGGTCAAGAAGATTCGGTGCAAGTGGCTAAGGCTTACCAGCTATTCAAGGCTACCAAGGGTCAACCAAATGTCCAGCACATAGTAGACGCCTGGGCCCAATTCATTGCAGACGACGACGCGAGCAAACAGGACATGATTCACGAGGCCTTATTATCGTAATTTTTAAATTTGGTTTACATTTGTAATTGTTATGTATAAAAATTATAATGATTTTTTACTAAGCCTTTGCTGATTTTCAGCTATGGGAAAAAAGTATTTTGCTCAGTCACTTAAACTTGAATTGACTACTATTGTTAGTGGAGGGACAAGACCATCGAGAATTTGAAATTAATGCACCATCCTACCCTAGGGCTAATTTGTCTTCTTTTTTTTTTTTTTGAAAAGATATATTATCAAGGAATTATTTTTATCCGGTCGTAGAAAATTTCTATGGTCAAAATTAAAAGTAATAAAAGGTTAAGGATCAATGATTAAAGTCTGACCATAATAATGAATATTAAACAAGTTTAAATTTTATCGGATTTTGAGATATATTTGTATGGAAATTTGATTTATAAAGTGAATATATTGATTTCATGGAAAAGGGAGGAAAATGTGAGTCATAATGTCCGTCTTTCTTTCTGTAAATTAATTGTCTTGAGCAGATTTAATCCTAGAGGTTCAATGCTAATGCACGCGTTTTTTTTTTCTTTGAAGCAATATGAGCTGCATTTTTGAGAATTTTATTTTGCTGTTAAAATGTGATGTTTTCGTAAATTCGTATGTAATTCAAACCTTTATGATCAATTACACTAAAATAAAGTATTAATTTTTCAGAAGAAAAATTTTTGTACAATGGAATGTATAGTATTATATAAGAAATCAATATTGTACAGGACTACATGTACAATAGTGTAATTTTGCTTCAATCAAAGCTTCTAAATAGTTCTTCCATTGCAAATATGAAAAATGTTCTTATTTTTTGTCATTGAAATTGTTGATTATAATATTACCAATAAAATTTTCGACATCAAAATTGCAGCTCATATTACTGTAAGTAAAATCAGGCAATGTAAAGACAGGCATAGAAATAAAAAAGGGCAATGCCCCATTCAACCCCCCCCCCCCCCCCAAAAAAAAAAAAAACAAAAGTTCAGAATATGACTAAATTTTGAGTTTTATTGCTTAGAAGTAATATTTTTATTTAACATAATACATCATTAAATTTGATTATATTGAACTCTACAAAGACATGTTCTGTTCCTGAGACATATTATTCATCTATATGATGTCATACACGTTTAAAAATCATCATTATCGTAATTTTGTTTTGTTTAGAATTAAAGACTCTTTTAAACAACTTTAAGAATTTGAAAGCAGTTTTTTTTTCATATTTTCTCATGTTTGGTCATACATAAGCTCGACGCTTATTAGGGTTCTTGTAGGGGACACCCCTGCTATCACAAGACAACAGGCAAAAGAGTGCTAAAATTCCCGATATTTTTCGTGTTCCTCTTACAATTTGCAAAAGAAAAATTGTATTGATTCTTTACTTTGTTTCGAAAGGTTAATAGATAACCATAAGCATAAACACCCATGCATAGCATACCACAGGGACTTCAAGCCCGTGGCAACGGTTTTCAAAGGGGGCAACCTCCAAAAAGAGTTGACAAGCAATAAATTACAAAAAAACTACACTAACAACCTGTGCACCACAACGTAAAATCCTAATTCGGGGGGGGGGGGTCATCTAAGTTTTCGGTACATTTTTTTCTTTCAAATGCTTGAATTACCGTATTTTGACCTTCCGGTAACAAAAAGTGCGTGGGGAGCTTTCAATGTAAATCAAAATTTACATGTTAAAACTATAGCAAACGTGAGCCCCCCTCTACCCGCATACTACGGGAACATTTTAAACATTTCTCCTCATTGATTAAAATTAGGCCAGACAAGCAAAACAATAAGAGGCCCAACTGAGCACACTGGCTAGGAAGAAGCACAAATCAGTTCAGTATTTTGAAAAGTTTTAAGGAAGGGGGGGGGGCAACCTTAAATTTACACTACCTCAGGATGCTTCCAGATCAATATTACTAATCATGGCTTTGCTGTTCTTAAACAGAATTTCAAAAAAAAATTTCCTATGTATCCTAAGTAAAACTCTGATTGGTCATTGTGGCCCCACCCTACCCACCGTAAATTTGAGCAAATTTGAATCTACACTACCTGTGGATGATCCTATAATAATATGACTAATCATGGCTTTGTTGTTCTGGAGCAGCAGATTTTTTATCAAGATGATTCCTATATATCCTTATGCAAAACTTTGACACTCTGTTGTACCCCAACCCCTGGGGGTCATAATTTGAATAAACTTGATTCTACAATACAATAAGGTTGCTTCTGTACATATACAACTAATAATGGCTTAGTTGTTCTTGAGAAGAAGATTTCAAAGATATTTCCTATGTAACGTGTATGATCAGGTTCTTACAAGGGATATATAGGTTTTCCTTTCACTCTGTCTGAGTTAATGATTGGACAGCTATGTCTGAGGGTATATCACATAGTACTTAAATCTTCTCTTTCATCTAGAGATGGGGATTGGGTAAGGTACTTGCACTACTTGCACCGTGTTTCTCCCCTAGGTTCCCATTGATAGATATGAACCAGTTGTCTCAATCTTCTTCAGATTAACTACACCAAGAACTCAAGTACTTAACAAAGCTTGCATTGAAGTCTATGGAGCAATTTTTTAAAATTAAAAATTCAAATACGAGAAGAATATCAATAAATACTGTTGTGAAAAAATGCACTAAAACACATTAGAAATAGAATGACAATTGAAAATGATTTTTTTTACCAGGTAAGATTTTTAAAATTGATTTTTTTTAATTAATTAAAAACAGAGGGAGATAACTCTTATCAAAATTCAAGGTCATAATTTAGGACGCATCCCACACTTACATGCTAATAGTAATAAATGGGAATTATGTCTAAATATACTAAGTTTTCAACACCTGTACATCTGTTATGTATTCAATTTCATTGAATCTGTTGCTATTAGGGGTGGAATATATTAACTTTTTTAATACTGATTCAACATCCAACTTCTTCTACTAGCTTTTGAATGCCTGACTTTCCTCAATTTTATTGAATCTTTTCCTAGTAGGATGGAATACCTTAACTTCTTTATTACTGATTCATTCTCCAACTTCTTCAGCTACCTTCTGAATGCCTGACTTTCCCAAAGGTTTGCCTTATATACCCTTAGGCTAGTCCATTCCAAGGGATGTCAGGTCATTCCACTATTTTAAGTCTTCAATATAATATTTTACTCCAATAACCCTTAACCATTACACTTATATATTCATATGTAAACCTTGACCCGCTCTTGTGGCCCCGCCCTACCCCCAAGGGTCATGATTTGAACTTTAATCTACACTGCCTGAGGATACTTCTGTATTGATATGTCTAATAATGGTTTAGTTGTTCTTGAGAACATATTTTCAAGATATTTCCTATATACTCTATGGTAAACTTTGAACCCCCCTCTTCTGTTGTGGCCCTGCCCTACCCCTAGGGGTCATGATTGGAACTTTTAATCTACACTACCTGAGGATACTTCTGTATTAATATGTCTAATAATGGCTAAACTGTTCTCGAGAAGATTTTTTAAGGTATTTCCTATATATTCCTATGGTAAATTTGACCCCTCTTTTGCCATGGTTGGAACAAACTTAAATCTACACAACAGGAGAATATCTATGTAATAATTTGACTAATCATGGCTTTGCTGTTCTGGAGATTTTTTTCAAGACATTTCTTATATATTCCTATGGTAAACTTTGACCCCCCTGTTGTGGCCCTGCCCCACCTCCATAGGTCATGGTTGGAACAAACTTGAATCTACACTACCTGAGGATACTTTTGTAATAATATGACTAATCATGGCTTTGCTGATCTTGAGAAGATTTTTAAAGATATTTCTTACATATTGCTATGTAAAACTCTGACCCCTTCTTGTGGCCCCGCCCTAGCCCCAGGGGTTATGATAAGAACAAATTTGAATCTAGAGTATGTAATGACGCTTTCACATAAGTTTCACCTTTTCTTGCCCAGTGGTTCTTGAGAGGGAGATTTTCAAAAGATGCCACCAAATTTTCATGAATTCTTAAATATCTCCCCTTGAAAAAGGGCGCGACACTTCCTGCAAAAATCTTGAATTTCCTTAACCCAAGGATGCTTTGTGGCAAGTTTGGTTGAAATTGGCTCAGTGGTTCTTGAGAAGAAGTCGAAAATGTGAAAAGTTTACAGACGACAGACGGACGCCGGACACTCTTTGATCAAAAAAGCTCACTTGAGCCTTCGGCTCAGGTGAGCTAAAAAAGGGGGGCGTCAGACGTTTTCATTGAGGGGACACAAGCATTTTTTAGATATGTTTTCTATAGTATTCTATATATCAGCAAAATTATTTGGCACGCCCCCCTTCGGTTCCTACGGCCATGAAAATATCCCCATAATATAAGAAATACCGGTATTCTCTTATGCATACTTCCTTCTTAAAGTTGTTTACTTCAGAAGGTTGTCCAAAAAATGGCATAGCTCAAGTTCTCCGGAATCTTCCGATGATATCAAACTGAAAATTTTCATATTACTTGTGGGTGGTCGGGGCTCTGGGCCGGGGTTGTGAAAGTACACAGAGGAAAACAAATACGCGAAACTATATCTAGCGAGCAGAAAGGACAGAGATTGAGCTATCTAATTTTATTCAGAATCTTATATGTAAAAATATTTAAATTACAGGAAAAATTCTCCTCTCACTCTTTTTTCTCTCTCTCTGCAAAAATAAAGAAAGGGTTCCAACCCCTGCCCCCCCCCCCCTTTTTTGGATCCGCCAATGGAGACAAAATTCAACATGTATTATGATACAAGTACGTGCACGCTTAAGGTTCTTTTGGTTAATTTTAAAGGATATATTCCAACAGATGTGATTGTGAAAGATACCTAGATCAACATTTCATGAGGCCATGATATTTTTTTATTACAGCTTAATTAGCCATTAGACTGAAATAGCGATGAAAATTTTACATTTCAAGATTAAAAAAAAATTATCGAAAATTGTCCGTTGTCTGTAGTCGTTATCCTCGTTGTAAACTTTTCACAATTTCATCTTTTTCTCCAGAACTACTGGGCCTATTTCAACCAACCTTGGCACAGAGTATCCTTTGGTACAGGGGATTCAAATTTGTTCAAATGAAGGGCCGCATCCTCTTCCTAGGGGAGATAATTACTAATTAGTGAAAAATTAATGGCATGTTTTAAAAATCTTCTTCCCAAATACCACTGGGCCAGGAAAGATGAAACTCATGTGGAATCATCCTCAGATAGAGTAGATTCAACTTAGAAGTAATCGATTATTAATCGATTACATCTTCTAAAGTAATAGATCACATGACAAAAATAAGTGTAATCGATTAATGATCGATTAACAAAATTCCTCTAAGTAATCGATTATTAATCGATTACATTTTTCAGTAATCATGCCCATGCCTGGTGTAGATACAACCTGAGGATAGGGTGGGGCCACAATTGATGATTAAAGTTATGCATAAGAATGCATAGGAATTTTTTCTTTTAGAAATCTTCTTCTTAAGAACAGCAAAGCTATGTTTGGGCATAATTATATGGAAGCATCCTCAGATAGTGTAGATTCAGATTTGTTCAAACCATGACCCCCGGGGGTAGGGTGGGATCATAATGAAAGTTCAAAATTGTAGGGAAAAAATTTACAGACAAAGAAATATCTAAGAATCTTTAGTTATTGTAGGTTCAGTTTTGTTCAAATCATACCCCCCGTCCCTTTCTAGGGGTAGGTCGGGACCACTTATGCATTAAAGCTTTTCAATACTGAACTGATATTTGCTTTTTTCATAGCCACAGTGCTCAGGTGAGCGATATGGCCCATGGGCCTCTTGTTTTAAAGGACAGCAACTTGTTTAGTTGTATAAGAGGAGTTCCGAACGAGATGGGTACTGGAAAACCCCATGTATCATTCCGATGATAACGTAAAATGAGAGGTGCTAATAAATCATATGCATGAAAATATTTATTTTGAGTAAAACTGAAATATGAATTTTTCAAAATTTTTATGTCCCCGTAATCGAAGATTCGGGGGTATATAGTTTTGGCCCAGTCCGTCCGCAAAAACTTTAACATTGCCAATAACTTTTGATTGGTTAGAGCTATGGCTTTCAAATTTCACAGGAATATTTCTTGTGACAAGACCTTTCTTTGGGTACCATCATATTTGACCTTGGAGTTTGATCCAGATTTTCAAAATTTTACCCAACTTTAACCTTGGCCATAACTTTTGAACAATTGGTGCTAGGGCTTTCATACTTCACATGTATAATTCTTATGACAAGACCTTCTTGCGAACCCTGGCCTTGGAGTTTGACATACTTTTGGAAAACTTTTACCTTGTCCATAACGTCTGAACAGTTGGTGCTAGAACTTTCATACTTAACATAATTATGTAGTCCTTGTGACAAGACCTTCCTTTGGATACCAACAACTTTTGACATTGACCTTGACGTACTTTGAAAAACTTTAACCTTAGCCATAACTTTTGAACGGTTGGTGCTAGGGCTTTCAGATTTCTTGTGAGCCCTTTCCTTGGGCACTATTAATTTGACCTTGACCTTAGGTTTGACTTACTTTTGAAAAAGCTTTAACCTTCTCCATATCTATTCAATGGTTACTGCTTTGGCTTTCATATTTCACAGGTATATTCCTAGTCCGAAATATCTGACGTTTTCCAGGCTTTTTTTCAGGATTTTGATATTTTACGTGCCAGGAAAACGTCAGAACCGGCGCCATTACTAAAACTGGGAATTCGCCGCCTCCAACCGGAGGCGGCATTCTCGGGTTGATTTTCGATACTTGCGAACCGAATTAAATGTCAAGCTCACAGCTTGTCAATAGTACAATACTTTTAGTACTCATCAACATCGTATTATGGTTCGTTTATAAAATATACAATTCGATGAAAATATTTTATCTGACTGTCGAGATTTGTTTTCATTTCGTGCATTTTAAAATCTTGCAAGTCCTGTATCGAAATGTGGAGTGGTGTTTTCTTTTTCATCGATATTGTTGAGTACTAGAAGCACTGTCCTATTGATAAATTGTGAGTTCGGCATTTAATTCGGTTCGCAAGTATCGAAAATCAACTCCGGTTGTAGAAGGCGAAATTTCCAGTTTTCGTTTCCGGTTCTGACGTTTTCCTGGCACGTAAAATATCAAATCGTAAAAAAGCCAGGAAAACGTCAGATATTTCGGACTAATTCCTCGAGACAAGACCTTACTTTGGGTACCAACATATTTGATTTGCATTTGAGAAAGTTTAACCTTTGCTATAAGTTGCCATACGGGGGGATCAGTGTTTCACAAACACATCTTCGACCGACCAAATTACATTTTCTATGTGTTTCTATTTAAGGCTATCCACTCCTAAGCCAGGAAGGATAACTAAAAATTATTATTTTATTTAAAAAGTCTCAAAATAAAAATTTTAAAATTGAAATCTTTTCATGCATCAAATTTCATTTCATCTATCTCAAACTGATTCAAAGTTAACGTTTTTAGAAGTCTAAAAAACTATATTGTAAAAAGTTGATATTTGTACCCCATAAAAGTACCAAAATTAATACATTTTTACATCTATTACAGAAATCAAATTCTCTTTAATCTAGCCTTAGATACCAATGATTATTAGCATGGTATGAAATTATAAGTGATCTTTGATGTCTTCCAATGATAGAGCAAGCATTTTACACTAAGTGTTAAGTAATACTTGAAGTACAAATTCTCATATCCAGAACTATATACAGTGTATATACTCAATCTTCTGCTATTTAGTTTCTAACAGATTGTTGATAAAACATATATCCCTTTCCACTTAATCAAGTATATCGATAAATTTTAATGGTTAAGATTTACAAGGTCGTTTATGCAACGCTACATTAAAATGTAAAAATGAATTCAATAAGACATTCTAAATGACAGAGACTCTACTAAAGCTATTTACGAAAAGTTTGTATAATTCACTCCATGTAGAATTCCATCTTTGTGAATATTGTAATTAAGATCAAGTAGTTTTTAAAATCAGTTGATATACAATCATGAAATAATCCTATTTGTAGAATAAATCTCATTTGTAAATCAAATTGATATTCTTTTGCGACTCTAGCATGGTGCTTTCAACCATTATCCAAACCCACAAAAGTGTTTGAAATTTTAAAAAAAAATGTTTCATTCTACCTAAATACATGTTCTCTGAAATTGAACGCTTTGATCGATAGAGGTCATTATACTTGTATTACATTTAATGACTGTAGACTTTGTATACTAGTATATAGTGTGATTGGTCATGCAATCTGTACCAGTAACAAGCGGAATAACACAACGTGCTACACACGGAATCTCTGAACAGATATGTAAGTAAATATCGACAAGCTACAAAGAAATTCATTTTTTGTTCCATGAAATTTAATTTATATTTTTTAATTTTATCTTCTGTCTCTCCAAAAAGTAATGACCATTTAAATATTTTTGCTGGCCGCAGATAAGTGTTTTTTATACACAGTTTCTGTTATTTAACATATGAGCTGCAAATCTCGTTCAAAACAAAATGTACTTAGTTAAATGGTAATTAAACATGTGATTCTTTTGTTACAGGACTTTAAAGTTTTTAGTCTCTATTATTTCTGTTGCGTTCTTTATCGAAACGGATATGGTTAAAGGAAGTGACAATTTCCTAGAAAAATATAACAAATACGACAGAATTTGCAACGGAATGGGTTATCAAGGAAAAGGCTGCAGCAAAGAAAAAAGTAATTATTATTAGTAATTTGATGTGATAGTTATACATGTACAGTAGGTTCTCCCATGCTTTTTGATAAGATTTTTATCCATCGATTTATGTTTCAATTTTGCTATGCCTTTCGTGCGGGAATTACAACACATAAGGAGTTGGATAGACATATCCGATAATGAACCATAAGAGATTTTACAGATGTTCTAACATGTGGCGGTGATGAAAAAAATTTTTAATGAGCGATTCAAATTAATGAGTAATACCGAATTAATACGTATAGTGGTACACGTGAGAAATTTTGTATTTTTTTTTTTTTTTACCTTTTTCCATTATTATATACATTCCAACTTTGTTATTATAATGGTCCCACCTTTTAGCTCTTTCTACATTTGTAATTAAAACAATATAATTGTTGTATCTCCCCTGTTTTTTAATTTTACAAATGCTTAATAGTTTTTGAATTCTGTTACTGTAATACATACCTCGCTGAGTTTTGTAAATGGAGATGATGCCAATTTCTAGTAAATGAAAAAGGAGGCTCTAAAAATAAAAATAAGAAAAGAGCTTAAAACAGCATAAAAGTTGAAAAGGGGTGGTGTCCATACCATATTTCACATAATTCTGTTTCGTATCTAGGAAAATTATGCAGTGACTGAGTAAATGTAGAAGAAGTAGAGTCTATATGAAGGTCATCCGGTAAAATCGTAGACAAGGAGTTTTTAGTGAAAAATAATGAGCACGCTAAGCTGAGAGTTTTGGTAATTATATATAACATATTTGGATAAATCCTAAATTTTCTTAGAAAATATAAACTACAAAAAGAATGTTATTATTCATGAATGTAATATGGAGATAAAGAACATTATTTACTAGTAAGCTCAAAGTCCATTAATATTCAAACAATACAAACCGGGAGGACAGCAAACACGGACCTCCAAAAACCGTAGACAATTCAGTGTGTAAATAATGGCCTAACAATTAGTATGAAAAACTTCAGTCAGCATATGACTTAATGATAATTTGTATTTGCTGATAAAGTCGTTGTATCGACCATAAAACTTGCCAAATGATGACTTCAAACGAGACTATTGATATCCTGGTTTCATCAACTTGTTTGTCAATTAGGTTGCCTCGTTTTAGAAATTGATCATACGTAGAGCATGCTCTTGTGTATCGAATCAACTAAGAAACACAAGCATTCTGAAAGTATTGCATTAGCAATACTAGTCCCCTACCGGCAAGTGTAATCTGGTTCCCGTTAAGAATTGAAAATGCCATAATTCCGTCAAAAATCAATGAAGCGGGGCGAAATGCAAACTTGATCTATAACTAATCAAGGTAAAATCACATACCAAAAATCAGCTCAATATCTGAAAGCGTTAAGAAGAAAATTGTGGAAAACCCCTAAAAATTGAAAAGGCCGTAATTCCGTCAAAAATCATTGAAGAGGAACGAAATGCAAACTTGATATGTAACTCATCAAGATACACTCACATACCAAAAATCAGCTCAATATCTGCAAGCGTTTAGGAAAAAAGTGCAGAAAACCAAGTGGGACAGACTGACAGACAGACAGAGGGACAAACAGACAGACAGACGGACGGACAGACTCAGAGGAAACCTATAGTCCCCTCCGGTTTCACCGGTAGGGGACTAATAAAACCCATGTCTTTATTAAAGAATACGCGAATAATATGTCAAAATATAATAAGCTAATAATTTGATTAACTAATGTAGTATGTCGTCTTTTTCAAAGTGTCAGGGCATTAGACTAACTTTCGACAGAGTCCCGAGCATTTGAAATAGAAAGTGGTAAATACAACCGTTCCAGATAATACATTGTGACTTTTGATGATGTAACTGCACATTGGAGTACAGTTCAATTTTATGTAGATTTAATAATGACCCATTTGCAAACCTTAAACGATAACAGAAGATTAAGAAATACAAAAAAAAACATCATTATTAAATCTTTAGTACATACTCATAGCATGGTGGATTTAAAAGACGAAGTTCTCTAGTAGAACAGAACATACTAGGAAAAACAGCTATTGGAAATAGTGAAAGACGGTATCAACACTATCTTGCCTGTTAAATTGAATTTAGTAATTATAGTTCCTTACCTGTTTACATAGGATCACAGGGGAATCTGAGTGCTTGCTTTAGTGAAATTCGCGGTATTTTGTGGAACTGATCGAACTTTTCTTAGCAAGACGATACCAAACATAAAATGCCACTCTTTGTTTATTTAAGCATTTATCTACATGTATAAATTTACTATGTATACTGATACATGTATAATAGTGAAAATTTTGTTGAATGAATCGGTTTTTTTTTCACTCTATGCAACATGTCCACGAATATACTGGATTACACTTGTACATAGAATACAACAAATATTATGTAATTTGCTGACATTTCTTATGTAGACATTTATTTGATTAACAACTTTTTTTAAGGTATTGTGGCCTTCAATGCTCGTCTTCCTTCAATTCTGCAAAATACACCTGCAAATACCGTTGTAGTATTTGGAAAAGTAACATTTAATGTAGGTAATGCCTATGACCCACAAACAGGAAAATTTACAGCCCCTACTGAGGGAATTTACTCCTTTACATGGACCATTCTAACACACCCTGGTAAAAGCTTCCGATCACTTCTTGTCCATAACAGCACCACAGTTGGCTACAACCATGCATATGGCATCAGTAATGACAACTTCTCCTCCGGATCGACAACATGTATAATAAAAATGAAGAAGAATGATAAAGTCTGGGTTAGCACATATTCTAAAGAAAGTTATGCCTACGCAAACTGGAGCTCTTTCTCTGGATTTCAGCTCTAATTCAACTGTTGAATACTCGTAAATGGCATTGTTTTTATTCACTGAATAATAAAATGAATGTTGCACTCAAAGCATTTTTTTTTCTAGTTATGTAAAAAAATAAATTAAAATGAATTTATATTAACAAGCTCAAAGAATTTGTGTCCTCAGCTAGGGGAATAAAAGAAGAGCATGCGTAGTTTGGGGGGGGGGGGGTCGGGTCAAATTCCTCCCCCCCCCCCTGGATTTGTAGAATTATTAAATTTATACATGTATATTGAAGCAAATAAAAAAAATGCCAATATGGATATAAAGATTTGATTGCATGCCTATTCTTTAATATGTGTATAGAAGATTCTTTTTAATATATAGAATATTTATCACACTGTAATAATGATTTTATGAGTTTGTACACTCCAGACGTCATAACTTTTTCACTTCACATGTTGAATCGTATCATTTAGTAATTCAAAAAAAAAAATAAATAAAAAAAGGGATCGTCCGGGATTTGAAGCCGGTACCTCTCGCTTGCTAAGCGAGCATCATACCCCTAGACCACGGAGGCACTTGAGTTTATAGCAAATTAAATGCTAACATTAGGTCACATATAATGTTTATATTCACGTTCGATATTGTCTACATTTTACACAACACATGTTGTCTAATTTAGCCTTTACTAAACAGTTCTAATATAATATAAAATCCGCCGACAACCTGTAGTATATGTAATAACTCTCCACGTGCCCCTGTGCTAAAAATAGTGCCAAGCGACTTTTAATACAATAAATAAAAAAAACGGGGCGGGACACTTTGAGAGGGACGAGAGAGGCCATAGGGGGTTATGGTATATAAAATTTAATTGCAAAAGCTCAGAAGCTTCTTGAGATATCGCCCGGAAACGAAAGCGTTACACACAGACGGAATATATGAATTTACGACCTTGAACTTTGACCTTTTGACCTCAAAATCAATAGGAGTCTTCCTTAGGCCACAGGGAGTTGTTATGTAAAATTTCATTTCTAAAGCTCAAAGGATTCTCGAGATATCGCGCGGAAACGAAAGTGTTAAAACAGACAGAATTTATAAATTTACGACCTTTTGACCTCAAAATTAATAGGGTTCTTCTTTAGGCCATAGGGGGTTGCCATGCAAAATTTCATTGCGAAAGCTCAAAGGGTTCTCGAGATATCGCGCGGAAACGAAAGTGTTACAGACAGACAGAAATACAGACGGACGGACAGACAGACCCAAATTAATATCCCCCACTTTCAGTGAGAGCGGGGGACAAAAACCCCACTATTTCCAATGCGGATTCAAAAGTATGGCCTTAGCATGATTTCAATGAACTTGAGCTTAGAGATATGTCCTTGAGCCATATCATAGTCTTCAAACACACTTGAGTTATTAGCAGCAAAATTCTTAAGTTTGCATTCATTGCAATCAATTGTTTTAAAATTATATTCCTGAAACATTTTACAATCTCACACACAGTGACCTTACACAGGCAAAAGTGACTCGCATAAATTTTATAGTGAATTCTTTGCATGAGAAAGAGAAGAAAAACAAAACATGAAATTTTATGTGAAAACTTAATGCAAGTTTGACATGCCTTTCATATGAATTGTAGATAGAGATCATATCGCATAAATATCGTGCAAAGAAAACTTCACATGAAAGTTCTATAAAAAATTATGTGAATTTCGTACAAACCAATTCACATGATTTTCACATGAAAAAAAATATTTATATAATTTTTATATGAGTTTTGCATAATTTTCGAATAAAAAGAAAATGACATGAATATCATGTGAACAACTTTTCCCTGTATAACTTCGAGTCAAATGATAAGGCACGCGTTTTAATCCAAGGCAACAACATACTTAATTAAGTTTGAATAAACTCAATCAAGTTTTCTAAGTTATGACCTGGAGACGAATAAACAACCAGTCAGATATATTCCAATAAGCCTACTCAGAGAGAGATAAACTCATGATAACATGGTCGTAGGGTGTTGCATCACTTCAAATGCGCGACTATCGTAGGAATTAAAATTTGGACACACAAGTAAACGCATTTAATGAAATACAAACATCTTTTTGCACTTGGCTTTATCTATTTTGTTCATAGCTTTATACACATTGCAATTGCAAATGATTAAAAAAAAGTTCTTATGGAATTACAGAGGTTATGTCTTATTTCTTGCTTTACATAAATACACACTGCATATACAGTGCCTTGATCAAAAGGGGAATTGAGACGAATTTAGGAATAGCAGAGTATTTTGGAGTTAAGATTATTGCAAGTCTAGTAGGTTTAAAAATATAATTCTGAAAATGAATCTGTTGAAAACTGAAATGTTTCTTTTCTTTTCTTCAAATATATCATTTGAAAATACAAAATGCTTTTTTACATCTTAGAATTACATTGAGCTATTTTCCTTTAAGCTGATGTTCAAGCTAACCAGAAAGCATATGTTTTTCATTTCTTTTAATGAAAAAAGAAGATTCTAGACATTTATGGATGTTATATACTATTTTTTTTTAACTTCTGGAAAGGTAGAAATGAAAAGAAATAATTAAACATTTTAGCGCTTTAGAAGAACAAATGTCAACGGTATATAGGATTCACTTTTGACTTTTTTATTTTATAATCTGCTAACAAAATGTCTCCCAAGCTAAGATTTTCATCCATAAGAACAATATTAATAGCCTTTCGGGAAAAAAGGGAAGGAAAATTATACTTCAAAAACATTTCCATTAAATCCACTTAGTATTTTTTTTTATTTTTCCACAATTCATTTTATTGAAGTATGAAATTTATAATTATCACACTTTAATTTCATTTTCCCGTGACTAGGCTTCAGGTTGGGGCTATAAAGTTTGATCATATATTGAATTTTACTATACAGTGTTCTATATCTTCTTTACTTTATATGATTTTCGACGAGACAAGCTGATTATATTTATAGAGTTCATAAAGAAGTAAAATTTATAATACATGTTAGACCGGTTCCAGGAGGGTGCAAATTGGTCGCACTTTTGTCAGCGAATATTCTCGCAAATGGCTTGGACGATTTTAATGTAACTTAGTAGAAATCTAGTAGTGCAGATAACATTTGAAGTTTTTGAAATGGTCACCGTTGCCATCGAAACATTCAAATTTTATTTTTCTCAGTAACTGAAACTTTCAAGGTCCTGCATTGTACCTTGCATCATGTCAAAGTGGTTTCTGCAAAAGAAAGAAAAATTTCAAGAGAAAAAAAATCAATTGATCGATTGGATAAAGTTTGTCGCGAAGCCACGGAAAGAACAAGCAATATGATGGAACTCCTTGGGCACTAATTGTGTTCCTTTATTAGCCGAATTGTAATAAAAGATATCACAGAGTCTGCCATATCAGATTCATATCTAGGTGTTTTACTGACTATAGAATGGCCCATTGTTGTCTAAATTATACGTATCACGACAAACGCGATGATTTCAGCTTTTCTATCGTCAACATTCCTCATTTATGTAGTTATAATCCACAATCACCTGCATATGGTGTGTGTGTCTCGCAGCTGAACTGATAATCAAGAGGAGGATAAATTTTCAAACAGAGGCAGGATACTGACAAATAAATTGATCGGTTTCATATTTGAATATTTTACTAGAAAAAGACGTTAAATCTAACCTAATAACAAAACTTTTTGCTAAAAGTGTTGACTTCAAATTTTCTATCGTCAATTTCTCTTATTATGTAGCAATATACCCTTGTCACCTGCATATGGGGTTTATATCTCCCAGTTGATTCGATACGAAAGAGCATGCTTCACGTATGAACAATTTCTAAAGCGAGGCAAGCTATGATTGACAAACAAGTTGATGAAACAAGGATATAAACAGTCTCGTTTAAAGTCATCATTTTGCAAGTTCTATAGTGGATATAATGACCATGCCAGCAAATACGATCTATCATTAAATCGAATGCTGATTCATACTTATTGTTGGGGATGCATGCTCTTCCATGGCACCTGATCCCACCTCTGATGTTTTTTGAAGGTCCGTGTTTGCTCTTCTCCCGATTTGTATTGTTTCAATGGATTTTTGAGCTTGATTACTTCTATATCTCCATATTTCAATGATGTTGCAGGATTTTAAATATCTCGTTTGACGTAAGTATATCACAAATCTTATCGTCTTATAATGAACTTGTTAGCAAAAACAACCTACCATGGGGTTGTAATTTTCTGACGTTTTCAACCAGTCGTGAGGCAAATTTTACTACAGGTTATTCCGTTCACCCGAACATACAGAGGGCTCAAGACGGGTGTGACTGGTCGACAGGGGATGCTTACTCCTCCTAGGCACCTGATCCTACGTCTGGTGTTTCCCGGGTGTCCTTGCATTGTTTTACCTTGTTCACGATCCCTATTTTTTGCTGAAGATAAGAATTTGAGCTCTGTTCATTATCTTCATCTTTCTCATTCACATAGTTCATTCTCATAGTTCAAGTAGGTGAAATACTGTGCCAACTCTATGCGTGCTTGCTTACTCTGCTTTCAACTCCAATATTAGGATCAGTTGAGGGTTATATACGCGATAGTTTGCAGTAACAGTCTATTTAGTTTTATATACACCAATATTTATTGACCTTAGCAATAAATTTCAGGAAACAATAATCCCTTAGCTTTGGCAGTCACGAGTATAACATGTTTCTCAGGATATGCCTTACGCATTTTAATTGTCGCTTCGCACGTTATGCAAATTATACCACGTTTCCAACTATCGTTGATGCCCTGGCATACTCTACTAACTAGACAGTGATTCCTTAAGTATATCACTGTGAACTTGAAAAAAAAATCCTAGTTTGTCACATCTGTGTATCTTATTTGGATGTTTTACTGACTATAAACGATAATGGCCAATGTATGACAACCGGATGACTTCAGCTTTTCAATCAACAACTTCCCTGATTTATGTAGCAATATTCCAACATCACCTGCATATGGTGTTTATGTCTCCCAACTAATACGATACGCTAGAGCATGCTCTGAATACAATCAATTTTTTAACCGAGGCAAGCTACTAACAGATAAGTTGATGTTACAAGGATTTCAACAACCCCTGTTTAAAGTCAGCTTTTCGCAAATTCTACGGTCGTTATACTGGCCTTGTTTGCAAGTTAATGTACAACCTGCCGTTGTGCCGTATTTTATCTGACACGTTTAATTCATACCATTTGCTAGGTCATTGTTTTTATACTAAATTTGACTAAGGAGTACTCGGTCTACCTGATCAATATATAGGGTTCAAGACGGGTGTCAATAGTCGACAGGATATGCTGTTCTTCCTAAGCACATGATTTCACCTCTGGTGTTTCTAGGAGGGGGGGGGGGGCGTGTTTAGCCCTGTTCACGATTAATTTTGTTTACTGGATTTAAATTGATCACTGTTCGTTACCTTCGCCGTTTACTCTTATCAAATTAATTGATATGGATGCACAAGTTCAGAGCGCAGTCGGGGGTTGCTCTTTCCTGGCATTTCATTTAATTATGAAGTGGGTATGAAATAACGT
This sequence comes from Saccostrea echinata, assembly GCF_033153115.1. Classification (NCBI taxonomy): domain Eukaryota; kingdom Metazoa; phylum Mollusca; class Bivalvia; order Ostreida; family Ostreidae; genus Saccostrea; species Saccostrea echinata. The sequence goes on along the minus strand of NW_026889774.1, from coordinate 5,992,509 downwards.
CTGACATGGTATGTATTTTTATCTGCAATGGAGCTAAGGCAGTTTCATTCATATTTATTTTCATATTTATTTATTAATTTATTAATATTTTTTATATACCATTCACGGTAGCTCAGTCGGTAGAGCGCTCAGCTCGCTCCGTGATCGGTAGATCGTGAGTTCGGATATCGGCCGCGGCTGACCTAAATTGATAAAAAAAAAAAATGGGTAGCAACTGTTCCTTCGCCATGCGCTCTGCACTTTGAAGTGAAAGTAGCGGGTCCTTTGGATGAGACCTTAAAATCCGAGGCCCCGTGTCACGGCAGGCGTTGGCACGATAAAGATCTCTCACTGCTCACTAGCCCTGAGTGCCGAGTAAAGGTCAAAATTTGAAGCTCTTCACCGGTATATGGTGACGTCTCTATATGAGAGAAAAATTCTCGAATGGGACGTAAAAAACATACAATCAATCAATCTTATATATATATATATATATATATATATATATATATATATATATATATATATATATATATATATATATACAAAAATAAAACTTCAAATTTTAGGCGTGGGGATGTTTCTTTCCGTTTCTTTCTTTTATTTTCGCTTGCAGCTTCCGAATTTGACACCTTTAACACAATATATTTAGACAAGCGCCGGTCTAGATTATACTAGATTATACTGTAAACATATAATATATACAGACAAGCGCAGATTATATTGTCAGTTTAACAATACATGTATATGTCTTCATCTTCTCTCACTGACTGTAGTACATAGTTACATACATACAGTGAAATAAGCAGTTTAATTATATTTTAATTCTACCCATTATTTTTACCAGACTTCTCGAGAACGTTCTTTTGCAAATGCCGAAATACATCAATTTATTTTTTAAAAAATTGTTTACACCTGTAGGAAGCGTTTTGCACTAGACTGTTCTTATCTAAAGATAAGCATGTGATTCTTCAGAGTTGGTAACATCAAATTTTTAGAATGAACAACTCGAATCAGTTTTAGTATATATTTATTCTAGAATTACATGCCGGTATTGAACATGATTAACAAACAAAAAGCTTGAGTTTTTCAAAAATTTTCTTTTATATAAAAGAAAGAGAATGATTGATTATCATGTTTAACACCGAGTCGGCAGTATTTCAGCCATACTTCGGCGGTAAGAAACAAATATAAAGAAGGGCCATTTGGCAAAGAATAAATAGATTAAACTTTTATATTATTTTATCAAACAATTTAAAAATAGTTCTCAGTCTTGAAAAATAGCATTACTACATATAGTATGTCTAGAAAATGATAATCTCCCTTTAGCTTAGAAACGATAACATGTACATATTAAATTTTTTTTCATAGAATTTTTTTTTCAGGGAAATATGACCGCGTAATTTTTGTCTAAAACATAGGTCATTTATCGGGTCAGGGGTAACGCTGGCATGCAGGGAAAATGAGTGGTACTGAGAGCTATACATACGAAAGCCGTATATTCCTCGGACTCTTTCCGAAAACACATATAAAAGTCAAAAGTAACGAGGAATGTGTTTAACATTCCCTCCTCCCCGTTCAGCATCATATTATTAAAGACTCCAATTCGGTAATAGAATAATTATGGCAAAATACCATATTTTCAAATGGTTTCAAAAATATTTTCCTGTCTCAAATTTTCCAAGTGTGTATACTCCAAATATATGAAATGATGACTTGCATTTTATGCTATTCGGGCTATTACATGCCGTTATTATTATTCTAGAATACAAAAGTTATAAAATTCATGTGCAAAAAAAAAAAAAAAAAAAAAAAAAAAAAAAAAAAAAACCATAAAAGTAACTAGTTTTTATCAATAATTTTATAAACATTTTCAGTACTAGCGACTTAAAATGATAGAAGTCTTCCAAATCGTGTTGAATGCTTCCTATCAGCCCTATCTTTTTCAGTGCAAAAGGTATAATATATAAATGTTACACAGACAGTCTTATCCCCAAGTGCCGCTCATCTCAGCTTACTTTTCTAAACATGTATTTACTAGACAATTTCACAGTGTTAAGAAACAGCATGTTGCATTCAGTTTGCAACGTAACATGTCTGGAATTTATAAAGGTAACAGATTTATGACATTGAGTCAAATACATAAATTATTTGCTAAAGGATTTTGTGAAATGTGTCGATTTTGTGACCTATTGGTTTTATGGATATTTAGAAATCGTGAAAATTATTCAACAAAGGCGACAAAGTGAAATATGAGAGCTGTACAGGATTTTGATTTGCTGGAGATAAAAGTACCAAATTTCACAATCATAAATTTTTCTTCCCTTTAATTTGAGTACGTTTGTATTTAAGCACGTACAATTTATAAAAGAAATTTAGAAAGCCAAAAGATACTGCAGGACAAGAAATGTATGTATATATGCATCAAGAAAATTCTTTGAAATTAAAATAAGGTCTTCCACGATAAAATAAATATAATCGTAAGTTTAAGATTTGCTTTGAACTGATTTTAGTCCGTTTTTCTTTATGCTTTTCTTTTTGTGATCCCTATATTGTTTTTTTAATTTATTTTCAGCTAAAAACGATGCATCTCATCAAGATCATCTTTATTTTCATAATTGCAGTAAGCCTTGAAGGTATTCATTTGCACTTTTAAAACATAATTTTAATTATTTAATTACAAACAAAATATGACAAAAAATAATGGCATTTTAGATGTTTACATAGAAAATTGATTTTTTCTTTCTTTCATTTTTGGGGGTGGGGGTGGGGTGTTTGTTTATATGTCTGTGTGTTTTTTCTGGTGCGAATGACATTTTAGCGGACTTGCTAAAGAGATGATGGTCATTTAAGCGGAAGATTTACTTGATATTATCAGTGACCTGTAATTTGTAAGAATTTAAAGACATTTTAGCAGACTTTTTCACAGATAATTTTACTCCTTGTTACATGTAAAAAATTAATGTAAAGTCAGCAAAAACTTGACCGTCCAGTTACATGTAAGTTCCAAGTTCCCAAATTTACCGGAGGTTTAATGTTAAAAGAAAAAAAATATTCATCTGAATGAAACTAACCAACTAATACTCATACATTTAATATCATTTTGTAATAAAGAAAAATACATGTTATGTGAAAAACTGTAATGCTCGTATTCTAACTGATGATTATTTTCCAAACAAAAAAAGCATAATCATGATGTAATGAGTTTCCTGGCCTTATAAAGTGAATTTCTTTGTGCTTTCCATATTAATATTTCTTCACTTAGGGCAGCTATGGTAGATTTGGAGTTATTGTAAATTTTATCGTTTTTTTTTTTAATAATGATAATTTCATTGCAATATTAATCGGTAACAATCCTCTAATAAAAATTAAGTTCAAATAACTGTATCTCACTTCCATTCTCAATGACCGTGTAGTGTAGGGCGCCGCCGCGAGAATTCCATCGACATCGAAAGTAAGTTTAAGATTTGCCTAATAGATAGATGAGCTATTTAAGTGAATTTCTCTGTGCTTTATATATATATAAAGTGTCTTGTTAATCTTTCGTTCAAATGTTTACAAATTTTCAGCTAAATCGTTCTATCAATCCGCTAAAATTTCCACCGCCGTTTTTTTAAATTCATTTATGAAAGGGGTCTTGGCAGCTTAATTTTTTTTTATACAGGGAGAGGTGAAATTCAGACATATATGTAAACATGAAATACATGTATGTGGAGATAACGAACAGTATTCGAGCTCAAAAGTCCATTAATCAGTACAAAATAGGAGCAGAGGAAACAGGGACCTCTAAGACATCAGAGGTGGGATCAGGTTCCATGGAGGAGTGAACATCCCCTGTCGACCTGTCACACCCGCCGTGTGCTCCTTGTCATGATCGGGAAATAACGGAAAAATCCGTCGACAATTCATTGTGTAAATAATGGCCTAACAATTAGTATGAAAAAAGTCGGACAGCATTTGACTTAATGATAGATTGTATTTACTGACTAGGTCATTGAGTAGACCATAGAACTTGCGAAATGATGACTTTAAACGAGACTGCTGATATTCTTGGTTCATCAATTTGTTTGTCAATAACTTACTTCGTTTTAGAAATTGTTCATGCGTAGAGCATGCTCTGGCGTAATCGAATCAACTGAGAGATATAAACTTCGTATGCAAGTGATAATGGTATATTGCTGCATAGGTAAGGGAACTTGACGATTGAAAAGTTGATTAAAAGTCATCACGTTTATCATAAAGCTTTGTTGTTAGATTGCCATTAACGTCTTTTTCTAATAAAATATCCAAATATGAAACAGATTTGTCAGGATCTGTGGTATCTTTTATGTCAAGCTCAGCGGGATATATCGTGTCGACATAAGAATGGAAATAACCATTGTTAATTGACAATACGTCGTCGATATAATATCTAAATGTCGAGCTGAAAACCACAGCAAGTGTTTGTTTTTTTTTACTTTTCTCGTAAAAGATTTTGAACAAATTCTGCTTCATATGAATACAAAAATAGGTCTGCTAATAATGGGGCGCAATTGGTACCCATGGGAATTCCAATAGATTGTTCGAAAACCTGGTCTCCAACAAACACATAGATATTATCAATCAGAAACAAGAGCATCATTTTAATGTCAACTTCAGAGTACTTATGAGTCCAATCAGATTGTTTTTTGACAAAGTAATTTTGCAAATGACATGTAAATTGCAGGCATTAGGTTTACATGTACATACAAAATTAATCGGTATGTTTTTCCTTTAAATCGAATTGAAAAATAGAATAGATTATATTCTACAATGAATTTATATCTTAAATCATCCGTTTGTTACTGTGGTTTCATTAATATTCGTGGGCATCAATTTTCGTGGATTTAGTAAAAATCACTGTTTCGAGGATAATGATCATTAAAAAAAAAAATCACCTTTTCATTTTATTTTTTTTTTACTCTCTGTATGCTTCAGCGGGAATCGTCACGCCATTTACAATGTTAAGAGTACGTTAATATTTTAAACCAGTTACTTACAGGTGACAACTCTTTAATTTATTCTTTATATTTCACTCATCTGTATTTTTAAAGTTGGAACCTTGAAGCGTTTACAACGCAGTGTACATGGTATAACAATAAAGGGTGAGGAATTCCAAACACCGTCTCCATTGTAAGCTAGACTATGATCTCAATTGGCAAATTTAATATTGGATATTGAAACAGATTATTAAAAACAATTAATTAAAATAGACTTTAATTTAATCAACGTTTTGGTTAAAAGATGTGCAAGTATCTCAAAATATTAAGACAATTTGGATTTAATCTTTTAGGCGCACACACGGACGATAATTAAGTGTGGCACCAGGGTATTAAAAAGTAACAAAAATAATTAAGTATTTAAATTTACAAAATGGTGTTAAAGACTTTTTTCACATGCACAGCGTGTTGTTTTTAGACTCGACGGTGACATCCAGACCCCCATGTTTGTAGATCTCTGAACAAACACATCCACGCTCGCTGGATACGACGCAACGCTTAAACATGCAAAATGGACGACAAACAAACTTTGAAGGGCTTCGAAACGGCAGGACTTCCGAACATACATACCCGCTTTCTCATGTTTAACCCCCCCCCCCAAAAAAAAAATTGTTTCAAAGTCAAATCAGCATTAAATTGTGTTAGAGTAATTAATTATTTCTACCGACATTTTTATTTTCTGGTAATTTGTGTGTAGGTGATAATTGGTGTTGGACAATTAGATTGTTTGAGAATAACAAATTTACACATTTAAACCTGATTATCTATCATCCTTTGTGTTATACCACTGATTAGTATATGAACGGCGTTGACAGTTCTACGTACATTTTGTTTGTTTATCTCCGTTCAGAATATTTAAACATATTTTGCTAAAAATTGCCAGATAATTAACAAACAGTATTTTTAAAAAAAGTTATTCTTTAAAATGATAAAATTCGTTTATAAAGCCAACCTGTTGGGGAAAGGGGGGGGGGGGATATTCACATATATTAACGAAAGTATTAATAGGCTTTTTAAAGGTTTATCAAAAATCAAAATGGAAGCACCAAACTTCGATGAGTATTTTGTGGATCGACTCAACAACGAAAATTGGTGTTCCACGAATAATGATGAAACCACAGTATATTCTACCTTTATTCTGTAGATCTTGTTATTTGATCATTACTTTCCTGGGTTCCTTCAGTATTCATACTTCCCATCCATCGGTATGTCACAAATTGTTTATCCAGGAAAGTTTGAATACTCTGTATATAGTGATTAAAGTAAAGGCTAAGAGTTGGAAGGAAAATCGTTTATTTTCTCATGGCAAACATTTTATTTCTATCTAGTCTTGTATTCAACCAATAAAAAAATGGCGATGACGACAAAATTTCAAATCAACGATATGAAATTGTTATGAACATTTCTTGTCAATTCTAGCTTTGTCGATTCTGATGTTTTTTGTTTGTTTTTTTCCCCCTTCATTTTTAGTCATTTTTGCATTCATATCATGTGTAAATAAACTTCGCCTTTAACAGATCACAATGGAAACCATCTTCCTGATATCTTACTATTCTTTATATTCTTACATAGCTCAAAGCTAAAATGAAGAATTGGAAATAATCATTAATGTATTTTATAAATATGTGTTAAATTCAGCAATTCCTTCAGATGCGAAACAAGAAAGAGATTTTATTCTGTCTTTACTGCAACTTTATTTGAAGTACGATTCATTCGATATACCGATCCCTATGTAATTTTATAGCATTTCAAAGTTCAGTTTATGAGGTACATGTAACTGTATATTATAAAGCATAAAATTACAGTGTCATAAACCCATATTAACATGATGTAATATGTATGCTACTTATCGAAGTCCTTCGTCTCAAAATTCAGAAGACATATTAGGATACAAATTTAATTAACCGTTCGAAGTGTTTTTGAAAAGTAGGTCAATGGTCAAGGTCAAGTGGATAACGCTGGTATTTTACATAATGGTTTATGACTAACAGTACATATGCTAAATAGCATAGACTTACCTCTCAAATGCCCCCAAAACATGTACATGTATATCTTTTAAAAAGTAGGTCAAAGGTCAAGTTGAAAGGTCACTAGGTAGGTAACCATGATATTTTACAAAAAGCCCGAGTGACAATTTATTAAACATGACCAAAATATCAAATCCATACCTCTTGCAGATCTCAAGGTGTAAAGTGCGACAGACTAACGGACGGACAGACTCCAGGCCCCTCGATCATGAAACAGACGTGGACTTGGGTCAAGATTTCAATCATCTGTAAATTGTTACTCGTGAACTGAAATCTTTACTTTGCAGACAACAGCAGTTTAATGATGCAAGATTGAATGACAGTTTTATTTGGAACTGTTGTTCTTTCTAAATGACTTCATTATACTATAAAGATTTTGACCTAAGCATAAGACGTTTCATGATCTTGGAGCCAGGTAAAGTGATCCTTAAGTGCCGTCCTGCTCTGTAGGCAACTCAAAACCTCGTTTGTGTACATTGTATTGCATCTTTAATGATAATGTATGTAAAAACTGTAAAGCGTCGTTAAGATCTTTTCCTGTCCCGAAACAAATCATTTTATTTATGAATTTGTCTTTTAGCATCAAGTGGAATACTAAATGCTACAAATTTTGTTTTGGGCAAAGGTCGATCTGTGCAATGTATATTTCCGGTTGTCAATAAATATAATTAACGTGAAATGAATAAAGAGCGAATGGTTCGGCATATAAACGGATACCTGACTATTTCACTAGTTTATATCTTTATCTGTTTTAATTTGCTTTAATGCTATTAAAATAATGATGTTCCAAGTATCTTATATAATGTATTTGTAACTGTTCAACAGAAACCTCCGGGGCGACCACTGGAACTGCTAACACTGATGTAACTACAAACGGCGCTAGCAACCCCGCGGCTACTCCTAGTGTGGTACCTTCAAATAGTCCTCACATCACTACAACAACTGGAAACTCCAGTTCCTTAGGATCAGGAAATGGAGCCAATGCAGTGGCTTCTCATGTCTTCTTTACATCGCTGGTTCTGATCGGAGTATTCCTTTTAGGCTTATTGAAATAGTAACATAAGCTGTAAACCATTTCTAGGAGATCGACAATTTTTTCAGCCTATGATCTTTTTCAAAGGGAGGTTTATTTTGAAATTAACAATTGCTGAAATTTCGTAAAATAAATAAATTTTACTGCATTGCATTGCGTATTTTTTGTTGCATTCAAAACTTAAGCCAGGCGCTTGTGCTAATTTGCATTTCTATGATTTTCTTGCAGGCAAAAATATGTAAAAATAAAATTTCCACCTTAATGACTTACCGGTAATTTTCGTAAAGGGGCAAGATACGTTCTCGAAATCAAAATGATATAATGATTAATTCATGAAATATAATTCGCATTACTTTTATATCGTTGGGAATAATATTCTATCTTCTATGGTATTTTATCTTGTTCAATATCGAGGTGTAAATCAAGTGTTCACAAACACCAGTTTTACGGCATCTATATTACATGAAATAGCATCTAATAGTCATCTGAAAGCTAAATTCAACCATATATCATTGAGAAAAATACTTTTATTGAAATTGAACTACATGAAAGGACATTCTTAATATCTAATATGACCTAAAAACATCAATCACGGATGGCAAATATCTGAGCATTTACCTTTACTACAAATATAAGGTGAATGGTCTAACTTACATCACAGTGAAAGATCAAGTGTTTTTACATTCTATCTAATTAAAAATGTATAAATTTATTATATTCTGGTGTAATATAGGTGAAGTATCCCAAGACATTCCTATATGAGGCATATAGATTGGTTAAAATATTGCTATTTAAATTTCCGCAAGTTACTGAAAGTCTTTAAATAAATTTGCATTAAAAACTTTTTAGCTGCTTGAAATCATTTCCTTTGAAAATTGAATCAGATGCTGTCTTATTCACTCACTCAAGGATAGCTGATTAAGTTGGAAGCTTGATACAATAGTGGACAAAGATGTGCAGTATCTAATAATTATAGATTAATTTTGGAAATAAACTCCGAAATATCTGTGTAAAAACGAATAATGACCCCCATAGTATAATGACTTCCGGTCATAATTCGACGTAGAAGAAGTTTTCTTTTTTCTTTTTTGCTTATATTATCAAAAGAAAGAGAGAGAGAAAAGAGTGTGTGTTTTGTTCGTTCATTTGTTGTTTAAGGTCTCTTTCGAGAATTTTTCACTCATATTGAGGCGCCACCACTTGCCAGTGGAGGGCTGTACTCGGCACTTACGGTCTTTCAGCAATGAGGGATTTTTTCGTGCCAGCACATACTGCGACACGGGACCTTGGTTTATATGGTCTCATCTGAAGGACAGATCCCTGCATCGTACAGTGGATTCGAGCCCACGGCGTTAGGATCAACTCCTTACGCCGCGATTCTAACCACAGCGCCAAGCTGGCGACTAGAGCGAGATAGATAGAATTGTTGATAATGTCTATCTACCGGTTAATTAATTAAGTTGCATCCCAGTGTCTGTTTTTAAGACAATGATTTAAACAGTGTACATACATATAATTTTAATAAAGCAAAATTGTCTTACAATATGAATAAGAAGAATTACGTGATGTTAAAGAGACTTTCGTACATTTTCACGAAAACCGAAAAGAACAAGCATTAATTAACTATCGGTATCCAGTGAATATGGAAACAAAAGTTGAGATACGAATAATTTTAACCTAAAATGTAAAGGAATGCATATTATGGAGTCAATACAAAAAATATCCGTATCTCGTAACCAACGTGAACTTGATCCATGTGCATTAAAAGTGTACCATGTTTGATTTTCTGGATGCCTTTATCAGAGAAAATTCTTGTCCAAGAAGAAACATCAGATCTGTTCGAACAAAATGTAATTCGCTAAATTAAACAAGTAAATATCCAGTTCGTCCGAACAATTCCGAACAAAAACAATTAATCTACTTTCTTCTAGCGTACGAGTACTCAGTATACTTAATGTGTACAATGAAAGAACTTATTTATCCACACAAATATTTTGTTCGTCCGAACTAAGAACTAACTTTAAGAATTATTACATGTATATATATTTTTGTCAGAACAAATATCTAATTCATCCGAACAATTGTAATTCTTTTCTGGGCTTCAACTGCACAATACTATTGCATGTTATTCCCTATTTAGAAAATTTATTGTCTTCATGGTTTTTTATTAAGTTATCAAGAATCTAGAATGATTACAAATGTATTTCCTAACAAGGTCATTACAATGACCCAGGGATTTTCGAATGCTCACTTTGATTTGGGTGTTGAAAGCTCAACTTATTTGTCAGTATCTTGCCTCTGTTTCAATGTTAATTGTACTCAGACCATGCTCTAACGTACTTAATAAATTGGGAGACATAAACACCATATGCAGGCAATAGTGGAATATTACTACATAACTACATGTATGAAGTTGGCGATGGAAAAGCCGATTCCGTTTGTTAGTAGATCATAAACATCTATTATACGTGAAATATCAAATTATGATAAAAAAGATTAAGACTAAAATGTTTGCTATTGCAAGCAATAGACATACACAATAATCTATACAGAATGATCACGTATTTCTACCTCCCAGAAGAAAAAACAACTGAGTGTACAAGTTAAGTAACTCGTTCGTTGTGTGAAAAAGTTTGTCCAACCGGATCCATGGCAGTGGAATAATTTTTTAAATCATTAATGTTAATACATTTGTTAAGTTTCATTAAGATTTTCCAAGCCAACCGTGAAAACATTCGTTGATAAAATTTTTCTTTTTTGTTTCCATGGCAACGGTGGTCAGTTTGAAAAATCGAAGTATCTAATCAACATTAAGAGTTGCTGATATTCATGTCTGAAAAGTTTCATTAAGTTTTTCCAAGACACGTAAATCTCCATGAAAAGCTTGGGCAAAATAATAGGTCTAGCGATAACAATACATGTATGTCGTCCTGATTTCAGTTCTAGAGGACATGATAGCAGATTTAACCAATAACCACTGTGACGTGAATTTTAATTGTATGCTGAGATCACAATAAGTCAGACGAAAAGAAACACATTTAATGCTGTTAAATACTTCTGACTGCTTGTTTGTCTATAGTCTTATCTTTACCATTATATTGATATTTGTCTATAGTCTTATCTTTACCCATTATATTAATATCCAGATTTTACTCGCAAAGTAATTATCGTAAATTTAATTAAAAGTCTACTTTCTTTTTTCGAAAAACATGTAGCCGTGAAATATCAAAAAAAAAAAAAAAAAAAAAAAAAAGCACAGTGGTGGACACATGTTTATGGAATTCCATATACGACAGCCAACTGCTTACTGCCAACTGCTTACTGCTTACTGCCAACTGCCACACATATTTGAATAAATTTTCATATTTATATTGATATTTATGTGAATTTTCATAAAACCAGGCGCGGATCCAGGATTTTTTTTACAGGAGGGGTCCACCCCAGTAAAAAAAAAATCCAACCCAGAAATTTCTTGACAAAAAAAAACAAAAACGTAAACTCCTTTCCTAAACGTAAAAAACCTCTTTCTGTGGGGGTGGGGGGTGGGTGGGGGGTGGGGGGGGGTAGGGGTTGACATCTTATGCTTTATATCTATGACTTTTCATATCAACTTAACACGGATCCACGTTTTCTAGGGGGGGGGGGGGTCCAAGGTCATCGTGGCTTTTAGTTGGTTTAGTATATACATTAAATAACTCTACAAATTCCAGGGGGTGGTCCGGACACCCACCACCCCCTCCCACCGAACACCCTCCCCCCCCCCCCCCCTAGATCCATGTATGTAAAACATAACTTATTTGGGAAAACAAAGAGATATAGATCTTTAATTTGAGAAAATATTTCACTATAGAAATTAACGGAAAATAGAAATTTATTTTCAAAACATTCCCCCCCCCCCGAAACAACAGATCCTTTTTCAGTTTTATTCATTCCAAAGGTTTTGTTGTCTCACGGAGGGGGGGGGTGTTTTTGAAGATTAAAAACAGGAAAATAGTCATTTTATTACCAATTTCAAATGAGATAACAAATAAAAAATGTACTTTATCACTTTATCAATCTCATATGTTAAATTTTACATAAGTTAAAACATACGGTGAGATTTAAGAATCATTTATCCATTTTCATTTTCATGAGTATTTGAAAATGGTGATGTTTTCAACCTGATTTCAATTGATAAGATTTCCTACCCCCTTATGAAAGGAGTTGTAAATAAGAGCAATTAACTTTTGTCACTGGTTTTTAAAATTAGTACTTAATACTCATGAACTTTTCTTTGCATTCAAACAAGTTTTTATGTCCAAATTGCCATTTATATGAAATTTTAGGGATGTCAATTTTGTCAATAATTCATATTCGAATATTCAATGCAAGTATTCGAATATATTCGAATATTCGATAAAATAAATAAAATCTGTTTAATTTATATAATGCATCATCCTACTCTCATGAAAGGTTTAGCGTAGGTATACTTATATTGGAAGTAAAATTGTTTGAAGACTTTTGTAGGTGTACAATAAGGAATTCCATTTGATATTTGTCAATGTTTGAAATAAATAATTGATTTCAATGTCGAAAAGTATAATTTTAACAAAGGAAACATGTGTATTTATAGTGGCTCCAACTGAGGAACCAGTCGTCTTACCAAAGGCGAGATGTAGTCGTAACGGTGTACTTTTCAGATTTCAATACATGTAATGAATTACAATTATCTGCCTAATAAGAGATATTATTATAATCTTTGATACAATGTAAACAAATATTTCAATAGACAATTTTCCTAGGTAATTAACTAATTTCCCGATAATGAATATAAAATTTAGAATTATGTACAACCCGAGATAATCATTGACAAGTAATTTACACATTTATTCTGAAATTGAGCAATATTGAATACAGACTAATTCTATCGGACATTCATTCAATGATCAATTAAATTTACTTTGAAAAGTATACTCCTCGCGTCTTTTAGACATTCTAAGAAGGTTTTCATTTTGTTGTCCTTGATTCTAGATCCGATAATATCTAACTAATAAAAACTATGAAAGTACGTTTTGTATTATACATAAAGCATTATTGTACAATTCATTAACACCTTGCTCAAAACAAAATACATGTAATTTAGTAGATCTATAAGATAAGAAAGTAGTGAAAGAAATCAGGCGATCGAGATTGATCGTTAGTAAATTAAACAGGGATAATTCCAGCACTGTTTTAATCAAAATTTATTAATCACAGTACTTCTTTTTACGAAATCTGAAAAACACCGAATATTCGAATCTTAAATTCATATTCGAATATCAACTCATCGAATGAATATTCGAATGTTCGAATATTCGTTGCCATCCCGAATATGAATTAAATAGACGGAAAATGTAGGCGGAATCGAGAGTTAGTGTGCGTAGTTTTTACAATAATAATAAAATTTGCTGGATTTAGGAATTTTTAAACTGTAAAGGCGAGGAAGGAGTAAATCGGAAGAAGGAGTATTTTCTCTTTAAAAAAACAAAACATTTAATTTTTTGTATTTCGCTGCAGGCAAATAATTTGATAGCTTTTTTTGATGCGGGTAAAGGGGGGGGGGGTCACATACGACAAAAGAACAAACTTTTAAAAGGGTCTTGAGAAACATTTGTTGGTATGTGTATTTATAATAGAAATATTACTGAAAGTTAAAATAACAAATAACTTTTACCTAGTTTAAAATATCGAGTAATATCTTTCGGGATTTTCTTTTTACCCTAGGCTTTAAAGTTAGAATTTCCAATTTTAAAGTTGGAATTACCAATTTTAAAGTTGGAATTACCAACTTTAAAGTTGGAAAAGCCAACTTTAAAGTTGAAATTATCAATTTTAAAGTTGGAAAAGCCAACTTTAAAGTTGGAATTTCCAACTTTAAAGTTGGAATCACCAACTTTAAAAAAAAAACATTACGTGGCACTAATACGCTTCCGTAAGGGAGAACTACTGTATATAGAATATGTTGGAAATTTAGTGGTTACGCCCCTCCCCCAACCACCACCACCATGAATGTTTTTTACAGATCTAACAGATCAAACATTAGCCATTAAAACGATTTATATAAGACACATGTAAAAATTCCCACACATAGGTACTTTTCCTAGGGTAAAAAGAAAATCCCGAAAGATATTACTCGATATTTTAAACTAGACAAAAGTTATTTGTTATTATATCTTTCAGTAATATTTCTATTATAAATACACATACAAACAAATGTTACTCAAGACCCTTTTAAAAGTTTGTTCCTTTGTCGTATGTGACCCCCCCCCTTTTACCCGCATCAAAAAAAGCTATCAAATTATTTGCCTGCAGCAAAATGCAGAAATTAAATGTTTTATTTTTAAGAGGAAACACCCCCTTCTTCCGATTTACTCCTTCCTCGCCTTAAAAGTTTAAAAATTCCTAAATCCAACAAATTTATTATTATTGTAAGAACTACGCACACTAACTCTCGATTCCCGCCTACATTTTTCATCAATTTAATTCAATATAAATGGCAATTTGGACATAAAAACTTGTTTGAATGCAAAGGAAAGTTCATTAGTATTATGTACTAATTTTAAAAACCAGTGACAAAAAGTTAATTGCTCTTATTATACCCGCACTTTCTAAAGAAAGTTCGGGTATATTGTTGTTACTCATGTCTGTTCGTCCGTCCGTCTGTCCGTCTGTCACACTCTTATTTCTCAAACTCCTCTTACATTTTACACAGTAGCCTAATCATCTTTTGGGAGATGTTTGGTAGTGTCATGTAGATGTGCAGTAAAGTTTCGGAATTTTCATTTTCACCCTGGGGGTCAAATGGGGGTCGAAAAATGACGATTTTTATGCAAAAAGCCCCTGGTTCCCTGAACTCCTCTTACATTTTACACAGTAGCCTTATCATCTTTTGGGAGATGGTTAGTGGTAACCTGTAGATGTGCAGTAAGGTTTCGGAATTTTCATTTTCACCCTGGGGGTCAAATGGGGGTCGAAAAATGACGTTTTTTATGCAAAAAGCCCCTGGTTCCCTGAACTCCTCTTACATTTTACACAGTAGCCTAATCATCTTTTGGGAGATGGTTGGTGGTGTCCTGTAGATGTGCAGTAAGGTTTCGGAATTTTCATTTCACCCTGGGGGTTAAATGGGGGTCGAAAAATGACGTTTTTTATGCAAAAAGCCTCTGGTTCCCTGAACTCCTCTTACATTTTACACAGTAGCCTAATCATATTTTGGGAGATGATTGGTGGTGTCATGGAGATGTGCAGTAAGGTTTCGGAATTTTCATTTTCACCCTGGGGGTCAAATGGGGGTCGAAAAATGACGTTTTTTATGCTAAAAGCCCCTGGTTCCCTGAACTCCTCTTACATTTTACACAGTAGCCTAATCATCTTTTGGGAGATGATTGGTGGTGTCATGGAGATGTGCAGTAAGGTTTCGGAATATTCATTTTCACCCTGGGGGTCAAATGGGGGTCGAAAAATGACGTTTTTTATGCAAAAAGCCCCTGGTTCCCTGAACTCGTCTTACATTTTACACAGTAGCCTAATCATCTTTTGGGGGATGGTTAGTGGTGTCCTGCAGATGTGCAGTAAGGTTTCGGAATTTTCATTTTCACGATGGGGTCAAATAGGGGTCGAAAAATAACGTTTTTTATGCAAAAAGCCCCTGGTTCCCAGAACTCCTCTTACATTTTACACAGTAGCCTAATCATCTTTTGGGAGATGGTTGGAGGTGTCTTATAGTTGTGCAGTAAGGTTTCAGAATTCTTATTTTCCCCCGGGGGACAAATGGGGGTCAAATTTTTAAAAAAAAATATTTAACATGTTTAAACATCCTGGTTCCCAGAACTTCCCTTATATTTTATGCACTAGCCTTAAATCATGATCATTTGGAAGATGATTGATTTGTCCTGTGGATGTGTATAATGGATTTAAAATTTGCATTTCCATGTGGATAGCAAATAGGGGCAGGAAAAAAATGGCCCCTCCCTAACCCATGGGGTCATGATTTGTACAAACTACACTTCTTGGGAATGTTTCCATATTAATCATGCTTTTGTTGTTCTTAAAAAGAAGAATTTTGAAGATTTTTTTTCCCTTTTAAATCTCTATAAAACTTTGATCCCTTATTGTGGCCTGACCCTATCCTCGGAGGTCATGATTTGAAAACTAGAAATATGTCCATAGGACATAAATGCCCCACCAAATGTATATTACTAATGCAACATGAAAATTTGTATGAGTGTATGAAGTTTGATGAGAATATCTTGAACAGTTTCTTTAAAATTGAAACTAAAATCTAAAAAAAAATGGATATAGATGATAAATTCTCACAAAATTATGTATAAGTGCATGCTTACATAAAAATATCTTAGATTGTTTCTTTAAAACTAAGCAAAATACAAATTAAAGAGAAGGGAGGTCAAGGTCACAGGAAAGTGCAAGGTGAAAAGTTTTTGATGCAGTTGAATAGCTCTCACTAATACATATCAGCATATTAGGTTTGATAAAAATATCTTGAATGATTTATTTAAAACTGAGCTTAACACTTATTTGAGAAAAGAGAGGTCAAGGTCAAAGGAAAGGTTGAGGTCAAAATGCTGATGCAGTTGAAAAGCTTATATCAGTATGTATTTACTATTAGCATAGAAGTTCAATAAAAATATCAGAAATGGTTTATTTAAAACGTAGATGAACACTAATTTAAAAAAGTGAGGTCAAGGTCAAAGGAAAAGTCAAGGTCAAAAAAGTTGATGCAATTGATATCTCTCAGCAGTATATATCAGCATATGAAGTTTGATAAATATATCTTGAATTGTTTATTCAAAACTGATCTAGACACTAATTTAAGAAAAGTAAGGTCAAGGTCAAAGGAAAATTAAAGGTCAAAAATTTTGATGCAGTTGAAAAGCTTACATCAGTATGTTTCAGCATATGATGTTTTATTGAAGTCGGACATGACAAACACTATATGCCTCGGCCATATTCATGGCAGTGCATAAAAAACTTGAATCTACACTATATGAGGATGTTTCCATATCAAAATGACTAACAAGCAAATTCAAAGAATTGTGGTCCCCTGCTTTCCGTGTCCTAGTGGATGGGATGCCATTATTTATGACATATTGTTTCAAATATGCAGGCCTTATCATATGTCATTCAAAAGTAATCACCAAAGTTAAAATTTTTGAATATTAGGTAAAACATCAAGGTCAGGGGGTAAAAAAATCATAGCATGCTTGGAAACATCTTGTTACAGGTAATGTACATGTCAAATATAAAAGTCCCATCTCTTCTCAATCAAAAGTTATCAGGAAATATAACATTTTTGAAAAGTAGGTTAAACTTCAAGGTCAATGTCACAGAGTCAAAAGTCATGATATATTTAGAAAGGTCTTGTCACAGGTAATATACATGTATAATATGAATGCCCTATCTTTTCTCTTTCAAAATGATCATTTAAAATAATGTTAAATTTTTTGAAAAGTAGGTCAAACTTCAAGGTCAAGGTCATGGGTTCAAAAATCATGTTATGTTTAGAAAGTTGTTGTAGGTAATGTACATGTGAAATATGAAAGCCCTATTTCTTATTATTCAGAAGTTATGACCAAGGTTAAATTTATTGTGACAGACGGACAGACTGACAGACAAATGAGATTTAATGTCCCCTAGGTCCCTTTTGTGAAAACGGACGACAATAATGCCCTTGCTGTTCATGAGAAGAAGATTTATGATGGAAAAAATCCCCTGCATTTTTCTATGTAAATCATTGGATCCCCATATGTGGCCCCACCCTACCCCAGTGGGTCATAGTTTTAACAAATTTGAAGCTACACTAAGTCTGTGTAAAGAAAGTTTCAACTTTTTGGGCCCAGTCAGTGGTTCTTGATAAGACTTTTTTAAAATGATATCACCAAATTTTCACTAATTCTTGATTATCCCCCCTTGAAAGAGGGTGTGACCCTTCACTTGAACAAACTTGAATCCCCTTTACCCAAAGATGCTTTGTGGCAGGGTTGGTTGAAATTGGCCCAGCGGTTCTAGTGAAGAAGACAAAAATGTGAAAAGTTTACAGGCGGACAGATGGATGACAAACAAAATGTGATCAGAAAACCAGAAAAACTCAAGTGAGCTAAAAACTTATGATCACAAGTACTAGGAAAGAGTTACAGTATTTGAAAAGCAGTTTTTTTTTCATGCATTGTTTTCAGAAGCTGAAAAGGTATGACTTGTATCCATGTTGAAAAAACTTCACATTTCAGAAAACAGTATGATTAAAAATAGTTAATCAAGGTGCTTTGAGTAGCAAAATAAGCTTAACTGGTATACTAATTCAACCACAGAGCTTAGTGAATTTTAAAATGCACAACCTTTTCAACTCTTAATCATTCTTAAAATATTTATATCATCATTTCTGATTCAAGGGAGAACTAGAGATATGATCAGAAGTATATCCATTGACTAATAAAGATGTACATGTATATTGTGTTTTTTAAGTCATTAATGTTTGTTTGTTGTTAAATGTCCCTCTTGGGAATTTTTCACTCATACGGAGACACCACCACTTAAAAATAATGAAGACGTACAAGTCGGATTTGAGGTTAACATTCATTTTAGAAGTTTTCAACAATTAAGACGTAAAGAGATAACTCCTTCCCCTTGCCCCTTCCCCTTCCCAGACCCCTGTTTGTTCATGTATGCAAACTAGTCTAATACTTTGGTTTGACATAAAAAAAAAATGTGAATATATACAAATAGTTTAATGGTCCATCTCTTTGAATGATTTTCATTCCTAATTCTAGGAGGGTACATGGGTTGACCCAAATTCATGAATGAAATGTCAAGTAATCTTATCATTGATGCACTTTTATTTAATTTGATGTAGTCATATCATGAACATTTCTAGTTCATTAAGAGAGTGGGGATGATCTCCAGGGGTTCATAACCTTAAACCATTAGATGTACATAACATAATAACACAAGAAACAAAATTATGTATAGTCAAATGGGAAAGTTTTCTACTATTTAGGAGTCACATGATCATTTGTCATTTCAGGGACAGGGAGCGGCTAGGGAGATTGGAACCCCCCCCCCCCCCTGGAATTTGCAGAGTTATTTAAATAGGACTATATACTGATTAACAGAAGCAAATAAAAAATGACTTTGGATGCCCTCCCCCTTTAAAAACATGGACCCCACCATCATTGTTTTTATTTTGTTTGTTTGTTTTTTTTTTTTTTTGCTCCTCAGGAAATTCTGGGCTGGAATTTTTTTGGACTGAGGTGTGGACCCCCCCCCCCCTCCCCAGGAAAAAAAATTCCTGGATCTGTGCCTGTAACTGAATGTAATGTCGACAACGGGAGATAACTCTTCAGAATGTGAAATTCGTCCATTGTGGCATCGATGATCCACTCTCTACCATCGGCTCATACATTCCGTGTCTGAGAGAGAAACGAACGATAACTCTGCATAGGAGACTGCCGATGATCTTTGATCCTTTTTAAACTTTAACCTACGGTAACCATTTGCATTTCGGTTTATTTTACCCCAGTCTATACTTAAACTTGTACTTACCGACTGTCATAGGTCCTGTCAACTTTATGAAATATAATCCAATTAAAACACAAAATGAATTAATTTCCACTGATATACATATAACACTGCACCATGTCACATGGCATGTGCAATCTAAAAATGATAATGGTAAAACTAGTACTAGCACTGGTAGGGTGACACAAGCCCAATGTGATGTAGAAATTTTCAAAAAGGTGTTCACATACTGTTACATGTACAGT
The DNA here is from genome assembly GCF_033153115.1 of Saccostrea echinata. Lineage (NCBI taxonomy): Eukaryota > Metazoa > Mollusca > Bivalvia > Ostreida > Ostreidae > Saccostrea > Saccostrea echinata. Next base: position 5,972,657 of record NW_026889774.1, on the reverse strand, counting down.
ACAAGAACAAATTTTAAATTATCATAACAAACGATGTTTTAACATAACTTTGCCATCTAGGCCTATTTCCAAAAACAGGCAAATTGTGTGTGTGTGTTGGGGGAGGGGGGTGACAAAATTGATTGGGTATGGCTTTTCAAGGAGGTTTTTGCCTAATCAAATACTAAAAAAAGTTTGCACATTTTGATAAATTCATCAAAAACGCTTTGTACTAAAATAATATTATTTGTTGTTGAGAAAATAAATTTAAAAAGTTCCAATTATGGGCCAAAAATTTATATCCCCCCCCCCCTTTTTATCAAAACCTAATTTACATCATTAATTAAATTCTGTTATTTCATACTGGTAATGAATTAAGTATATGAAATGCGTATAAGAGGTTCATGGGTCACATGGTCACCTGAGCATTTTATGCTCGATTTGACGAATACATGTACTGTGTAAATTATAGAATTATTTGGACTTTTTCCTTGGTATGCCCAATATGAAGGAGTGTGCATTTATAGGCAAACACCTTAGTGCGGGTATTACTGTCTCATGACAGCATCTAGTTTACAACTCCTTTCATAAGGGGGTAGAAAATTTTATCAATTGAAATCAGGCTGAAAACATCACCATTTTCAAATACTCATGAAAATGAAAATGGATAAATGACTCTTAAATCTCACCGTATGTTTTAACTTATGTAAAATTTAATATATGAGATTGTTAAAGTGAAAAAGTACAATTTTTATTTGTGATCTCATGCATTTAAAATTTGTAATATAAAATGACTATTTTCCTGTTTTTAATCTTTAAACACGTGCCCCCCCCCCCCCCGGTGAGACAACAAAACCTTTGGAATGAATAAAAACTGAAAGAAAGGATCTGTTGTTTCGCGGGGGAAGATGTTTTGAAAATAAATTTCCATTTTCCGTTAATTTTTATGGTGAAATATTTTTTTTCAAATTAAAGATTTATATCTCTTTATTTTCCCAAATAAGTTATGTTTTACATACATGGATCTAGAGGGGGGATCGTTGGGAGAGGGGGGGGGGTCCAGACCACCCCCTGGAATTTGTAGAGTTATTTAATGTATAGACCTATACTAAACCAACTAAAAGTGACCTTGGACTCTCCCCCCCCCCCCCCCCAGAAAACGCGGATCCGTGTTAAGTTGATATGAAAAGTTATAGATATGAAGCATAAGATGTCAACCTCCCTCTTTTTGCTTGAAGACTGTCATTAGAACTGGAAAGAGGAAATATTTCAATACCCGCATTTGGGCGGGATTTAATCTAGTTTTAGTTAAAATTATATATGTGACCAACGTAATTACATGAAGCACAACCTTGGGACCTGACCCTTGATCCAGTGACATGAATTGTCTAATTTTTACAAATTGATACAATTGTAGTCTTTTTTTTTAGTACTCAAACATTTTGCTTGCTATATTCCACGAGTAAACCTCATTGCGAGAGTATTTTTTTACTTCATTCCACAGGCACCAGGTGTTTGGGACCAAAACATCGATTGTATTTATTAATTTTGTTTCCTTTCATCTGCATTGCTACGTACCAACATGCAATACTGTATACAAGGAAATTTTTGTCTCCGCTTTATTTTCGCCCCTTTCGCCCTGCACACAAGTGGGTGAATTTAAGAAGGGGCGAATTCAAAGAAGAGAGTAGAAGAAGATGGGTGAACAAGGCGGGCGAAGTGCCTATAGTGCGACAAACATGAAGTGAAAAATAAAATCTCGATTATATAAAAATTTCTTTGATATTTCATCTAACATAAAAGTATATTTTATGCTAAATCTCTACAATTTACATAAATCTCACAAAGACTGAAATTATTTGCCTACGAAATAGCACACACACACTAAAGAGTACAAAAAGGATCATTTTCTCACACTTTAAGAAAATTTTTCGATATGAGTGGGTCTTCGCTCCATGTTTTTGAAAGTTGATCCTAAAAGTCTGCATAAAAATATACATTTTTTGGTTTACAAAAACATGGAGCAAAGACCCACTATACCTTAAAAGTACACTTTTGTGACAAAGCATTCGCATCTTTCCGAGAAATACTTGAAGTCCATTAAGTCAAGGGTTATATCACAGATATGATTTAAATGCCACAATTCGTCAGGAGCTGCGTGGCGTAGTGGTTAGCGTGTTAGTCTCGAATCAATATGAGCTCCGGATTTTTATTGATAAGGGGTTCGAATCCCACGAATACCATTTTATTTTTTTTAATAAAAGAATAATTTTTTCCGAGATCTTTTTTCTCAGAAAAGTTTTGTTAATCATAATTTCATAAATTTCAATAATGAGAACTTTATTTTAAATACTTAAATCACAAATTGAATATGATTTTATTAATATCTGAAACTATAGGCATTCTGCACGCTTTGTTCACCCATCTTCTTTTTTAAAGAAAACTGTGACCGGGCGAATTTAAAACGGGGCAAAATTGTTAATAAATGTGAAAGGGGGAAATAACCCTATATATAGTACATGTAGTTGAAGCTGAAGGTAATGGAATATGTATACGAGTTTTAGGGCACATGCTTCTGTTTCGATGAAGTATTTACTTGACAATGTTTACAGGTTATAATTTAAATGAAGATTTCACAATTGAAAATTCGCAGTCGGCTTAGCTATAGAATAACTAGAAATGTGCCATATAATTTTATTGTTTCAGTGGGAGTTTAAACTGTAAGTTGTTATCCACACTTTTTTATTGCTTATCTGTAAGCATCATACTTTTGTAATTTATTATAATTATACATGGAAAGGCGAAACACACAAAATAAAAAAAATTAATCGAATTTATTTTTTTTCTTTCAAATTTCCCGTAAAACAATCAGTATTTTAAAAATTATGATCATAAATTGGAAATAATTTCAATTGTCAACAAGATGGCCTAATAAAAAAAAAAACAAAATAGGAATCAAGGGAATTTAAGTCTTTATTTAGTATCCTTTGGTATATGCCTGAGGAGCCTGAGCATATCCCATAGATTTGGGAGCAAACACTGCTGGTGCCATGGACTTGCTCATAACAGGTGCATACTGTGCACTTTTGGATACCACTGGAGCATATTGCATTTTGGAGTTTGGTGCCGCCTGGGCATATCCCATTTTTGGTGCAGCTACAACTGGAGCGTATTGTACCCCTTTAGAGCTTGAACGTGCTGGTGCTCGCACGGCATAATATCGTGCAGCGGCTGGTGCGTAAACATACGTCGTTGCTGGACCACGTTGTCCTGGGTATCCTGTGTATCCTCTGTCTCCGCGTTTTCCAGGGTACCCAGCATACCCTTGTTTTCCGGCTACGCCATATTCTCCGCGAGGTCCTGTTGGTCCTCTAAGACCTGAGGGACCGGGTTCACCTGGTGGTCCTGCTTCACCGACTGCTCCAGCCTGTCCTGGAGCGCCTGTGTATCCTTGTACACCCTGCAATCCCTGTGGTCCGGCTGGACCTGGTGGACCAGCTAATCCAATGTCTCCCTGTTCTCCCTGGTATCCAGGAAAACCTTTTGTTAAGATAAATCATACCGTTATAAAAAAAGATATCATTTTAGATTTTAAATATGACCGCTCCCCATAAACAGACTGAGAAGTACATGTAGAGCGATTAGCGAGGCTTTCCAGTTGTATTTAATAATATTCTAGATAAATTATTTGAAACGCTCTACCAAAATTCGTTTTATATGGATACTTAATTTGACTGTCAGTATGCTGTTGCATGCCTGTGTGTGGTTTATGTACCACTTCATCTTTGTCAAAGACATGGAAAGGAACATACCTGGAGCGCCTGGTGGTCCCTGGTCACCTGTCAGTCCCTTTTTCCCTTGGGGTCCCATCAATCCAGGCTGCCCCTCAGCACCTACTGGACCAGTTTCCCCTTGTTCACCCTCAGGTCCTTTCTCTCCGGGTGGGCCGGGGTTTCCTTTCACTCCCTGGGCTCCCTGATCACCGATCTCCCCCTTCACACCCGGAGCACCTCTTGGCCCCTCTCCACCTTGTTCTCCTGGAACCCCTGGGTGTCCCTGTGGTCCTTTGAAAAGTATATAAATATTAAAATGTTTGATGAATTATTTAAGATTCATAATCCCTCAGTTCACTCATATAAAATGTTTCTTTAATGATTTTTCAAAAGAAATGTACCTTATAAGTACAATGCAAATAATTTTAGCATAGCTTGCGAGGTAAAATTGGACAAAAAAAAAGACAATCCAACTTGACAAATCTATAAAGGAATAAAAGCATAAATAGAATTTATCCAATTAAGAGTTATATATCTCTCTTATCAGAGTATCAATGAACCTTAAGAGGCCTCCCCGCCCTTAAAGATATTTTTTCTATTATTATATAAACAAATTAAAACAAAACTGCTTCACAAAGCCTTTTCTAAATACTATGCTGTTAAGACCTAATGACTATAAATTTCATTCAACAAAAATAAGAATTCCCAAGATTGATTTTGTTCAACAATAAAAGCTTTAGATTTTAGGATAAAGTTTAAAGCATGAAGCGATTCTTACTTTCTTAGAACCTAATTTTATGTCTTATCAAGATATGAAGAAAATATGACACAGTAAAAAAGAAAGAGCAATAATTTATTGTCACAACATGAAATTAAATAAATGGGACATATATAAAAATGCTATTATATTCTAGTTGCCCCCCCCCCCCCCCACACACACACACACAAACACTGTTAGATCTAGCACTGGCAAATTACAGGATTTGTACGGTTGACAAGGTTTTTTTTGTTTTGTTTTACATGTAATTTTTTTTTCTTTTTCTTTTTGCATGTCAGATTTTTTGGGGGAAGCCCCCCCCCCTTTGAAACCCTTGCTACGTGCTTGAAATTTATATATTAAAACATAATGAAGCGATATTTTTTAAAGTCAGAATATCACACTGTATTCTATGTAGGCAAAATAAAAAATAATTCCATTATTATACTTTAAGAAATGAAAATATATACAAACAATAAAAGTACTATATACGCTACATGGTAAATTGTTCGGATTTTTACCTTTTATTTAAAAAGATATTAAATATATTCTAATTTCGATACAATTATGAAAATGGAATGTTAATGTTTTGGGTAAAATATCATAAACAATTATCAAAAATACTTGTATTAGCAAAGGAAAATGCAAGTAAATGTTTGTGTCAATTCTTTTTCTTTTAACATGTGAAAATCATTGTAAATGAACGAACATTTGGGTAAATGATTAACACTGAAGAAGAGAGTTTTTGGATTATATTCTTAGGAAGTCATCTCTCCTTTCAAAAGGAGTTAGACCTGAAGAGTTTATTGGAGAGAAAAAAATAAAAATAACGTAGGTATCGTGATGAGATTACGAATAACATTAACTGGCATTTTTGAAATACTGTTTTAAATTAGATTTAAATCATACTTTGTAAATTTTCAGAAGTCATGAATATTGAATGTGGTGTCACAAGCAAAACAGGATTCCAAAGCCAGTTGCATGAGCTCGATCCTTATTACAGTGAGTTCGCAAAAAATCTTACCTGCTGGTCCCGGGGGTCCCATTGCCATGGCTAAGGCTGATGGGGCGAATTGATAGTAGCCATGGCGCTTCTGTCTTTCATGTTCCTCTACAACAGTAAATATAAAATTGAATTATTGCCTGATGGCGCCTTTGGTAGTAAATAAAATACTAAAATGTCATTTGCACATCAATACAACTTTTTTATAATCCCTAAGATCGAGAGCAAAATGTGTCTATCCTGTCTGACCTTTTCTGTCTGTCTGAAAAAACTATAATAATATTTGAACCGTTGTAGGTAAACATTTCAAGCTTTGCAATCATGTTGAACAATTAGCCCCTTTTGATTTCTCTGCTGTAGGGCGGAAAATGAGGGTCGCATGTCACGTTAGACAGGGAGTCACTGAATGCAGGCGAAATAAATGAAAAATTCTTGAGAGAAAATTTAACAGCTCCCTTTAACAGGAAAGCGCTAAAGTACAGACATGTCAGGTTTGACTGTAAACGCTTTCTCGTTCTGAACTTGAATAATAATGTGCTTTGGTTCATCAATTTTTCTATCAGGTTGTGTCGGCTGTGAAAGAATAATAAAGTGATATAGGAAAGATACTTTTATCTTAATTACGTTCTAAAGATACAGTATACTTCTTTCAAGTGACTTTTCCTCTTCAATTTGGTGAAGAAAATAGCACAAACTTAATAAAATACCGAAAATAATAAAAAAAAAAAATATATTTTTCTAACAATTCCGCAACTTTTATTTTCTCAACACGACAAATCATAAAGTAAGAAAACAAAAACTTACTGTGTTCATCCTCGGTAATGCGAGCAGCCTCTATTTTGTCCTTCAATTTGGCTATTTCTGCTTTTACTCTATAGAGCTCTTCCGCAAATTTGTCGATTTGCTCCTGGAGATCACTAGCGGAGGCTGTTGCCACAAAGGCACCACAGAGGGCGATAAGAAGATAGGCGTTCATGGCTGGTTTAGAGACTTAGTCTGGCTGTCGGCCGCAGACAAGAGATTTTATACCAGCCTCCGGATGATGTGGTCATGCCTCTTTTGCATTTTAGTTGGTATGCACAACTAAATTTTAGCTCACCAGGCTCCAGGAGGTACATATTCATCTTGCTACTATAGAAAAATTATAGCAGAAATTTAAGGATTAGAAGTCACTGTGGTAATAAAATATAGATTATTTATGTGGGGGAAATCTGAAAAAGAAAAAAAAAACTGTATTTCAAGTAGGATGTCATACAATGTACTTGACGTTGAATTTTTGCTCTGTTGAAAGCTCAGGGTCAAGATTATGAAATGTGTTAGTCTATTTGTATATGTGATATTAATACTCTTGCAAAGTGTTTTTAATCCGACTATTTGCATATATGCTATTCATCAGGAAGAAAATAGTTTAAGAATATTAATCTAGATTTTTTTAAACATACAAGTAGGTCTAGGGCAAAATGTTGCAGTGGAACTTATATGTCAACACTTGTGATCCATGGATAGATATAGTTACAATGTAGTGTATATACCTTTTAATAAATCTCCAGAATTATTTTCTAGTGAAACAGAGTGAAATCAAGTATTCTTAATTTTTAGGCAAAATGTATAATAAAAATAAACTTACCAAAATGCTTTATTAAAAATCAACAATTGAATGTATGCAAGTATATGTTTGTTTGCACAACATGCAGAAAGAAAGAAACAAATAAACAAAAAAGGGGCACCAGCAAGTAAATGTTGAAAAATATCTTATCCCAACAGCCCTACAAAAATTGGTTGAGAATTAATAAAAATATTGATCGCAAACATGCAAAATTTTCCATGCAGAATATAATTTTTGTGTGGAAAACGTTAATCTTCTGTTATTTAGACATTTCTGTCAGAAAAATAGTGGGACAGAGGAAAAGATGCTGCTGGTGTTGAACCTTACATCAGCTTTAATATAAACGAGAATACAATCGTTATGAAGACAGGCTTTTATCCAGCAATTGCGAGGTTTTAATATTTGCTTTCATGACAATGAGGGTAAAATCTATTGAACACAGGTGAGCTTCAGCACCCTGTGGCTAAATAAAATATGAGAGTTTGGTGTTTTTTTTGAAAGTTTTTTTCTAATAAGAAAAGTGAGTCCCTTCTTTTTATTTTTTTAAAGTAAGTTTGTTAATTTGCATATGATAAGATATTACATACTAGTATGTAATTGACTGTAATTTAAACAATGAGAAGACAATGTAACAACACGTGGAATATCCGAATAATAATAAAGTGAACTCATAAATAATGATTATCATAATATTGTCAGATAAGTATTGTTAGTCTGAAATTAAAACTTATAATATTGTTTTAAGCTACAACTCAGATACAGTTGTATATTTATTTTCATACATACATGTATACCCATGTACTATTAAATGCAAATTTTATGTCTCATCTATGTGCGATTTATTATTAAAAACTATATATAATAATAATAAAAAAAAAGATTATGTTTCATTGCATCTAAAATACAAGAATAAAAGATTTTACTTAGCTTTGTAACTTTACATACGTTTGAAATAAATTTCGGATGTGATTTAATTCAAGTAATTAGATTTCAAGGCAAATCTTTTTAAATTGGATCGCATAGATAGAAACTCAACGAAGTAGAACTATCAGACCTGTAGTTCTCCTCTCCATCCAAAGATAAAAATGCTGTCTGTGTGAAATGGGAGAAATCTTATCGAAAGAAGAAAGACAACTTAACGAGAACTAGGACACAGCTCATTTATATCGGAGCGAATGTTTAATTAGAACACAGATGTTAAAAAACTTGTAAGCATGCAAAATCGAGGGAATTAATTCCGAGTCGGCCTATATTTAGTTCAGGTTTTAGAAAGGTGCTCGAATTTCAGTTTTATTGTTTCCTAATTAGATAACCAGTACCTTTTATCTAGAGGTAATATTATTTAAATACATGATCTTTGAAATAATTGTCCTACATGTTGTATTTGAAGGTCTTGATAATAAAATCAGCCACTGTCTTTAACCAGGCGAAATGAATTTCAGGTAAACTGACTAAAATTAATGTATTGACAGATATGTAATGCTTCTGACTCTTAAAGTACATGGCCATGGAAAAGGGTATTTTGGAGATCCCCCTACCTTAAAGTCGGGTCAAACGAAAAGCTGTGTCAGGTATATCGATCGATAGGCTCCTCAAAATGTCTCCTAGCACCAAATACTATTTTTTCTACGTGTTATGTGTCGAATACGTAATTTTAATCCTATACCCCCACCCCCACTCCGAAGTAAAACTGTGACAATCTATGGTCCTCATTCTTGGGGGTATCCCCCCTTTTTCATCAAGATAATTTCCATTTAAGCTGTCTACCTATCCCCGCTCTCTACCGCGTAAAAAATCTCACAGGCCTGTATATTTCTTTATCTTGTGTTACAAACTCTTACTTGTACATTTACTAGTGTATGAGCAATAAAAGGCATATATTACTGTACATGTCTTGGATACTATGGTATGTTCGACCACTGTTTTCCGCCAAGGCACAACAAATGTTCTTATCACCAAGGCTAAAGGCTGAAACGCCCATCAGAAACATGTCGATAGAATCCGCATGAACATAAAAAACATTTGTACTTAATCAATTTTATTGACAAATTGTTAAAAATGTCCGAAAAAATATAACAAACCGATGCCATTTAACGTTGCATTGATCTGATTATTCTCCCAGTATATAGATGTGATAAAATTATGCAAATTATACACTTAGTTCAAAATTAAAAATTAGATATATCACAAGAAACTGTAACAAAGATTTCTTTATAACAACGAGCAAGCCTTTTTAAAAAGTAAGTAATTGGTCATTTTGATGATTCAAATTTTGTGACAGGTAAGCCTTATCATTGTTGAGGCGTGACAACGCGACAATGCAAACACAGGGATGAGCTCGCAGACGACAGTATTGAGTAGGAAACAGAAGTTAAATGTGTAATTGTTGATACACAAGTAGGATATTAAACCAATCAAAGCCACTAAAAATGTAAGATGTTTAGTATTTATATTTTAATTTTTTTAAAAATTTTGTTTCAACTGGAAACCTGTGAAATTAAGTTTGAGAAAAGAATATTCACTGCATGGACTACAGGATGTAATATATTTCAGTAATATAATACCAAAATACTATCTCATAATATTTTTTAATCTAAAAGAGTGATAGTACATAAGTTTGAATATAATATCATATATTGGATATCGATATCATGATTAAACTAAATAATTTTATTCTATTTATTTAAATGTGAAAATTGTTAATCAGTCAATGTACACTGAACTTGCATTTTTGACAATATGTTATCTCTCGATAACGACAATTGTACATAAATCTACGTAAAAAAAGTATTTGTGACGCTACCTCTGGCTTTTCGACAAGTTCACACAATTAAATTCAAATTAATCATTCCTATGGTTACGTATAAATTCATTAACAAAGGCGTCGTTTGACTATATGCATACTACATATTCAAACATTCACCTATTTTTGTGTTACAGAAATTGAATACAATGACTTCTTTCCTGAAGAAAGTTGCTTTAAAAGTCTTATTGTGGATCGCAGTCATTCTTTATATTGGTGAGTGTTCTGACAATGTTAATTTAATTAATCAATTTATTTTTTGCAAGCAAAACGAAGAACTACATGTATAACATAAACATTACACCCGGAAGTTTGTATATCCCCCCCCCAATATTATTCAGTTTGACATAGGTTTTATTGGAATTCATATTCAGATGTTTTGTAATGAGGAAGAGTCTCATGTAAAATTGAATAAGGTTCATTGATCCTTTAATAAGAGAGATAATTCTTACTGAGATTATTGAGTAACATCGTAAGGTGACGTACTCACGGTACTGGTCAGCATTTAGGGCCGTCACCAGAGACTTCCATGTTGGTCTGTCTTGTGTCCACCTCTGGACCTGTCCCAAGTCCTGATGTCTAGTTGTTTTAGACGTGCCCCCATGTCCAGTTGTTCTCTTTCATTTCCTTCTATAATGGTCTCCCCCAAGTCTCTTTTGGCCTGATTAAATTACCAAGTTAATCGGCATTTTCATTCACATTTTGCCCCGCAAAGTGTGTAATAATTGCTTGCATTTTAATTATTTATTAGATTTCTTTTTTAAAAATCATTATAGCTTTAAAAAAATCAAAAGTCATATAAGCGAAGAGAGAGACGGTGAACATTACTAAAGGACAGATGATACAAACAAACGTTTTGAAAAAAAATCATATGAATATACATATGTAACAACTGAACTTTGATACTTGCATCATTTACAATCAAAATATGTCCAAAAATATATACCATATCCAGGTATCACATCCATGTTTTTGTTTGTATCATCTGTCCTTAAATCATACTCCATGTTTTACATTTAAACGACAGTAGCATAAATATTCTGTGTATGTGTGAAAGAAAAATCAATCTCGCATATATTTTCTTAAAATCGTATTATGGATCGATCTTTATTTTCATAGATGCAGAGGAATTCAAACGAGTGTGTTACTATACAAATTGGTCAGAAAACAGAGCCGTGGTGGAGTCCAGGTTTCACCTTAAAGAACATATGGACCCCTTTTTGTGCACACATTTAATTTATGCATTTGCAAATATAAACCCACAAAAACTGCGTATAGAGCGGGCATATCCAGGAGAGGATGATGGGAAAATCCCGGGATCGGGACTTATGTTTGATTTTACAGGACTTAAACGGAAAAATCCAAAGTTGAAGACAATTTTGTCCATTGGAGGAGAGACTTCGTCAGATAATTTTAAAGTGATAATGGGATCCGATAAGAATATAAAATCATTCGCTCAAAATATCTACATCTATATCAATGACAGAAATTTTGACGGTATTGATGTTGACTGGGAATTTCCAGGAGCCATTTACAAGAATGAATTCGTGATTTTTCTTAAGGTAATGCACGTACATGTGCAAATCATACATGTTTTTATTTTCATTTATAAAACGTTTAAGGTTTATGTCAGACTACTCTCATTGGAATTTTGGGAGGTCCCCCCTCCCTTTTGAAACCGTTGCTACGGGCCTGACATGTATATACATATATTTACATTTGCTGTATTTTTCTACCAAGCCAACTGTGAAATTGATTTGAAAGTCATTTTTGTGTTTACTCACGCATAGAAATATACACGGTGAAACTCGCGCTAAAGTGACGTCGCAATGAGGCTACGGAGACGTTAATAAAAATGTAACGATATAGGGCAGCAAGAAATTTAAATATTGAGTATATTATTAGTTCTTTTTAACTTGTAAAATGTAAATATAAGGAATGTTTTTAAGTTTTGTGTGATTTATTGGTGTGTAAATCACACAGACTTGCACGTAGGCATATTTTTCATGAAATATGCCTACGTGACAAGTCTGTGTAATTTACACACCAATAAATCACACAAAACATAAAAACATTCCTTAAATATATTAATTGGTAACTATAAATAGTCTCTATAGTAATGTATAAACGTACACGTTGAGTTCCTAAGGTACATGTACAAGCATTTTATGGGGGAAAGAATTTAAATGGCTTTGCAGCTTGCAGTAAAAACAATTTGACAATTATGCTTTAAAAGAGAAGCAGGACAGACTTCCAGCAACAAGTTTCTGATCATAAGCAATCTTCAACTATGGCAACACCTAGAAAAATTTTCATGTTATCTGCCCTGTCAAGGAAAACGATACTGCTTTATATTTGACAATATTTTATAATAATGAGCTAGAGCAAAACATTTCACACACAGGGTAATTGTGATGAATGAATACACCTCCCCCCCCCCCCCCAATTGAATTCCGAGATTAGATGTCAAGACTGTATACAAGAAAGATCAAGTATCGATGATCAGACCTTGCTTTTTTTATTACAGCTTTAGCAATTAGACCTTCATTTAGATTTTCATGTTGAAAAACTTGCAGGTTTCAAGAGAAAGAAATCATTTATTTACATCTTAGATTTTTTTTCGAGGGGGGGGGGGGTTTAGAAACATACATGTCTATGGTCCACGTATTGCAGTCCTTTTTGAAGAGAAGCAACTTATTTATTTTATTTATTCATGTATATTTAGGAATTAAGGTCCGAATTTGCTGCCAAAGCCAAAGAAACCGGAAGTGATGAGAAACTTATTACCATAGCAGTAGCACCTGGAAAGCATAACATAGAGGAGTCGTATGATATGCCTGAAATAATCAAGTTAGTACAAAATATCAATATCAAGGCTCAGCGAAAAGCATTTTTGTGTAAAACTTAAGATATCTTGAGACAAAGTCACTATCAATAATTGTTCAATTTTATTTCGAAGGTGAAAAGGCCGATTTTAATCATATTGATAAACATTCGACAATATAATGAATAATTTGATGTCATCAAATGCGGTTTTTGTTTGTTTGTTTTTTTTTTATTTGAACTACTTGTGTAACAGATTTTCGAGATTTCTGTGAAAAAAATTGTATGTTAACCTAATCGGACTGTTATCACAGTAATGATGAATTTTTTTTTTTTTTTTTTTTTTACAATACTTAATTAATTTGTGAAACAAATCTTAACATTTAAAAATTTTCAAAATTAAATTTAAACCACTTAAAAACAAATACTTCATTTACATTAACTACCTCACGTACAAATACATATTATACAAAAATAAATATCAATTTCCATATACAGGTATGTCGATTTCATCAATGTAATGGCCTACGACTATTTTGGACCCTGGAGTCACGTCACTGGTTTCATGGCACCACTCTATTCCCGATATTCAGATTTAAGTATCGACACTACTTTATCCCAGGTTGGTATATCAATCATTCACATAATATATCACTATAAGGTATGCTAAAAAAATATGCTATCATTATCCTAAATTCTAAAATTGAACGACTAGTCTTAAAGCTAAATTATTAAAATTTACAGCTGAGAAGTATAATTGCAAGTCCGACGCTTAAATTATTTTCTCGAAGCACTTTTACGTGATATTTTACATCACGTATATGACTGTTAAGGAATTGAACAAAGTTAGATGAATAAATAACGTAAATATAATAATGTTTCAGAACTGGACAATGAACAAGTATTTAGAGCTAGGGGTCCCGCCGGAGAAACTTGTTATGGGTCTGCATGGTGCAGGGTCAAGTTTTACCCTGGTAAATAATAGCAACCACGGTGTAGGAGATGCAGTTTCCGCAGCTGGTATGAAAGGACCATTACTAAAAGTGGAGGGACGGATGGCGTATCCTGAGGTACTTGAGGGATACTCAAAATAAAATTATAAGTCCTTGAGTAACAGCTGGTATCATTTATAACATGTATAACAAATGTCGCAGCCGAAAACTTACAAATATGCAAGTTACATGCGTACATTGTAATTTAATTTTTTTTAAAGATATCGAGAAAGCAGACACATTCTTTCATAAGCATAGTGTATATTAAAAGGAAGCTATTATGTGTAAACAGTATGCAGGAATAATATCAATGAATGACTTAAAGATACGTTCACTTTTAGATTTGTCAGATGAGCAAAGATGAAACAGTGTACGACGAGGAACAAAAACAGAAGTACTCTTATCACAGGTCTCAGTGGTGTGGATACGAAGACCCTGATACTATTGTTTTAAAGGTTTGTAAGATCTTAATACTGAATATGTTTGTTGAATTCTAGATTTTAACATTTTTATTTTTCTTTGTTTAAAAGCACGTGTTATTCACCGATTTTTGATAAACGTGATTTGCAAAAGTAAGGATATTTCGATTTCATCAATAGTTTGGATTTTCAGTGCAGTGACCTGCAAAAATCACACACCTCATGATAATTTCGTCACACCAAACTGATAAAGTGATGTGTGTACATATACTGAGAACAATGTAAAACTTCAGTCTGTATCCGAAGTCCGTTTTTAAGTCTCTTGCAACTGAGTCACCCAGGAGACCTATTGCTATCTATTTTTGTCCGTCTTCGTGCGTCATCCTTCCTGGGTGGTATGTTGATACTTGAACATCTTTGGAACAGCTGAGCCAATTTTGACATATGGCATCTATGGGTGAAGGGGAACAAGAATTGCAAATTTCATGGTCCCTGCACCCTGGGGGTTGAGAGAAGGGGTCAAAACCATCAAAACTAAAGCAAACTTTAAAAAACTTCTTTACTCCTGGACATCAAGTACATGTAGTTAAAGTGTTGGTATAATTGGATAAGGCTTTGAGCCCTCTATGTAAATTGTGAAATCCATGGCTCCTGCATGGGTTAAGGGTTGTGGTGTTATGGTGGGGTTCTATTTATCACATAGTGAAATGCATACTTTCTTTAAAAATGTATTATTAAATTTTATATAATGTACAGCGCCATTGATTGCATTTTACCTGTAAAATTGTGCGCTTTGTATGAGCAAGGGAGTCTCATCCAAAATTGTGAAAATTCATAGCTCCTGGGTCAGGGGTTCTGGTGTTAGGGCGGGGCTCTGTTGATCATACAGTTAAAATGCATAAATTCTTCAAAAAGTCTTCTTCTCTGCCCCTAGACATTAAGCAAGCAGACTAAGTGCATGGTTATAATGAGCAAGGGTGCCTCTTTCGGAAAGGTGAAATTTATTGCCCTTGGGTCAGGGTTTCTGGTCTTAGGGCAGAATTATATCGAACATATAAAGAAAATGCATAAATTCTTTATAAAAAAGAATTTAATAGAAAAACTAACTGCATGTTTATGATGCCCCTTCCACAACTCTGAAATTCATGGCCTCTTGGGTAGATGTTCTGGTGATGCGCAGGGCTCTATTGATATCAATTAATTATCTGGTGAAAATGCATTAGTGGATTAGTTCTGGCAAGTACAGACAAGTAAATACTAGTATATCTGCTAATTATGATTTATTACCGAGTGCTTGATTAACTATTTTGCTGATCCCTGATCATGAATTTGGGCAATATACCTTGAGTTCATCTACCAGTTGTTGTTTTATACATAGGTGACCGTTAATGTCCTTGGGCCTCTTGTTATTATATAACGAATGATCTTCATTGCAATATATAAATCAAAAGCCTGAAAGGCTTCAATGGCGTCGAACATGAAAAACAATGCATGTCAAAAGATCTTTTTGAATTTGAAGAAAGCAAAAGTAAATTGTATGATTCAGGTAGCCTAACAAAATTTTTTGTAAACAAAATGTCAATTATTATAGTCTTAGGCCTCTATGTCATGATCCGAATAGAGCTTGGTTTGAATTGACCAGACACCGACATATCAGACAGGCAGGCCAGTCTAAAATTAATTCTGAATATCAAACTCATCTCTTTCCAGTCAGTTGAAGAACTATGAAGAATTTATATATTATTTTATAAAATTTATATAATATTTTCCTAATTGCAAATTTCTAAGCGCTGTTTTAGTAATTGCATCTACACAACCTAACTCTGCTCTGTTACGATTACGATCGAGCGTGGTATATGGGTATACTGGGAAATGGATAAATACTGTAACAGTAAAACAGGTCAATAACTTCGGTTTTAATGATAAAATTGGTCATTAGATTGTAAAAGCAAGTTCAGATTTTGAAATTCATTATTTTAGGTCTTCTAGTATTCGTGTTTATGTAATTTTGTGAATGTTTTACTGCCTATTGGGTTGTTCTTGTTCCGAAACCTTATTCATGTCATTCGACGCGCCCTTTAGAAATTCATCCGCAACAACTATCACGTTTTTCTTGTGTCAAAATAAACATAAAATCTTTGTTTTGTAACAGAATTAATTGTAGGTATAATTGATGCAATTTTCTTTTCAAGTTATTATCCATTGAGAGCATTTCCAAAGAAATTGATTTATAGCTACATGTATTACTATTTTCTTTTGCGGATGCATCGACTGACACATTCGGTCACGCAAAAGATCGGGGCCATAACTAAATGACGTTCGAGCTCTAGAGCTCGATGCCATAAAAATCGATGATCAAATA
Source organism: Saccostrea echinata (assembly GCF_033153115.1). Classification (NCBI taxonomy): domain Eukaryota; kingdom Metazoa; phylum Mollusca; class Bivalvia; order Ostreida; family Ostreidae; genus Saccostrea; species Saccostrea echinata. The sequence continues at coordinate 5,956,140 of NW_026889774.1, read as the reverse complement.
TTTAATTTTAATGAGATTATAGAAACTGTAAATTTAAAATCTGAATGTTTCATGCAGGTTCAGTACGCTGTTAACAACAACTTTAGTGGCGTCATGTTTTGGTCTCTGGATTTAGACGATTTCACGGGAAAATACTGCAATCAAGGAAAATATCCACTGCTTTCAGCTGTTAAAAACATAACACATCTCATGAGTCCAGGTAGTGGCTCTGCAACAAATGACCCCAACCAACAACCTGTTACGGGAGATGTCACAAAACGACCCACCACAACCACAGTGTGGCCACCTAAGGATGGTGGTTTCAAATTATTTATCGTCGACTCAAGAAGTGCTGCGTCAAACCAAATGTTTTCCAATTTCATTTTACTGTTGACTTTATCTCTGCTTGTTGTATTCAATTTTGAATTAAAGTAATTTAACCCCAAGATCTAGACTTTTTAGCAAGTTTCTCAACCTTTAAAAAGTGTATACAGTTTTGATTTGAGTGATTGTACGTACATGCGGTATAGAAGTTATCATTTGTTCTTAGCACTAACTGCATATTTTTCAAACTGGTATCATATTGTTTTAAACATTCATCTTTAAATCTTCAGTATCAACCAGTAACTGTTGGTCTAAGAGAGCTAAACATCGCAAGTTTAATTTAAAATTTGGAAAAGGAATTGTGTATTTTTCTGTGGAATTTATTATTCTCTACATGTACAAAGCACTGGTTGAAGGGGAAAAATAAACTTAACAACTTGTTATTGTCAATAATTATATCATTTTATTTGACAAGGCATGCTTTCTCCACGTAAATAAGCTAGAATATTTCGTCCAGTTAGCGCGGACATAGCACCTCTCGCTCTCTCTGTGGCACTTCCAATATGCGGAAGAACAACACAGTTTTCAAGTGAAAGTAACGGACTGTCAGTCGGCAGGGGTTCTGGTGACGTCACATCCAAACCTGCTGCTGCGATTTGCCGGCTCTTCAAAGCGTCGAACAAGTCGTCCTGATTTACTAGTCCACCTCGACTTGTGTTGATGAATATCGCGTTGGATTTCATCTTTTCAAATGCATTTTTGTTAAAAAGTTCTTGGTTTTCTTTTGTAAGCGCACAACATCCCAACACAAAATCAGATTTTTCAAGTAAAGTGTCAAAATCTGTAAATTCTGCAGATACTTCCGAGGCCTCCTCTTTCCTATTATGTCCACTGTATAGAAATTTACTTACACCAAACGGAGCCAGTCGTCTGGCCACTGCGATTCCAATACGTCCCAGACCTACGATCCCAACCGTAGAGCCCTCCAAACCGTGACCCAGCATCCATAATGGGTCCCAAGTTCCCCATCCACCATCACGAACTGATTTGGAGGCTGAAAAAAGGGGCAAAGTATAGTCAAAAAGTTCATACAGAAATATAATAATTATTCGTAAACAACGGAGTATCTTACCCTCTATAAGCCTCCTGGATGTGGCAAGCAGAAGACCGACTGTGAGTTCAGCGGTGGCGTTAGTCAGTACGTCCGGAGTGAAGCCCACTGGTATGTTCCGCGCTCGACACTCCGCCATGTCAATATGATCATATCCAACTGACATCGTACCGATGCATTTTAGCTGGGGTCCTAAATGTCAAAATGAAATAAAACACACGCGTATTTGATTGTGAGGTTATAAATGCATTGCATTGCTACTTTAATCATGATACATTTTAAATAATTGAAAGTTGATGCACTCCAACTGATGTAATGATATATTCTTTTTTAATTGTCTCTGGGCCTGTAGAGCGCGGGGGGAGCCCCCCTTTTTCTGAGTATAGTATTTTTGCTATAGTAAATTTTCCTTTAGATGCTGGTTGCCCCCCCCCCCCTTTTTTTGTTGCTGTAAGAGGAACATTGGCAAATTACAGGATTTCGACAGTTAATAAGGTTTTTTTTTTGGGTCAGATTTTTTTTTTTTGGAAGTTGACCCCTCCCCATCCCACGTATGAAACCGTTGCTACGAACCTGTGGCCCTTTTCACAAAAAATCTTACGACTAAGATGAAAATTTGACATATATATCTGTATCTCTTTGTTATTTTTTTTTCTAAAATATTATTTACAATGTAATCTAGATAACGTAATAGAAATATTAGATTTTTTGTGACATACTACAGCTCAGTTGCTTGTTGGAGATTTGGAAAATTTTTGTCTTAGGCGTAAGATTTTTTATGAAAAGGGCCACTGGTCTTTGCATTTTAGGCCGTTGAGGATTTTTATTACACTAGCTTCCACTTTTCATAATTAAACCCCTTTCCTCCTCTAGGACATCTTGGACATACCGTAAACAAGGATTGTAAAGTTCTACTGAAGACGTTCTTGTTTGCATTTATTTTTCTTGGATCACAGTATATCTTTTTGTTGAGGTATAGTTAATACATATACCATGCGGTAAAGTATTAGGCCTATTAAAATTTGGGTTGTGAAAAAAAAGTTGGAACCTCTCCATCCCATTATTTTTCATCCTCACAATGCCAAGGTGTGTGTGTGTGGAGTTCCGAAATTACAAAACCTTGTCATTGTGAAGATTTTATTTTAACTTTTCAAAGTTTTTTTTCGATACTGCGTGCCTGTTACCAAAGTACATATAGTGATATGCTGAAAATTTATAAGATCTGGAATTATGCGTTACAAACTCATCGCGGTGGCATGGTAATCTTAGATCCGCCCATTAAAATTGTAAATACAGTTGCAGGTACATCGTAATCGACAAACAAGGAATTAAGCCATACCTGCGGAGTCCAAAACTTCAGCGTCAATCTTATCGGTCAGCAAACAAAACAATGCATCCTTTCCGGCCACTTGCCGAATGAGTTCAGCTCTGGGGACGGGTTTCTCGCTGTCCCACTGAGTAATGTCACAATGTGGTCGCAGGATCTCCAACCCATCTTGCGGAACTCTGCGAGTGACATAAACTTTTGGTTTGGGCGAATTGCTCATTGATGAAAATAAGTGGGTCGTGAACCCTGGGACAAACACGATATATAAATTATGAATCAGTTTCGGACTTCGCCTGATAACCCTAACACTTAGCATATCAAAATAGGGATTACCTTCAATGTTTATTTTTGAACCAAGCGGGATAACTCTAAAATAATTGAGAAATCTTGAGAAAATTGTAGTAAAGAACAGGAATCGATCAAACCTGATTTTTCCGGAAAAATATTAATAATAGTTGATTATGCGCATACTTCTTAAATATGTTTAAAGCCAACAAAGTAATTTTTTTCTCTTATTAAGTTAAAGTTAACCTTTCTAAAATCTCTGCACATGCAACACATGACTTTCACAATTTCGTTTCCCTGTGTATACTTCTTAATTGGTGATAATAAATACCATTCATTAAACAAGTTCATTTTCTTTTTTATTTATTTATTTTTTTTGAAAGCAAATAAATTCATAAAAATAACAAACTGCCACACATGGCAATGTACAAATTGCATTTTAAATCCATATGAAAAAAATATAATAATAAAACTAAACATACAGTCATGTAGTGTCACATTTCCATGATTACGACTACAAACTCCAACACATAGAACAAAGTGTTACCGGTGTAAATTGAATGCAAATATACAAATCTATATGCTAATATACAAAACAATATGCTGATACTTTGTTTTTATAAGTGACAAATGTTTTGTCATATTTTTATCCTCTGAACACCGTTGAAAACATGGGCATGCCCCCCCCCCCCCCCCCCCCCCTCAACAAATTGCTTTGTATGGTTATTATTAATTGGTATTGTATAACTGTGTAATAATAACATGAATCTCCACTTGCTACTGCATAACTGTGCTATAATAACATGAATCTCCAAAGTTTTAAACATGCAAATTCTTTTAAAGAAATGGAAGGACTATAATGTTAAGATTATAATTGCAATACAAAGTGGATGTTTTACAAAAGTGGACTAAGTACATATATCAAATTGTCTCTTTTTTAAAAAAAAAAAATTATAACATGTACATGTACAACTACAAATTATTCATGTTTCACATTTTTATCAATTTTTAATTTTGTACATTGTATATCGGCTGTAATAATGAATAAACTGGTGCATTTAAAACATACATGTAACAAATGAAAACATAAATAAAATTTTTGGACACTGACTCTGAGAAAACGGTGTGATTACTAAAACAGAAGACTGCGTATATGACACTCTCTAAGTCTACTGATAATAATTGGTTCATCACAAATAACAAAATCCAAATTAAGCCAAACTTCACCATCTCCAGACTTAAATTTTGCAGTGAATATAAGTTATTGGTTCTACATAACTTACCAAATTAAAGATACATTCATTTATTGACAAGTATAGTCTAACCTCATTATCTCGAACTCAATGGGACCATAAAAAACTTCAAGATATCCGAGGGTTCGAGATATTAAGGGTAAAATAATGAAAGAAAAAGTGCTTGGGACTTCCAAATTATTTCAACTTATCCATGGTATTTGAGATATCTATGTTCAAGATACTGCAGTTCAGCTGTATGTATATGCATTTGATTGAGTTATCAAAGTTTGAATGTACCTTAATTTATACAAAAGAAACTAAAAATAACCTGCCACCAAACTACACATTAACAGGGTTTTAAGGTTAATCAACATGCCCTTTCTAATATAATATAAAACATATAAAAATTACAGAGATCTTTCTACATAAAATTAGCATTTTCCAACTTTCACAGTCATTGATGTATTACATTTTCCTTTTGAAATGGTGTTTAAAAATGAACTCTAATAATAATATATTGTGCAAACAGCTTAATGAGATACATAATCACATGTTGTTGAACACTGCTAGATTAATTTGTGGTGTCCTTGAACTAGGAATCTCTGGTTCCTCAGGAAGACCTGCTAGAACATCTCCATTCATAGAAGCCATGGCCATATTGGTATCTGTGGGATTGTTCCCATGTAAGGGCTGGGATTTTATCACATATGCTGAGCCTGGGCGAGAGAAGTGAGCAATCTCAGATTTTGGGAGTGTGGGATCCACATGTGTCACCTGAAATATTGTCCATGGATTAGTTCTACAGAAAGTTCATTCTATTAGAACTGCACAAAATATTTTGATTTTTTTTGTATATGTATACATGTATTACTTTATATACATATGTACATGCATCTGTCACCCATGTATATACATTTGAATTTTCTTAACTGAAAATAAATTACAGATACATTTAAGTGACATATGTACATACATGTAGTAATACATGTATTAACTACTATTGATTCACAAAGAATGTACCCCATGTATTCTCATTTTCTTCTATTACACAATTATAGCCCTTTGATGAGGTCAATCCCTAGACATATAGACCTTAGAGAAAGCATATTGACCGAGCACGAAGTATGCTTTCTCTAAGGTCTATATATCTAGGGATTGTACCGAATCAAAAGGCTACAATTGTTTTATTATTTTTTTTATCAGTTAATAAGAAATGTCTTAAAATCTGTGTTTCTAATACTCAATACTTTCTCATATAAGGCATTATTATGTCATTCGCATTATGACGTCACAGTAACGAATAGCAGCTGCAGTATCTATTTTTAGAAACATCCAGTTTACAAAGACTACTGTGACGTCAACGTCAGCACTATTGTTGCTTCACAGAAGTTTCCAATTTTAGAAACAGCAAGTTTATTAAATTTTTTAGAAGCTTAAAATAGAAACATCCAGTTTAGAAGACTTTTTATACTTGATCATGTGATCCAGTTTGAGCCAATCAGATAGCTGGCAACAATAGAGAAATAATAAAAACTGTTAATCACTTATTTTATTCCAGGTGTACCTAAGATAAAAAAAGCTTACCCTTTTGACAATGTCCATTCTAATTAACTCTGACTTTGGGGTTCTCTTGCAGCCAGCAGCTACAAATTGAAATCATATGAATGACAAGAGTTAACAGTTAAACTGCTAAGATATTCTTACCATTAATCAACTCAATTTATAAAAGCATTTGGAAAGATGTTATATATTAAAAAAGAGTTGTACATGTAATTTTTTCAAACTTGACATCTCCGAATTATTTTTCATATAAAATCCATACCTGCAAAGAATGGCCATATAGCATCCATGGCTGAGGCAAAGTCAACTGCAGTCCTGTAATAAAAAAGATCACTACAAATGAAGAACATCCGGTCATATTAAAAATATATTAAATATCAATTTAACTTCTATAAAATCCTTCCATTTTACTTTACTCTTGCTTAAATTTTGAAAAAAGGATGAGAATTGCTTAAAAGATGAACTTGTGTTAATGTTCAAGATAAAACAAGGTCTTTCACTAGAGAAATTATCAAAATTACATGACATTGTATTAATTATAAACTACTCAATTATAGCTTGTGTAACAGAAATGTTATTGTCATCCCCCAATGTCTAAGAAGCAAATACAAATTAAAAAAATTGTTCTTTCCATCAACAATGTTAGAAATGCCTTTAGTTATCTACCCAAAAATCAAAAATGGAATGTACAGATGTTGTTAGAGTCCTAAAAGATTTTCTGTCTAGAAGTGAAGCCACCCTAAAATATCTTTCAAATGCCAAAACTGACAGTTTTCAGTCTAGTTATACACAATTCTTGAAGATAAATACCTGTTACAGGTGTTTGCTATTGTCACACTTTAAAGGGAACCCTTTACTTTTGTCACATTTTCCCTACAATATTTACCTCCCGTGGTTGTCTTTCAGCTCCGTATTCGGATGATGTTCCATTAGTTTCATGATTACTTTCCCATGTCCTTGGAAGGCAGCACAGTGCAGGGCAGTCCACTGTGTCCCTTTGTTGCAAATATTTACATCCGCTCTGAAATAATTTGTTAAAAATTTAAAATCAATCTTTGTATTGCTATTAATACAATGGTAAAAAAATAATAAATGCATTATAATATCTGTAAAATATCTCTAGAATTAACTAGGTGTATAAGACACTGAATCCGGTATTTAGTGTATTACACTAGTTGTTCAAATTTAGCTTTTTAATATACTCAAACTATAATGTAAAATACTTCATTTGCTCAAAGCCTAATTTGAAGGGGAAAGTGTTAGCTGAACTTGGACTAATCTATAACCTCTCACTAACCACAATTCAAGTGCTATAGAACTAGAGCTATATGGACATAAAACCCAATTCCATTCACACTTTAACCAATTATTTCTTGAGGTTTAACCTACAAACCCTTACAAAGACTCTTTAAAACAACCCATAACTTTTGTTCTTGAATTTTTACTGTAAGAAGAAGAAAAATCTTTGTCAGTCTGACTTGGACTAGAATAAGCCATTTACTATGCAGGTGCACTACTATCTAAGGTATGGGCCTGATGTATACATATATATATTGCCATTTACACAAACATCATGAATTGTTATACACAATTGTAACAAAGATGTAGATGAAAATTAATTAATCACAAAAAAGATTACAAAGTGAAAGTAACAATACATAAAATTGAGAAAATTTGAATAAATCATACCATAATTGATATTGGAATTGTTTGTAATTGTTAAGTTGCTGAATTTTAAGACTCCACATTAATTTGTAAATTTTGGCTATCATGTCTTATTCAGACTAGTAATTGTGAATTCTGGGTAAACCAGACCTTGCCATGACATGCCAGGTTGCTTCGTTTACTGTGCTTCTGTATAGATTTTAGGAGTACTAGTTCATTTGGACGATTAATTTTTCTTTGTTTGGTTTCTAGTCACACATTCAAGGGAGCTGGTGATATAAATGGAGTCATTGTATTTTTTTTTTTTTATAAAATATTATGAAATACCCCTGCTTTAACAGACATTCAACCACATCTGCATATCCCCAGAAAGCAGCCAGCGCAAGTGGAGACATCCCATCTTTAGACCTCTCATTAACATTTGCACCCTGTCTCAGAATTTGTTTCAAGAGCTGCAAAACACAAAGGCAATATTTCCTACGTGATATCTGAGTTTACATCCATTGGTATCTACGTCTTAAAATGGATAGAATAAATTCTAATGTATACTCCATGGATGTATATTACTCTGTATATGTATATCAGAAATATTATGAGGTTATCAACACTCTAAAGTTTACTTAATTGTCTCATGTACATGTATGTTATAATTTGAAAAGAGGAAATTCGAGGATAAAATTTAAACAGAAAAGAAATAAAGAAAAATATAACACTTATTACACATCAGAAAATGATTAGAATATATATGAATCAAAAATTAATGTCTTAATTTTCATAACATATGAGTATTTACCGTTAGATCGCCGTTCGCAGCGGCGTTAGCAACACTCATGGGCGCAGACATGTTCTAAAACACCTGCTTGGTCAGGATTCCGAACCCGACTGGAAATCACCCTTAGAACAGGCTGACTGATAATATGGCCTTGAGAATTGAATGAACTATCAAATAGATAGTAACATATGATTGATTTTTTTCTTTCACCACTGATTTTGATGTGCATTTATCAATTCCCGAAAAAAAAGCACTAGGACTTCCAAATATATTTACTCCTACATGTACTTCCCAAAGTGACTTTTCAAGTGTTTTCACGGATATTATATTTCCTGTAAGATAAACCATCGGAAGAAAAAGACTCTTAAAGGAAGAAAAAAAATCAATTCTAAGACAGTTTAATCTTTTTAAATGATTGTATCATAGGATTTGCACTATCGAATTATTAATTGCAAGTTATTTCTCTGGTCTGGAATTTTAGTCTCAAGCTGGGTTTAGGTACAGTAAGCGAATTTTAAATCATTGGCAAGCAGATCTTTTTTAAAATGAAAATTCGACTTTTTGCTCCACACATTATGCATCCAGGCTTATATTTTGCTGCGATATATTGGATTAAAAAAAAGTTTTTTTACATGGCTGAAATACTATCGAAACTCTGCGAAAAAATTATACCTGTAATTAAGCTTACTTATATTTCCGCCATGTTTCAGCACTGAAGCTTCAAGTTTCGTTGAACAAACGATCGAAATGATGATCAAGTGCCCGATGGACCGAAGGAAATTGAAACTTATTTCTCTTTTTTGTTTGTTTGTTTTTCTTTTTTCTTCTTTTTTTGGTATTGTTTGGTTTTGTTTTGCACTTAACACAGGAATTTTAGCATGTTTAAATGCTGATCTAGAAAATATGAATACCAGTAAACAAATAATTTTATATACACTTTTATACTTAACCTCATTTCGCTGCAATTTGGTCAATGAGTTGTTAATGTATATGTACAAAAACACAAAAAAAGTTCTGGATAGAGTGATTTAAAATGTTGCCCTCTGAGCTTGGCTGCAATGTATTTATTAGGAAATTAAATTCAATATGAGTCATTCAATTCTCTTTACGATCTTGATACAACTTATTCATTCACTCATATATTTCAAAGCAGCTTTCTCTCTAGAAAGATTAAGACAACATAGTTATAAAACACACAGTCCATATGTATCTGGTCATAAGTGAGTCATCATTTTTTTTCTCACTTTATATTTCATTGAAAATTGCTACGTTGAAAAAAAAAAAAAAAAAAAAAAAAACATTGCAGCTATTTGAAGTGCATTTTATGGCAATCTAATTAAAATTAGATGTTCCGAATCCGTTACCGCTTCTCGTTTGAGAAGCGGTAGCGGATTCGGAACATCTAGTTTTAATTAGATTTTAATTAGATTGATTTTATGGATACAATACCATCAAATGAAGAATTAATTGTTTGCAGTTTCTTCATACGATTGAAAAATAATTTTATCTGGAAGAGTTGCGGTATACTAGTACATGTATTACACATCAAATACGAAATCATTTTTTTAGGAAACAAATTAAATTGAAGGAAATAGTAGTATTTTAATCTGAGACAAGAAATTATTCTTTATGATGGATGCCTCACACTTAGATGTAAATTGTCACCAAAAACTTCAGACCCTGAAACGTATATACATGTAGTCACATGTTGTATGATCCTTGCATGGTTTGCTACCCGGGTTTACTTTTTGGTCTCCATCTAATTTTGGTTTTTGTTGTAAATTCTGTTTCCATCTGAGTTTTTTCATCTGTAAAGTAATATGTCAGGATTATTTAAAGTCTTGATATTTCTCATGTCCGATAGGAATGGCTAACCCATGCATTGCAATGAACATGCAATGAGATAAAAATATTTCTTCTAGTTGTAATACACGTATAAGTTCAGTAGTAGTTGACACATTTTTGTATCTACTTTAATCCGTTGTGCATGTACCTTTACTGCATGTTCCTAATAACACTTAATCTAAATTCCTCACTCAGACAAAGCTTTAAAAACACTTTGTTATAAGTACTTCTTACATGTATACTTCTCTACTTGTATGTAAATAATAACCTTAAAATGTTTCTCTTATTGAAATATACACATACATGAACTGCATGTAATTCATTTTATTTTTTTATTGATTAATTTACAAGCATTATTTATCTAAGAGATGAATTTAATTTTTGAGAATTAATGAGGACATGAACCACGACTCTTCACGCCAGTGTAACGACGAAAAATGACCCCTGTATACGTAGGAAATTGACCGGGGATCATTTGGCTATGCCACTGGTCAATATTATACGTAGAAAAATGACCCACATTTTGTAGAAATTATGGCCTTGGGGTCATTTTTCTCCATGTGGATTGTAGAAAAATGACCCTGTAGAATAATGACCCTGTGTCATTTTTTTGATACCAAAAAAAAAAAAAAAAAAAAAAATGCGTGGTTTTGGTAGGAAAAAATAAAAATTCTTGTTAGGCAAATATATACATATGGGTTAAATCATGCAGCCTTATGATATGAAGTGTCCATTTCTAAAAGTTTCAAAGTTCAAATGACAAAAAAAAAAAAAAAAAAAAAAAAAAAAAAAGGTCCTTGATATACTTTTATTTTAACAAATAAAATATACGATGATCATGTTGTATATTTTATTTGTCAAAATAAAAGTATTTCAGGAAGGACAGTTATATACTGTACTTTACATTAATAATACAAGATGTTTTATCCCCATTAAAGGAAAACCTAACGAGGCTATAATGATGATCTACATGTATTACTCTTAGAGCAAGAATACTTGTACGTAGATTCTTTGATTTGTTTTATCACATTTAAAGCATGTGATAAAACAAATCAGAGCTGCAACTTTAATGTCGAAAATTTTTGTTACAAAATTTTAGTTAACTATTGCAATGACACAGAAAAATACGGAAGCCCGTTGAGGCCAGTTCAGAGAAAGAAATATTTTTTATTGCGTTTAAACGCAATAATTATTGCGTTTAAACGCAAAAGATTGCGATTAATCGCAATGTATATTGCGTTTAAACGCAAAACACTTTGCGTTTAATCGCAAAAGATTGCGATTAAACGCAATCTTTTGCGTTTAAACGCAATACTTTTGCGATTAAACGCAATACTTTTTGCGTTTAAACGCAATAATATTTTTGTGTTTAAACGCAATATCTTTTGCGTTTAAACGCAATAATTTTTGCGTTTAAACGCAATAGTTTTTGCGATTAAACGCAATAGTTTTTGCGATTAAACGCAATAGTATTGCGATTAAACGCAATAATTTTTGCGTTTAAACGCAATAATCTTTGCGTTTAAACGCAATAATCCTTCCTTACAAGGATTTGTTTTGCATTTAAACACAATGATACTGTAGTTTCAAAATCAAACATGAATTAGTCAAAGCTTATAATTACATGTACTAGGACCCGACACTTCAACTTAAGAAGATCCGATTTGTTCTGTGTCTTTTTGCAAAATTTTCCAGTTTTTGAAAATTGTAATAAAACAATGGCATCCTAACAACCTGAATGTCTTAAATGTGTTAGAACCCAAAACTCTTAATGAAGTCTCTGATCAATTGCTTACGTGTATCATAACTTATAGAGAAAGTTTCAGTGGTATTAATAGCACTTGTCAATTTGATACATGTAGTACACATGGATCAATCTGTTTTCATTCGATTTTGATTTTGACCTCATATAAATCCATTACATATGTTCTTGTGTTTACTGTATGCAACCATAGGAAGGGTTATGAATGTACATTGAAGTCTAAATACTTCATCATGTTGTACGTAATTCCAACATTTCCTCCGTCCTTTCCAAAATCCCTTTATACATGATTTAAACTTGTGACTGCAACGTATGGGACAGTTTTTTTTAGCAGAACAACTGACCGAAACTTCATTAAAAATGTAGAGAATAAGCTTAAGACATGTCTCGTTCTTAGGATTCCTTTGTTTTTACAACCCGACATTTTTTTCTCCTCTATAAATTCTTATTAGTGATTTACCTTTCAGAGAGTGTTTTCTCGGAGAAATCTGATTCTATAAAGACAACACACAATTTCCTAATAAGTAAAAAGAGAAAGAAATAAAAGATATAAGTATGCGTGGGTCCATTGTTCTCTGCAAGGTTTGATACAAATGACTGCCTTTAAACACAAAGATTATTGCCATTGAACTCAAAGATTTTTGCGTTTAAACGCAAAAAGTATTGCGTTTAAACGCAAAAATATCATTGCGATTAAACGCAAAAATTATTGCGTTTAATCGCAAAAGTATTGCGTTTAAACGCAAAAGATTGCGTTTAATCGCAATCTTTTGCGAATAAACGCAAAGTGTTTTGCGTTTAAACGCAATATGCATTGCGATTAAACGCAATCTTTTGCGTTTAAACGCAATGATTATTGCGATTAAACGCAATGTTTTGCGATTAAACGCAATAATTATTGCGTTTAAACGCAATAAAAAATATTTCTCTCTCTGAATTGGCCTCAACGGGCTTCCGTAGAAAAAAGAACATTTACGAATTTCTTTTGTTCATATTTGCAATGGAAGATCTACACATGTATTTATAATCTTTGATTGAAGCAAAATTACATTATTGTCGTCCAGTACTAGTACAATATTGATTTCTTATATAATACCAGAGACCTATATGCTAAGTTTAGTAAGTAAATAGGTCCCTGATAATACTATACATTCCATAGTACAATATTTCTTCTGAAACAATTTAATACTTTATCTTCATCTAATTAATCATAAGGGTTTATGAGTTACTTAGAGACTTATCATAAAAGCACATTCTAACTGCAAAATAAAATTTCCAAAAATACAGCTCATATTGCTTTAATAAAATAAGTTTCCACAGTTGTAATCTACGGAAGCCCGTTGAGGCCAATTCAGAGAAAGAACTATTTTTTATTGCGTTTAAACGCAATAATTATTGCGTTTAATCGCAAAACATTGCGTTTAATCGCAATAATCATTGCGTTTAAACGCAAAAGATTGCGTTTAATCGCAATGTATATTGCGTTTAAACGCAAAACACTTTGCGTTTAATCGCAAAAGATTGCGATTAAACGCAATCTTTTGCGTTTAAACGCAATACTTTTGCGATTAAACGCAATAATTTTTGCGGTTAACCGCAATGATATTTTTGCGTTTAAACGCAATAATTTTTGCGATTAAACGCAATACTTTTGCGTTTAATCGCAATAATTTTTGCGTTTAAACGCAATACTTTTGCGATTAAACGCAATACTTTTGCGATTAAACGCAATACTTTTGCGTTTAATCGCAATAATTTTTGCGTTTAAACGCAATACTTTTGCGATTAAACGCAATACCTTTTGCGTTTAAACGCAATAATCTTTGCGTTCAAAGGCAATAATCTTTGTGTTTAAAGGCAGTCATTTGTATCAAACCTTGCAGAGTACAATGGACCCACGCATACTTATATCTTTTATTTCTTTCTCTTTTTACTTATTAGGAAATTGTGTGTTGTCTTTATAGAATCAGATTTCTCAGAGCAAACACTCTCTGAAAGGTAAATCACTAATAAGAATTTATAGAGGAGAAAAAAAAGGTCGGGTTGTAAAAACAAAGGAATCCTAAGAACGAGACATGTCTTAAGCTTATTCTCTACATTTTTAATGAAGTTTCGGTCAGTTGTTCTGCTAAAAAAACTGTCTCATACGTTGCAGTCACAAGTTTAAATCATGTATAAAGGGATTTTGGAAAGGACTGAGGAAATGTTGGAATTACGTACAACATGATGAAGTATTTAGTCTTCAATGTACATTCATAACCCTTCCTATGGTTGCATACAGTAAACACAAGAACATATGTGATGGATTTATATGAGGTCAAAATCAAAATCGAATGAAAACAGATTGATCGATGTGTACTACATGTATCAAATTGACAAGTGCTATTAATACCAGTGAAACTTTCTCTATAAGTTGTGATACACGTAAGCAATTGATCAGAGACTTCATTAAGAGTTTTGGGTTCTAATATATTTAAGACATTCAGGTTGTTAGGATGCCATTGTTTTATTACAATTTTCAAAAACTGGAAAATTTTGCAAAAAGACAGAGAACAAATCGGATCTTGTCAAAGTTGAAGTGTCGGGTCCTAGTACATGTAATTATAAGCTTTGGCTAATTCATGTTTGATTTTGAAACTACAGTATCATTGTGTTTAAATGCAAAACAAATCCTTATAAGGAAGGAAAATTGCGTTTAAACGCAAAGATTATTGCGTTTAATCGCAATACTATTGCGTTTAATCGCAAAAGTATTGCGTTTAATCGCAAAAGTATTGCGCTTAATCGCAAAAATTATTGCGTTTAAACGCAAAAATTATTGCGTTTAAACGCAAAAAATATTGCGTTTAAACGCAAAAATATTATTGCGTTTAAACGCAAAAAGTATTGCGTTTAATCGCAAAAGTATTGCGTTTAAACGCAAAAGATTGCGTTTAATCGCAATCTTTTGCGTTTAAACGCAAAGTGTTTTGCGTTTAAACGCAATATACATTGCGATTAATCGCAATCTTTTGCGTTTAAACGCAATAATTAGTGCGATTAAACGCAATGTTTTGCGTTTAAACGCAATAATTATTGCGTTTAAACGCAATAAAAAATATTTCTTTCTCTGAACTGGCCTCAACGGGCTTCCGTAGTTCTCTGTTTTTTTGCAAAATTTTCCAGTTTTTGAAAATTGCAATAAAACAATAACATCCTAACAACCTGAATGTCTTAAATGTATTAGAACCCAAAACTCTTAATGAAGTTTTTGATCAATTGCATACGTGTATCACAACTTATAGAGAAAGTTTCAGTGGTATTAATAGCACTTGTCAATTTGATACATGTAGTACACATCGATCAATCTGTTTTCATTCGATTTTGATTTTGACCTCATATAAATCCATCACATATGTTCTTGTGTTTACTGTATGCAACCATAGGAAGGGTTATGAATGTACATTGAAGTCTAAATACTTCATCATGTTGTACGTAATTCCAACATTTCCTCAGTCCTTTCCAAAAATCCCTTTATACATGATTTAAACTTGTGACTGCAACGTATGGGACAGTTTTTTTAGCAGAACAACTGACCGAAACTTCATTAAAAATGTAGAGAATAAGCTTAAGACATGTCTCGTTCTTAGGATTCCTTTGTTTTTACAACCCGACCTTTTTTTTCTCCTCTATAAATTCTTATTAGTGATTTACCTTTCAGAGAGTGTTTGCTCTGAGAAATCTGATTCTATAAAGACAACACACAATTTCCTAATAAGTAAAAAGAGAAAGAAATAAAAGATATAAGTATGCGTGGGTCCATTGTACTCTGCAAGGTTTGATACAAATGACTGCCTTTAAACACAAAGATTATTGCCTTTGAACGCAAAGATTATTGCGTTTAAACGCAAAAGGTATTGCGTTTAATCGCAAAAGTATTGCGTTTAAACGCAAAAATTATTGCGATTAAACGCAAAAGTATTGCGTTTAATCGCAAAAATTATTGCGTTTAAACGCAAAAATATCATTGCGGTTAACCGCAAAAATTATTGCGTTTAATCGCAAAAGTATTGCGTTTAAACGCAAAAGATTGCGTTTAATCGCAATCTTTTGCGATTAAACGCAAAGTGTTTTGCGTTTAAACGCAATATACATTGCGATTAAACGCAATCTTTTGCGTTTAAACGCAATGATTATTGCGATTAAACGCAATGTTTTGCGATTAAACGCAATAATTATTGCGTTTAAACGCAATAAAAAATAGTTCTTTCTCTGAATTGGCCTCAACGGGCTTCCGTAGTTTTTTTTTTTTTTTTTTTTTTTTTTTTTTTTTTTTTAATATTCCTGTAATACAATTACCTGCGTTGTCACTGATTCATTAATTAATTAATTTTTTTTTTTTCACTTACTACTGCTATTACTGAAAGCGGTAATCAGTCAAGTTAAATTCTTTGTTTCAAAACGATCTCTCTTTATACATTTATCTGTGCATACATTTTATGTTCCCTGATTAAGCTATATCGGTGTTTCTTTACCTTATCTCAACGTAAATTAATTCAGATACCTCACCTTGAGCATCATTGAAATTCCATGAACTACTTTAAGCGACTTTTATTTTCTTTTGGACTATCGTTTATACACTATCTCTGTATGGGTTATGTACAGGAAGTCATGTGGTTCCTGTTGCAAAGAGTGTATTTCCATTTTAAATCAGTAAGCTTTAACAGTCATTATCAAATTTATATATTCATTTCATATAATAGTTATAACGGTAGATAATGAATCTTAAGTAAACGTACTTATAGCGTGTTGTACTTGATACACTGCTCACGTTTGGTGGTAGCCGGTGTCAATCGAGATCTTTTTTGTTAACAACCCAGGTATGTCCCTGATGGCCAGCTGGCGATATCACTGTATCATCTGCACCTGTATCCGCTTCCGAAAAACCGATTATTTATCTTTCTTGTTGAATTGACACCGTGAATCACATGTCTTGTTCTCACATTTCCTTTCAAAACATATTCTCTATATAAATTTATATATTCTTTAAAATATTTTTTGGGAGGATACAACAAATTAGAACTGTCGCCCGCGTGGCGCAGTGATTAGAGCGTTTGCTCTAGAGTCGCGTAGAAAGCAGTTGATCCTTAGGTCGGGGTTCGAATCCCACTGCGGGACGTGGAGACCTGTCCTTCGGATGAGAACGTATAAACCATGAATAAACCATAAATATGAATTTAAACTTAAACAAAATCCATATAAATACTTAATTTCAACTCATTTTCTCAACATTTTTCCTCGCTTCAAATTTACACGCCATGTTGACATTCGAAACTCTCTGGATTGTTCATAGAAAATGCACAGAGTTCGAGTTATCGCCCGTGTTTATTTGGCTACATTGCCAATACACGGAACGAATTCTATCGTTAAAGCGGGTCCGTAGGACAATATAATCTACGTTTGACCATAAAAGAGCGTGGTAGGACATTTGGCATGGCGTCTGTAAGGTGTTCCTTTGGAGATGTTTGTTTAAAAAATAAAACAATTCAAAATTATTGTAACAGTTCTATGCCATGAAAAGTAATTTGACAGGATTAAAGGATGTAAATTCTGTGGGTAATTACTACATTTAATAGACACCATACGACTATTGCAAGATTACCGTAAACTCGTGGCAACAATGAGTGACAGACCAGGTACGGATGCCAAAGAAATAAATGACTGCTAGGCGACATGTTTGACATTTTGCTTGATATCGTTTGAGAGACAGGGTCACCATCGCTGCTGCAACCTCTCTGATCACCTTCATTAACGGCCAACCTTACATCTGCTCACAAAGGGTGCGCAATCGGCTTCGAGAAATTAGTTTGCGCACAAGGGAGTCATTTGAGGGTGTTGTACAATGAAGTGAAAGAAAGAATAGCAAGATGGTAGATATATTTATAAAAGTAACGGGAAAACACGCGTGTTGTTATGTATGCAGAATAGGTCTATCGATAAAGGAGATCGATTGGTTGCTCGTTTTGTTTACGGGTGAATAGGTTGAATCCGTGCTACGCATGATTCAGTCACGTATAAGGTAGATTTTCGGGTGTTTTAAGTCATTCGAAGTTCGCTGCTACATTGCAACAGACTAATCCCCCACCCCACCCCACCCCGTCCAGTATCGATATTTCGTACGTTTTTGTTCGTTTTGATGTTGTTGCTTTATATGAGTGTTTTTCTTTTGTAGAATGATATGAATAAGAGGTCGAACTAAAGACTGCTTTGTATAATGTATCCACTTCATTAAAGTCTTTTGCACTCGCGCATGCAAACTCATCCTATATAAAAGTGTTTTGAGTTTTATTTTATAAATAATTTATGTTCGGTTGAACTGGTGAATTTAGAACATAATTAACATTAACACATGTGGATGAGGCGGACGAAAATACAGTATGGTGCGTTAGCAATTTTTTCTAGTGTTTTCTGTACTCTAAATATATTCCGATTTTTATAAATATGACTGACACAAAGAAAACTAGAGTCTGTCGTAAAACAGTAATATCCACATGTGTACTCTTTTTGGTACATGGGTAACTAGCGACTACAATAGTTATTCTATAATTATTATTATACCTAGATGCATATGTACGGAAGCCGGTAGGTGCCAGGTAGAAAAACATTTTATCTGGCGGCCGCCAGATAAGTTTCTGGCGGCCGCCAAATAATTATCTGGCGGCCGCCAAATAAGTTTCTGGCGGCCGCCAGATAAAAAGATCTGGCGGCCGCCAGATAAGTTATCTGGCGGCCGCCAGATAAGTTTCTGGCGGCCGCCAGTTATTTATCTGGCTGCCGCCAGATAATTATTTGGCGGCCGCCAGAAAGTTATATGGCGGCCGCCAGATAAAATATTTTTTCTACCTGGCACCAACCGGCTTCCGTACATATGTGATCATAATGTGGACTAATAAAATTATTAAAATGTCATTGTGCCACATCCCATGTAAGCGTTGTGTAACATTTTTTTCCTTTACAAGCTATACAATGAGGTCATACTTTCAGTATAACACAGTGACAAGTTCTTCTTCTGCCAAAACAATCATTGTATTAATTAAAGACCAAAGAGGCTGGGCATTAATCAAGCGTCTCTTTTAAAAACTACATGTTTCGAAGAACTTCATTTATTTACTACTGTAGTTTCATAATTATTCGTGGAACACCAATTTTTGTGGATTTCGTTGTTGAGTCGATCCACGAAATAAAATGTTCATCGAAGTTTGGTGCCTCCATTTTTATTTATGACAAACCTTTAAAAAACCTATTACGGCTGTCGTTAAACAACACGCTGTGCTTGTGAAATATGTTTCCAACACCATTTTGTAAATTTAAGTACTTAATAACTTTTCTTAAAAGTATTCTTTTTTAATACCCTGTTGCCACAATTATCGTCAGTATGCAACGTACTATTAACATTGTATATGGCGTGAAGATTCCAGTTGAAGCATACGGAGAGTAAAAAAAAAAATGAAAAGGTGACAATTTTTTTGTATGATCATTATCAACGAATTTACGCATCCTCGAAACAGTGATTTTTATTAAATCCACGAATATTAATGAAACCACAGTATGCTGCTAATAAAGCACACATCTGGTTATGAAAACATTTGAAAAGAAAAGAAATGCTTTTACCTTAGTTTCAATTCAAACAAAACCAGAAGTCTCTGTCGAGACTTTAGCTCTACTGGTTTGTACTTATAACAAAGGAAGAGAAAAGTAGCACTTGGACTTGCAACAGCAATGAATTAATAATAATCCTTGTTTTACTCTCTTTTTGTTGCAAGATGAATTGCAATCAGACTAAAACTGTAGAAAGAGTAGCCTTTTAAAAGAATTTTAGAGAAATTTTGAAACTAGTTACCATGGCAACATCATTCAATAAAGACTATTATGTATCTCAGTGTAGTCTACTTGCATGCCATGTTATATTAAAATCAGACCAAACTGTAGGCGAAGTAATATTTTGTTTGTTGTTTAACGTCCCTCTCAAGAATTTTTCACTCATATGGAGACGCCACCACTTGCCGGTGGAGAGCTGCAAATTTTGACCTATGCTAGGTACTCAGGGCCATAGAGCATTAAGAGATCTTTTTCGTGCCAGCACCTACTCCGACATGGGACCCTGGTTTATAAGGTCTCACCCGAAGGACCGGTCTCCATGTCCCACAGTGGGATTCGAACCCGCGACGTAAGGATCAATTCCTTACTCTGCGATTCTAGAGCAAACGTTCTACCACTGCGCCACGTGGGTGACAAATAATGTTTTGAAAGTATGTCAAAGAAATTTCAGCTTTTTTGTAACCATGGCAACACTTCACAAAAATCAAAAAATGGATATACAGAATTATGTATCTCAGTGTAATCTACTCGTGTGCCAAGTTATATTGAAATCAGACCAAAACTGTAGGAGGAGTAGCATTTTTAATGTATTTCACAGAAATTTCTATTTTTAGTAACCATGGCAACACCATTCATCGAAATCAAAATCTGATAAAGAGAATAATGTATCTTTGTGTAGTCTACTTATGTGCCAATTTATATTGAAATCAGACCAAAACTGTCGGAGAAGTAGCATTTTGAAAGTATTTCACAGAAATTTCTATTTTTAGTAACCATGGCAACACCATTCATCGAAATCAAAAACTGATAAACAGAATAATGTATCTTTGTGTAGTCTACTTATGTGCCAATTTATATTGAAATCAGACCAAAACTGTAGGAGGAGTAGCATTTTGAAAGTGTTTCACAGAAATTTCTATTTTTAGTAACCATGGCAACACCATTCATCGAAATCAAAAACTGATAAACAAAATAATGTATCTTTGTGTAGTCTACTTATGTGCCAATTTATATTGAAATCAGACCAAAACTGTAGGAGAAGTAGCATTTTGAAAGTGTTTCACAGAAATTTCTATTTTTAGTAACCATGGCAACACCATTCATCGAAATCAAAATCTGATAAAGAGAATAATGTATCTTTGTGTGGTCTACTTATGTGCCAATTTATATTGAAATCAGACCAAAACTGTAGGAGAAGTAGCATTTTGAAAGTATTTCACAGAAATTTCTATTTTTAGTAACCATGGCAACACCATTAATCGAAATCAAAAACTGATATACAGAATAGTGTATCTTTGTGTAGTCTACCTATGTGCCAATTTATACTGAAATCAGACCAAAACTGTCGGAGAAGTAGCATTTTGAAAGTATTCACAGAAATTTCTATTCTTAGTAACCATGGCCACATCGTTCACCGAAATAAAAAACCGATATAAAGAATTATGTATCTTAGTGTAGTGTACTTGTGTGCTAAGTTATATTGAAATCAGACCAAAACTGTAGGAGAATTTTGAAAGTATTCACAGAAATTTCTATTCTTAGTAACCATGGCAACACCGTTCATCGAAATCAAAAACCGATACACAGAATTTTGTACATGTATCTTAGTGTAATATACTTGTGTGCCAAGTTATATTGAAATCAGACCAAAACTGTAGGAGGAGTAGCATTTTGAAAAATTGTTTACAGACAGACAGACGGACAGACAGACAAATAGACGGACGACGGACAACTTACTATCGCATAAGCTCTTCTGGTCCAGGGATCGACATTAACGGTTGTCCGATTGCCCGGGACAAGTAAATTCTCAGTTTCGGGCAAGTGAAATTGTCGACATACTTATGTACATATTTATTTAGTTTACATTAATTTATAAATAAAACAATAAATTGAACACCTGACTGACAATGTTTTGCATTCGAAATATCTTGGTAGCGTTTCTGGATTATACCGTTCATATAAAAATCGAATTTGTTGTTTTCTTTCGTAGGAAATACACTCTACGTCTAACAAAATTTTGTTAACTTCTTATTATGAAATTAGATTATTCACGCACAGAATATAAGTACAGTGTAACACGTTGTATCCTGATCAAGGTAAGATGTATGTTTCGTAGCAACTATCTTCCTTAAGCGTTGCTTCACAGTTATCGCTAAAAATCACGAATCACAAAATGATCCTACCGCAATTAATTTTCAAAAATATGATTTTTTTTAAAAAAGGAAACGGAGGGTTATTGCTGCATGGCAGTGTATGTTAACAGGTTAAATTTACAAGTACAGCGGTATACATTTATGTACAAATGCAGGATCGAAATTGTTTCAGGTACCCGGTAGCTCAACTTGCCAAATTGACAGTAGTGTATTTCGTCACATTTTTTTTCTTTTCATAACGTTTGCAGTAATTAATAATTTCGTCTTAAGTTCCATCCTAATTTTGGGCAACCAAGTTTTGCATTCGGACAAGTCAAAGTTTGAGATCACTTGCCCGAAGGGAAAGTGAATCTGAAAGTTAATGTCTATCCCTGCTGGTCTCTGACCAGTAAAGCTAATAAAAAGGGATAGGAGTACACTAAAACTCGCATTATTCTGTCCTTATAGAAATGTTATATACACGAGGAGATTGAAACTGTAATTGTTTATCAAATATTTCCTCCAAAAATGAAATTATTAATTATATATTAGCAGACCTATTTTTGTATTCATATGAAGCAGAATTTATTCAAAAACTTCTACATGAGAAGAAGAGAACACTTGCTATGGCCTTCAACTCGACATGTCGATATTTTCAAATAATAATAGTAACATTCATTCATATGTCGACTTGATTTATCCCAGTGAGCTTGAAATAAAAGATACCACAGATTCTCACACATCTGTTTCATATTTAGATATTTTTATAAAAAAGACGTTAATGGTAACCTAACAACAAAGCTTTATGATCAACGTGATGACTTCAACTTTTCAGTCGTCAACTTCCCTTACTTATGTAACAATATACCCTTATCACCTGCATATGGGGTTTTTGTTTCTCAGTTGATTCGATACGCAAGAGCATGCTCTGCATATGAACAATTTCTAAGACGAGGCAAGTTATTGACAAACAAGTTCACGAAACAAGGATATGAAAAGTCTCGTTTGAAGACATCTTTTCGCAAGTTTTTTGGTCGATACAATGACCTTGTCAGCACATACAACCTATCATTGAGTCAAATGCTGACTGACGTTTTTCATACTAGTTGATAGGCCAATATTTATACACTGAACTGTTTACGGATTTTTCCGGGTTTTGTTTCCCGATCATGACGAAGAGCACACGGTGGGTGTGACCGGTCGGCAAGTGATGCTCACTCCTTCATGGCACCTGATCCCACCTCTAAATTTTGAGGACAGTGTTTGCTCTGCTCCAAATTTGTATCGTTTCATTGGACTTTGGAGATTGAATACTGTTCGTTATCTTCATATTTCATTCTTACATCAGTGAATTAAAGAAGACAAAAGATACTGCATCGGATAAAAGTTCAATTCTTTCATGATCTTTTTCTTCAAATGAATACTTACATGTATCTGTTCCTTGTCACTGTTTGTGTTCTATTGCGTATCAACCCCTCTGTGACGGAGAAGCTAACGGAAGTAAAATATACACGATGTACAAGTGTAAGTGACCTACCATGGTATGCTGAAATTAGATGTACAGCAATGAACATATTGAAATCGAGGTTAGTATACTCAGAGGAACATTATATTGTCAGCTAGTTTGTTTAAATGATGTTGTAATAATGATGTAATTATTATGCTATTGTTTTAAGGGAATAATTGCTATTGTACATGCATATGGTATCATTTTCATATACTATGCGCCACACAATTTGTACTTAGAACAAAGAATAATTATAATAGATGTAAGAAGCAAAGATTTTTAAGGGTTTTATTTTTACTCATTTAGTTTATACTTTTTCTTCAATAAATACCGCATAGGGTTTCTTAATTTTCTTTTAGTTTTGATTTGTATATTAATTTTTCATTGTACGAAATACAATACATATGCACAAAGAAACTGTTTTAATTTCTCATTGAATATACTTGTTCAAATAATTAACCCATGTCCGGTGATATAGATCTTTGAGGAACAATTACATCCTAATCATGCAAATCACAGTTTAATAAATTATTCATCTACAAATTGTTGGAAAATCTGCTTGACATTAAAAGAAAAGTTGTTCAAGTTTTGAAGATATTTATTGAAATAGTTGTTTTATTTGTATTCAACAAGAATATTGTAAATTAGAATTATATTTCATTGTTACATAAAATTGTTTGTTTATTTATTATGATTGTTCATTTTCCTATTTATACATGCAGAATCTTTCAATGTAATGAGTGATATAATACATGTATGTTGCATATTTGATACTGTACAGGTTTCATGAATAAATTCAAGTCGATTATTTTTCATATATTTATTTTATTATCTTGTATAACATTGCATAAACATCGACATTACAATTCCATTTTTTTAAAAAAACAACAATCAAACAATTAAATCATATCCCTATATACATTGTATATAACTATACCCTGGTCTGTGTTAGCTGTCTCTGTTATCTGGAAAGAAAAAGGATTAATTTATTGATTATACATTGTGTATATACATGTACATGTATGTTTAAGGGACATGGACACAGTTGCATTGCAGTTTTGTTTACAATTTTAATTTCATATTTTTATTCAAAAAATAAGTTAAATTTAATGAAATAAACCTGCGGGAAATTTCTTACAATTCAATGACAGCGTTAAAGGGTTTCTTTGAAACATTACATCAAACGACTGTGTTTGTAAACAAGGACACATGCTCCATTTGTGCTATTTGCTATCTTTGTACACATCACTGAACACGAACTGACAACACTGGTGTGTTGGGTTTGCTCTCTCAGATTTCTATATGTCTCCTTGGTTAATATCTTTAATATCTTTTAGTTGGCCACATCTGTTTCATATTTAGATGTTAATTTTACTGACTATGGAAGGTAAGGGCCAACCAACAACTAAACTGTATAACAAATGAGAGGACTTCAGCTTTTCCATCGTTAACTTACTTATTAATGTAATAATATTCCGCTATCATCTGCATATGGTGTTTATGTCTCCCAACTTATTAGATATTCAAGAGTATGCTCTGATCAATTCTTAAACCGTGGAAGACTACCGATAGATAAGCTGATGTTACAGGGATTACAACAACCAAGCTTAAAGTTCAGCATTTCGTAAATTTTAGCAAATATATCCTATAATTGGGTCGTATTTCTTACCAATTGTTAGGCCTTTGATTTTATGCTAAACAGGTCGAGACCACTAGATTTTCTGACGTCGAAATTTTTAAAAGATATACTTGCCTGATTTATTTGAAAATACAAAATTAAAGCTACCCTGCGCTAGCTTTCGTACATCTACAAATCAGATTTTTCTATTCAGATTTTTTCAGAAATAGTTGACAAATGAATGGCCATGGATACCTGATTTTTTCCCCATGATTATATAATTACTCTAAACAGATATATCTATTATTTAACTAAATACTTAGATAATTACATCCTAGGGGGACCTGACAATAGCGCCAAAGGTATAAGAAGAGTTCTGTTCATACTAAAACTTGTTTCTGGAACCTCAACTTCACCTCTAAACAAGAACATTAAAGCTTACATAAAGGTCATAAACCAAATAATCCTAGAGTTCACTAGCTTGTAAAGATGTGGTCAGTCTGAAAAAAAAAATTACCTAAAGTAATTGTTACCAAGGGAAGACGTCTTCCGATTCTAATCAAAATAGAGAAATAAAAATGTCCAAAGGGAGCAAAAGACTGGAAATCATAAGCCAATCTACTTAAATAATACACTTCCTAAAGCTGACTAAGCATTAAAGACGAGTTTTTGAGAAAAGATGGAATAATAAAACTAATTAACATTCAGTTCTACAACTAGCCCTCTTCTTCTTCTTTAAGTTTTCTTCATTCTCTTCATATATACAAAAAAAACTCAGTGACCTCTAGAACCATTAGCTGTAGCAACGAATTTAGGGAAGATTTGTGTTCTTAATGAATTGGTTAGTTACTGTTTGCTCGCAAAACGATGGACAGTTAAGCATATTCATGATCAAGTAAAAGGAGGTAGACTTTTGTATAAACATTCTTCCAAACCAAAGACCCTTCAGAGCAGAACACATGTTGAGATAGGACAACGGAATAGGTATATATTAATTTCACAAAAATTTCCAAGTTACTAACTGATACATGTAGTTTGTTGCTAATTGTAGAACTTACATGAATGCACGTGCGACAACTCTGAATCGTCCGATCGTGATCGTGAAACTAAAAATGCACAAGATTTGACTGTTTTAACAAAAAGAAAATCTCCTACCATATATGTTACATACACTTCTAACAAGTTCTTTATTAATAATTTTCCACTAAATCATCATTAATCTATCAACATATACAGAAGAATTGTCAATGAATAACTTTAAACCTGAAAGCCTGCATAAACGATTTTACGATTTAAGTAAAATGGACTTTTTAAATACTCACATTTTCTAGTTGGAAGTTTTATAGCTGGAGGATTACTGTATGTGGCCGTCAGCTGTTTTTTCTGTGAGTACAAATTTTCTCTTTCTACAAATATTCATCATCAAATATTGTATTTTGTATAAACTTAAAGGAGGGGGGGGGGGGATAATACATCAAAGCCTTTTAATTAATGCATCTTTCATTCTATTTTCGTAATAACAATAGGAAAAAGTTTATTTATATATGTGAAGATTCTCTCCCTTACCATCATAAAGTTGGTTTGTTATATTCCTGCTGAATGGTTTTGGAGGAACAATTGGTGTGTCAGCTTTAAATAAATGAAAGAACAAATAATTTACATGTATTTAGTGGGTGTCTTCTGTCATGGTCCGTTATTGAATATGCTTTTTATCCAACAAGTCGTGCTTCCTACCTCCGAGCCTTCGGCAAGGAGATAAAATACACCAAACTATTTAATAAAAATTATAATAAACCATCGGAATTTTTATATCGCATTCACCAAATTTTAATGGCTTTAACTCCTTTTTTCGCTTTTCCATCGACTGTCTAATTATGCTGCATAACGTTTTTTAAGCATCATCTGTTTCTTCAATGATTTTATTTCATTATTTATATGAATTTTACCTTAATCTTCCATGCTTACAAATGCATGGCATATGTGCATTGGAATACAAAAAAATTCATTCAATAACAAACATTAAAGGGGTAAACCTGATAAAATTGCCAATATAATAACATTTTGACTAATTTTAAAGAATGTATTAAAGTTGAAATGTATTCCTTAGAGTTTTTTATTGTTCGACTGATTTTTGTTATCTTTAAGTTCTTGGATTTTGCAGCCTTTTGTTTACTCACATTTTAAAAGCAAGGATTCCTTTACACAAGGGTTCCCGTCCACCGTCACTGTTCTCGACACTAAAAATATAGTTTTTAAAAGTTTATTACGAATATTCGTCAAAGTAAATTAAATCTGATTCACTGAATTTGACGAAAAGCACTCTTCAGAAAGATGTCTAATATCGAGGTTAATATATTTTTATAAGTCCCATGCAGGCAACAAAACTGTTTTCTTTTTACCCTTGCCAGAACTTGTGCAATACCTTTCTTTGGTAACAGTGGCGGTCTCTGTTCATTTCCGTATGTGGGCTCTTCTGTTGTTTTTGTTTCCGATTTGTTTGCTTCTGAATTTGAAAAAAAAATGCTATAATGTAATGCATTTAAAATGCCATAACATATTATACTTACAAGTATCTGAGTACAATTTGTTTTGTTTTTGTTTTTGTTTTTGTTTTGTTTGTTTTTTTTTTTTTGTTTTTTTTTTGTTTTGGTTTTTTTGTTTTGGCAAAGGAAAACAGTATTGAAAAGATCTGATACTGTTAAAATTGCTTCATTACACATGACCGTTATAAACTTAGTTATTCTTCGATCAAACATGATGTCGTCAATATATCATTCTTTACTTTTTTTAAATACGTGAAGTAAGAAAAAATCTAACAAGTACCGACATATAGAACTTTAAGAATACCAAAAATCTTGCTTAAAAGTACCTTTACCTGCATATAGCTGATTCGTAATATTTGTTTTTAAAGGGCGACAAGGTTGGGCTGAAATAAGATCATGAAAATAAATTTAAAAATTTCTAACTCTAACTCTCGAGCTGAATAAGCAACATTACAACAAAACGTATTTACAACTTCTTTTCAACGAATTGCAAAAAATGGCATAAACACGCAATTTATATCAGTACTGAAAATGGTTACCATATTCATTGTCATTGTCTTTATCGTTTTTTTCTAAAACTGACTGAAGGTCTTCCACTAATGTCTTTGAATCTGAGCAAAAGATAACAAGACGACATGAGTTTTCATAATTCTATAATCTAGATTATAGAATAATTAATCGTTTGCAATGTCCTTGGTAAATTATAAAATAATAATTTGTTTAAGCTGAGCTTGTGCAATAGTGAATACTATTTGAAGAGTGTTGAGTCAATAATTTTTCGAAGTTTGAGTTTCTTCGGACCATTAATATATTTTCCAAATACGTGTTCCTCCTTTGTCCAAACTCAATTGTAAGACTTCATTAAAAGTAAAGTGAATAATTCTACTTATATTTACTAATGTGAACAAAAACTAAATGTCACAAGGTCAAAGTTAAGAGGCATGTCTAATAACAGACAGGACATATAACTGTGAGTTTAATGTTGCAAGGGAAAAATAATGGTAAGTTGAATATCAGTAATTTTCTTTCTAAAACTGAACTATTATGCATTGTAATTATAAATTATTACTTTTTTCTAATTGTTAACTATTAACATTTTGATCGATGTTTTAGTAAAGTATTAACATAACCCCATCCTATATAGCTTGCATGTTAAAATGACACTGCATTTCTTGAGAAAGGGATATTTTACCTATTCCCATTATAAAAATGTGACCTACAAATGTCGCCTAAACCTAGCCTTGGGGATCATGATTTTATCAAACTTGAGTTCATATACTTTCGGGATCCTTTCATATCAGTATGATAAATTCTCGTCCAACCAAAATGTTGAGAACCATTTGCTTGATATAGTCCTCAAACTTATACACAAGTTGGGCTTTGGCAAGGTACTTTTCTTGAATCAGGTTACAGTGTCAAAGCTCACGATACTGACTGCTGTACCCAAGTCTAATCGTTTTCAGTCAATGTGTTTAGGATTAATGCTTCATTGTCATTCAACTTTGTAGACACTTTGCAAGTGGTCTTAAGAAATGATTGTTAAGAATTTTCTCATGATACATGTAAAATCCAAAACTATATGAAAAGGTTGGTAAATATAATTTTATTACCACTATAGTAATTTTCAATTTGACGGACTGCATATTTCTTCTTCATGTAAATTTCACAACAAACGTTTCCCGATTATGATTTACCCAAATTCTTAGAAATATAAATGACGACCTTATTTATCTATCTTGTAAAATAGACTGCGTATATCAGCTATTGTATCTTACTTCTCCCCTGACCCTTAATAGTGTAACTTTATATTTGAAACTCGTCTTCACAACAAGAGTTCAAAAATTAATTTAAAAGTAAACCGAGTTCTTAGACTCGTTTTAATAGTATAAATAATAGATACCTTTTCTTGGCAACACTGGGAATTTTCCTGCATTACTATATGTTGGTTCCAGAGGTTTCTTGTCTCTTGGTTTATTGGCTTCTACATGAACATCACAATGCTTTTACTTCATTTCTTTTTAAGATTACAAATGCGTAAAATACTCAAACAAGTTTTTTTAAACAAAACATTATTGGATATAGGTGGAATAAAAACATTTCAAATCTTTCGTAACTTTTAAATATGTTAGAAACTTCTAAATACATCAAAAGATATTGGTTAGGGAGTGCAAATATATAATTACATGTATTACCTTCGTATAATTCATTTATCATCATCATATCTGGTCTAAACTTTATCGAAGGTTGTAAATACCCCATTGTATCTGAAAATATAATATAATATTTCTAATGGTATACCGGTACTGGTTTCTTGCTCAAAACATTGTATTTTTTACTGTGTAAGAAAAGCATCATCAAAAATGGTCAGGAATTCTAGTATCCGTAAAATCTATAACTGAACTTTAAAGTATTAATATACAATCTAACTTCATTGAATAAGAAAGAATAAGTTATTTGGGTACTTCTGTGTTTGTGGAATCTGTCCACTTGCAAAGGAACAGAATTATGGCATTATATAGTTTTTAAGATACATATACGATACTCTGAAATATATACAAATCTGAGTTACCCTTGGTACTCTCTTGTGTCTGAGCTCGTCCAGAAGTGGGCGATTCAGTGTTCGAAAAAATCTCTGGAGCCTTGTAAATAGGAGTTTCTAGAAAGAAATTGGCAATATGTACATTTTATCAAAGGATCCAAAATTTTAAAAGAGTCTAATTCGATGTACTTGTACAATCAAATTGGCGCTAACTTCATTTATCAATGTTTAAATTTGCAAATGTTTTCCCTTATATAACACTATTTGAACAAGGCGTTTTTACACCTGTGTAAAACAAGTTCGTCATGTGACCTTTAAACTAATTGTTAGTCATAAACGATCTACGTAATTTCATAGTGACGTCATAAGTGATCGAGGTGTTCAACACATTCAATTTATACCGTTGAGTTTTGAAAAAATAAATCATTTATGGGCTTAAAACTTCAGTACCTTACCCTTTGTAATAAATCAGTCACAAATGTAAATATAGGTAATAAGGTTTCATTTTAAGTGTTCTATCGGGATGTAAATACGGGTTGGCATGTGATCAAATCTACCATAAAGCCCTCCGTTTTATGGGATTTGATCACATGACCAACCCGTATTTACATCTCGATAAAACTTATAAAACGATACCTTATTTCTTAATTATCTTAATTTTCGTCGAACTAAATCAAACAGACTTGAGTTCATTTGGCTTTTTAAGGTAGTACACAACAGGTAGACCAAATGTTTGATATTTCCTCAAATTCATATTTTTGAAACTTAAAAATTTTAAATTTAAAAATGTTTAGACAGAAAATCTCTTTTTCTGTATAACATGAAAAAAATTCCACCAACATACCCATATATAATAAATTATGAAATATAACCTATCAGACCACTATAAGAAGAGAATGAAATCAGACATTCGACATTAGAATGTGCTTAGTTTTAAAAATTATCATTTGATATACATATTACTAATGTGTATGATGTTGTTTGTAAATGTTACCTTTTTGTTATTAAAATTCAGTAAAATTTATTGATACCGGTATAGTTAAATACATCGTGATGTAAAAATAGCACATGTAAGATCGAGAATTTAAATTTCACATGCAAGTATTATACACTTTAAGATATTTTTAAAGAAAATTGTGATTCAAACTTTCGAAATAAAATCAACAGAATGATTGAAATGAAACAAAGATTAAAATGTGTCATAATGAGAAAAACTGATCCAGAGGTTTCAAATATTTTGGAGATTTCAAAAAAAAAAAATTCAAGGCCAAAAAAAAATATTGAATGAACCAGATGAGTCCTAAATATGACCTTGGCCATTCTTGTACATCAAGAATGGAGACTCCTAAAACATATTTCCAAATATTACGTCTTTTGTATGAAGGAATCAAAAGTTACACTTTATCTAATACCAGAAGGTTATATCGCATGTAGATGACATTAATACATCTTAAATGTAGACTCGCGAATGTCCAATTTTTTGGATATCTCCAATCTTTTTCCAGAATTGGTCAAATACATATAATAGTTCATTTTTTTAAAAAAATGATTGATTAGTGAGTGTATTCTTTTTTCTGTTGCCTTATGTTTTAGAAGAGATGAGCTGAACCTGATTTCTCGGGTGATTTGTACATGTACCACCTTAAACATACACATCCTACTTCTTAGACTATTACCTTCTGGAATAGGTTGAATGTACTGGTGAGCTGACGTTTTACGACTTTCGTCATTTAGCTCGCAATATGCATTAGTCGCAACGGACTCCACTTCATCGTACAGATGTGTAGAGACACCCAAGGAACTGTGAGGTCTGTTTCTCCTTTGTAATTAGAAAATTATATTTAATATAACATTTGGCACCTCCGACTCAACTGCTATTTTTTTAAATCCAACCAGGCCCCAAGACCATAAACTGAGAACAGACTTAAGTCAAAATTTTGATTTTTAATATCTTGAGTTTTATTTCATGCATTTGCTTACAAATTTGCAATTTCGTATAACATTTTAAATTCAAACAAATAATGAATATTTTGTTTGATTATCAAAATTATTTCAAAAGTTATATTGGTTTGAAATTTTGACTTAAGTCTGTTCTCAGTTTATGGTCTTGGAGCCAGGTCTCTTAAAAACAGAAAAATGTATCGACCTGCTAACAAACTGTTGTAATTTTTAATACTAATTACCGACTTTAAATAAGTGCAACATTCTACTACAAACTTTATGAATAAAATATTAATTTCGGATATTTACCGTTTATGCGGCTTTTTGTCTGGAACCACATATGAAAAAATTGAAATGAATGGATATTTAGATACTGGAATGATATAAGCATTTAAATGAAATCTTCGAATCTTTCAATTTCAAATTTATAATACTGACGAATAGAGACTTGTATTTATTTAACTCACTCTTTGAATTCTTTTTTCTACAGAACATCAATATGCAGACGGTAAGGCAAATAAAGACGGCTACAAACGTTCCTGCCACGGCAATGACTATAACCGTCGTAAATGGGAGTTCTTGATCATCTCTTTCAATGTCTGAAAGATCACATAATTTAATAAACATTGTGCCTGATATATAACTTCCAAAATGGTGACTTATTGCCACTGATCGTTCCCCCTTTTTTTTCTTGTTTCTACCTGTATGGTGTGTATTTACCTTGACCTTGTTGTAGGTAGAGGTCTAAAATGGGCTTTGCCTCGTGCCCAATCCCAGTCACTTTTTGTGAATAAAACTATGCAGAAAATAAAATTCATCTGCTTCATATTTGGATGCTTTACCGACTATAGACGACAAAACCAAATAACAACTAAATTGTACGACAAAAGAGATTACTTCAGCTTTTCCATCGTCAACTTTTTCCTTTTTTACCAGCATATGGTGTTTATGTCTCCCAACTTATTTGCTACTCCAGAGCATGCTCTGAGTACGATCAGTTTTTAAACCAAAGCAGGTTACTCACACATAAGTTGATGTTACAGGGGTTTCAACAACCTCGTTTAAAGTCAGCATTCCGTAAATTTCATGGTCGTTATAATGACCTTACAAACAAAGAAACATTGTAACTTATCACTGGGTCGTATTTTGGCTGACATGTTTCCTACCAATTGTTAGATTTTTTTATACTAAATTTGACTAAAAATGTTCCGTCTAATTGAACAATACATAGGGCTCACGGTTCGCTATCTTCAACCTTTGCTTCATTTTCTCTGTAAAATAAGTCGTTTTGAACTCTGTAAGTGATGTTTTTTTCTTTATGTTATGCGTGGTTTTAATGTATAAATTAAGCGGTTGGTGGGCGCCGATTTGCCATTAGAAAAATAGCAGTTTATCTGGCACATTCTTAATTCAAAGTCACGAACAGTTTAATGCATCATTTTCATTGGGAGACTTAAACTTCTTTTAGTGCCTGAATTGCCAACTAAAAAGACCATTCAACATTTTTACAAATGGACCACCATTTCGTTGTAATTTAAACTGGCAATATCTACTTCTTATTTACTTTATAATTTCAAAATAAGATTTTCTACTTAAGTAAATTTAAGTAAATTTCTCGGTCATTTTTTTTAAATCAAGTTATAAATTAAAAGCATGACTTTACAAAAAGAAACCTAATTATTCTAAGGAATCACTAGTACATTGTGTTATCTCTGTGGCTTACACTTTGTATTTTTTACTAAATTTCATTTGTCCACAATCATAACATTTGTCACTGACTTTCTCAAGTAGATGGCCCTTAAATTCAGGTCATGTATGAATCATATACTTGACACTTTATGCCAGTAAATTCATTCATAATGTTTTAAAATAGTTTGCTTGCTTTACTTCGTGTATGATTTGTGAAGAAGTAAGTTTAATTAAAAGAAAACAATTTAAAAATGAAACAGTTATTACAAAAGGAATATAATTCCACTTAATTAAAGATCATTCAATTCAATGTCATAGAGAATATAGATATCAAAGATAGACATTGGTTTAATTACCTGAATAAGAACAAATATATTATAGTACTAATGCATTGAATGAATCGAAAAAGAACAAATTTAGAAATCTTCGACAAGCTAAGGATACATGACCATTTACTAGTATTACAAGTTTAAGTGAGAAAAGATTTTCTTATCATACTAGTATTGAAATGATAGAGAAAAGTGAAAGAATATAAATATCCATACTACAAGCAAGTTTATCATAAGCTATATCTAGTTCGATAGCTTTATTGAAAGAAGTAATTTTTCATTCTTTTTATCTATAATTATTACCTTCAAAGGTTGTAGTTTTAGGTATCGCTTTGTCAGCTGAGAGAGAAATTAATTGTTTCTACTTACAAATGCTTACTCCTTATTTTCAGTTTCATTTTTTAACTTAAAATCATTATGAATATTTTTCTGATGACTTAAATACTTTGATTAACATCTCTTTTTATAAGAACAAAATTTACCTGTATAAGTCGTTGGCACGGTAAAATTTATTACAAACTGATCGTACGGGTTTCTTTGAGAATCGTAAGATTTTAAAATAAGTTGATAGAATCCATAGTCTTTGAATTGGTCTGGTCTCTGGATCACCAATGTCACTGTATAATTACATTGTGATTTACAGTTTTCGGGATAAACGCTTTTCGCACCTGTGTATTTATTTTTGTCGGTGTTCCAGTCTGTAATTCTCTGAATGAAAAATGAAACATTTATAAAGAAATACTTTTATAGCCCCTTTCTGCATTAATTATATGAACACAAGGTGTATTTTATACTTACATAGAGTACGGTTGTAAATTTTTCAGGTTATAAAGGGTTTTTTGTGTTGTAATTAGACTTTGCTTGGAAAAAAATACTTCCACACATGTAGAATGCTTTCTATGCAGCATGTGCGTGCAACACTTACCATTGCAGTATTGTTTTTGAATATCACCCATTGATCTTTCACGTCATATTCGGATTGAACAGTGGCTGACACCTCGCATGATAGGGCAGAACATTTGGCCATTGGTGGTCGAATGTTGGTGATTGTGTTTGTACCGGCTGTAACTTCTACAAAAAAATAATAATATACATGTATGAAAAAATAGAACAATACTAAAGATACTATGAGCGCTGAACTCACAAAATGATACCCCCGCTGCAATATCAGTTTAATGGCAAAGTCCATTTTTTGCCATGGAAAACCCCAAATAACTGTCCGACTAAAACATAAAATAGGAGGTGCAAAATGACACTCCCTAATAAAGATTCTTTAAAAGTCTCACTGAATTTTATTCAGGAGTATAGAAGAAGTTGCAAATAAGAAATGGGTACTCCCCACATTATGGAAAGAATGACAGTGTCTATTTTTTTGCTATTGTATACCCCAAATATCTGTCCGATCAGAACATGCAAAAGAAGGTCATAATGGTACATGTTCTATATAATAAAGATTCTGTGAAAGTGTCATTGACTTTTACTAAGTGGTATAGGAGGAGTTGCGGATAAGTGATGGGTACATCCAATATCATAGAAAGAATGACATGCAGTGTCCGTGTTTTGTTATGGGAAAACCCAATTATTAGAACATAAAAAAGAAGGTGCACAATGGGATTAAGTAATGAAGATTCTGTGAGAGTCTCATAAAATTTTATTTAGTGGATTATAGTAAGTTGCAGATAAGAGATAGGTACTCCCAAATGTTATAAAAAGAATGGCTGTGTCCGTGTTTTGCTATGGTAAATCTCGGATAACTGTCAGATTAACGTAAAATAGGAGGGCCACAATGGGACTATGTTATAAAGATTCTATGAGAGTCTCATTAAATTTTATTTAGTGGTACAGGAGGAGTTGCAGATTAGAGATGCATATTCTTAAATGCTTCGGACGGAAGGACGCACGGACGGAAGACGGACATCCCGATTACTATATACCCCCGCTTTTCAAGCGGCGTTTATAAAAATGATATATTTTACTTTGATCATAACTGAAAGCATATTAGTATTTGGTACATAGGGCACTTAACAAAATTGAGATTTGTAATATTCAATATGTAAATTTGTCTCTGTTGAATGAAGAAATCGGCATACTAAACTACATGTACATATATAGTAAAATGTATGAGTATAAGTTTCATGGATGGCAAAAAACACCATACATGTATTTATAGATTGAGGCAGATTAGTCTATCTCACATTATGCATCTAGATCAAAGGTGCTGAATAGAGAGAACCGAATGGAATTTTGATTTTTTAAAAAAAACAATTCAATTCACATATTTTAAAATGGTACAATTTTGCTATCAGGTTGTTCGTCTGTGTCATAAAATTCCTCAATAAAGTCTTATAAGTTTTTTTTATATATATTCTGACCTAAAGAGAGCTTTTGGGCAAAAAAAAAGGTTTCATTTAAATCTCGACTTTCCGATATTGATGCATGTATGTACATGTAATTAGTATACTCCGTCAATTTTTCTTGTGATTCTTATCGTTGCATCAATCATTTTAAAGTATTGACATAGTTACATAAGATTTTAAGCCTTGAATATTTCAAACGTTTGTTTATTTAAAAATATGCCTTGTGACTTTCAGAGCTTTATCAGTCTCGAACATCATTTTTGTTTATCAACAGAACATATTAGGCATGGCTGAAAGGTGTATCCGTCGATCGGATGTACAGTACTCATCCCTAGTCATCCCAGTACACGTGTACTTACATGTAGCAGTTACACTCAGCCGATTTGTGACTTGTGCTTGAGATCCTTGTGCATCTAGATTTTTTTTAATCTTTCTTTACAAGATTTTTTATATCAAAGATAATATATTGTTATTGGTTGATTGGATACAAGCACAATTCAGGATATAAAATTCAAAAATATGAAATACATTTCGGACTAGGCAGATATATGAAGATTAATATTGCGGTCATAAAATTTAACATGATAAACAGAAAGGTGCTCTTTCGTTAGGTTTTGATTATATTTTCCATAAATGTAAAATCCCAACTTTAATTATTAATCATACTATTAGGAAAAGATAATTATGTATACTTGTTTGAAGTGAAATCTGATGACCTTTCAGGAGAAATAAATCCTTATTAGTCATCGTTTTGTCTTTTGATTAGAAAACTTTCTTTAACTACTCTAGTTGTCTTTTACTGAACGAATCATAATGACCTTAAGGTCAAGTTACTCACCCGAGCGTGCGCCAACAGATATAACAACTATTGCAACTTGAAGTATGATCTGCAAAGATATTAAAAAAAACTAGGTTATTAGTAAGATAACTCGACATACTTTTTCTCATCTTTGTGACTCACAGACGAGAGGAAGTCATTGAACTCGGAGGACACTGTAGTTCTGCATTTAGGATTGAGTGTAGTAAGTACTGAAGCGTTAGTGGATTAGTATCCTTTGTTGTGTTTTGAATAAAAAAGTACAGGCCTGTTATACCTATTTTTCTGTGTATAGATACTGATTTTTGGTATAAACACTGTAATTATGGAACTTCTAACTTATCTGTAGAGCGTGCGTGAAGTATTTCTTTGATATCACTCCTTAATGTGCGATACCCTGAAATTAAATTATTGTGTCCTGATTCAGTTCTTAAAACAATTTTTTTTCTACAAATACCCTCTCTGAGACTTGAATTCTAAAATACGTTTGAAAGTACTAACATAATGAGAAAAATTAAACGCCTGTCTTTTTTCACATAAAAGGGATTTTTGAATCAGATGACCATTAATGATTATCACAACAATGATGGTTTGATGATGATGATGATAAAACATTGAACAATTTCCTATAACAATGACAATACACGACACTCACAGAGTATCATCTTATTAAGTCATATAAACCGAATGACTGTTTATTCACGCGTGCCTGTATTTTTATCATTGTCATTATGCAATATTTTATCAAAATACTCTTTCAGAGTTTAAATATTATAAATATCTATATATAAATATATTAATTCTTGAATTTTGATTTGAAGTTCTAACGACCTTCATTAAAATGTAACATGTATACATGTATATAGGGTCAATCTTGAAAATAAATGCAACGATTTAAAGTATGTCGAATTCATTTTATATATGTTTATCTTAGAATACATACTTTATGTATATGTACGTACTTGAATGACTTCTGAACAAATTCTAAAATTAATGTACTAAGTGTACTTATAATTACCCGTTTTTTAAACCCCTAATAAAATTCTAGTTTAAAAAGGTGGGATTTTATACCTGCCTTTATTCAAAAGATACTTGAAATAAGATGTGTTGATAAAAAATAATTTTCCTCAGTTTTGATTTTTTTATTATTATTATTTTTCTTTTTACATTTCATGTAATACAATGTACCTGCGTTATCACTGATGCTTTAATTAATTAATTAGTAATTTTTCTCCTACTTCATGAAAGTGGTAAATGTAATACCCGTAAGTCAAGTTAAAAATTTCTTCAAGGTCAACAAAGATCTTATTTTTATTTGTGCATGCATCTTATATTCCCTGATTAAATTATATCAGTATACATGTAGCTCTTCTCTATTTAAATTAAAACAGTTATCTCACCTTGAGCATCATTGTTTAAAATTCCGTTTACTACTTTTTGAAAAGACATACAAATATAAAGTGACCTTTATTTTCTTTTGTACTTTCCTTTATAAACTAACTCTGTCTGAGTGTGTTTAGGAAGTCACGTGGTTCCTTTTTAAAAGAGTGTATTTCCATTTTAAATAAGATAAGCTGTTACAGTCATTGTAAAGTTTATGTATATTTCTTTATATATAATTATAATGGTGGAAGGTGAATAGTTAAGTAGAAGTACTCGTATTCTGTTGTACTTGAGACGCTGCTCACGTTTGGTGGTAGCCGGTGTCAATCGATGCCTTCCTTGTAAACAAACCAGGTATGTCCCTGATGGTCAGCTGGCGACATCACTGTACCATCTGCAGCTGTATCCGCTTCCGAAAAAAGCGTTTATTTATTTTTCTTGTTGAATTGATGTCGTCAATAAAATCTCAGAGGAGTAGCCACATGTTTTGTTCTCAAATTTCCTTTCAAAACAATGTTCTATATATTTTATTTCAAATATCCTTTATGGGATAAAACAAATTAGAACTTGTCTTACACTTGCCAATATGCATATGTACATGGTAGCTAATTTTTGAGTTTCAGTTTTATGAATTCGTATACAATACAGAGAGAATATCCTATTACTTATTTCACGGATCATTCATCACAAATCCTTTTTTTTTCCCTTTAAAAAGTTATTTGGGCAAATCCTCAAATTTTCATAGAACAGTCAGTTTTTTTCTGCATTTCTCTAATACCACGGCATTATCGTTTTTTAGAACCAGAACTAAAGTTTAAGACTGTTTTATTGTAGCGGATTTTCAACACTTTTAGTTTAATTGTATAAAAGAACAAGAGTTATGCACTATAACCAATCGCAATTGTCTGTTAAAAAACTTTTCTTTAAACAGTTTAAAATTTTACACAAAGTTAAAATTGTACGTTGTTGCTTTGTCTGGAGAAAATGCATACTAGTACTTTATTCAATAAGTGAAAAAAAATTCTGAGATTTTGTTCCAACCACAGTGTTGTCAGAGATGTGAAATAATAAATTTACTCTTTACAAGTGCACCAAACCAATTGTTAACTAGATAAATTTTGAACGCACCGTCATAGAAAATTATATTTTTCCTTTTCAAAAGTTGTTTAAGACGTATCTGATATATAAACATGTAACTAATTAAAAGTAAGATGGTTAAATGCCCAATCAGGTAATAAACTATATGCTGTCATAAGACAGTATTGTGACATTTTTCCTCTAATTGTGCGATAGCTTCCTTGTACCTAGGAGGCGAAGAAGCCACAAAAGTTATTCTATTATTAAAATAAATTATATATACATTTTTCAAACTGAGCATAAAATAGACAGGTGAGCATATGACCATGGGCCTCTTATATAAGTATTTCAAATAAATGCATTATCGGTCTGAAATTAAAGACTGTAATGTAGACAATTCTGATTTTAAAAGACGAAGTTTAAAAAAAAAATGGAGGGGTTTTCTGTAAAATAAAATCGGTCCAAATTAGAACTTTAAACGTCAATTGTCGATCCCCATCTAGCCCCAAGGGTGAAAAGGAAAATTCCAAAACCTTATTGCACATCTGCAGGACATCTCCAAACATCTTGCAAAAGATGAAATAGCTTCTGCATAAAATGTCAGAGATGTTCAGGGAACCATGTTTTATAAAATAAAAAAAAGTTTTTCGACCCCCATTTGGACCCCAAGAAAAAAAAATGAAAATTCCAAAACCTTATTGCACATCTGCAGATCGAACACTCCCAATCATCTTGCAAAAAATGAAATGGCTACTGTAGAAAATGTATGAGGAGTTCAGAGAACTCGTTTTTTTAGAAAGACGTCATCTTTTGATCCCCAAATTGACCCAAGAGTGAAAATCGAAACTCAGAAACCTTATTGCACATATTCAGGATACTCTTAATCATTATTCCGAAATATGAAAAGGCTACTGCAAAAAATGTAAGATGAGTTCAGGGAACCAGGTTTTTGAAGAAAATTAGCATTTTTTAACCCCCATTTGGCCCCAGGGTGAAAATGAAAATTTCAAAATCTTTTTTGAAAATTTTCAAGGCACTCCCAACCACATTCCTAACGATGAGTTGACTGCTGCTTGAAATGTAAGAGTAGTTTGAGGAAGAAAATAGCGTGACAGACGGACAGACCAGGATAACAACAAAATTAAAGAACTCTCTTTAGAAAGTGTGGGTATAATAAATGAAAACTGAAGAGTAATCATTTCATAGTAATACATGAAAATCGTGTTTGCACCGTAGAGGAATATATTTCAATTTTCGTCTTTGAAATTGCATTCTTTATGTTTGTATTCATTAAAAACTCGGAAAAATAACTGGGCATGCAGAGTTTGGCCATAGAAGAGTGTGGTAGGACAGTTGGTAAGGTGTCTATAACGTGTTCCTTTGGAGAAGTTTGTGTAAAAATAACACAATTCAAAAACTGTTTTTATTGGTCTAAAAGTACTTTGACTAGATTAAGGAATATAAAAATGTCTTCTGTTGGTAAAAACGACAATTACATGTTATAGACACCACACGACTATTGCTAGATTACCGTAAACTTGTGGTAACCGGGAGTATCTGTGAAGGACTGGGTATAATTGATGCCAAACCACTAAGTGACTACTTGGCGACATGTTATAGACATTTTATTTCATATCGTTTCAGAGACGGTCGCTATTGTTATAACATTGCAACCTCTCTGACTACCCTCGTTAACCACCAATCTTATGTCAGTACACAAAATGTGTGCAATCGGCTTCGGGAAATTAGTTTGCTCGCAAGAGGGTCATTTAAAGGTGTTGTGTTGAAATAAAGACATCGGCAAATTGGACTGCAGTAGGCAAGACGGCATGTTTAAACTAACTCGTGTCGATGAGGCAGATGTCTAATTTGCAGATGAAAATACTGACTGGTACGTAAGAAATTTTGTCTAGTGTATTCTAAATATATGTATTCTTATTTTTATAAATATGACTGTCACAAAGAGAACTAAATGCTATCATAAAACACGAAGATCCACATGTGTACTCTTTTTGGTATCCGAGTAACTAGCGATTACAATACAGATATTCTATGATTTACGTAAATATGTTGTAAAGCATGTGTCCCATGGGCCTCTTATGTTCTATATGTAGTTCATATTATAAATTCATTATCTGTTATTTAAGACATTAATGAGTTTCGGAAAGAAGGTTTCTGTGTAAACCAAGAAAAAGGAGAGGGCAGTTTAACTTGGCGACCTCCAACTGGCCTCTAGGATGGAATTTCGAAAACTTTACTGCACATCTACAGAACATACATATTCCAAAAATTCATTCAGACATAGTGAGGACTTCAGGGAACGTGGTTTTTGTAGAAAAACGTTGTTTTTCGGCCTCCATTCAGTCTATAATATGAAGATGAAAATTTCGAAAGTTTTTTGCACATCTTTTCAGAACACCATTATATTCCAAGGGATGATTTGGCTATTGCGTAAAAGGATAAAGGAGATCTTTTTCGCCTCCCCCAAAGCTCCCCCCCCCGCCCTTCCCCCTTACATGAAAATGAAAATTCCAAAACCTTAATGCACATCTATAGCACACCGTCAATCATATTCCTATAGATATT
Organism: Saccostrea echinata; assembly: GCF_033153115.1. NCBI lineage: Eukaryota > Metazoa > Mollusca > Bivalvia > Ostreida > Ostreidae > Saccostrea > Saccostrea echinata. The sequence continues at coordinate 5,913,900 of NW_026889774.1, read as the reverse complement.
TGGATGTTTTTACAGAGCCAACAAACAACTAAATTGTATGACAAACGACATGACTTCAGCTTTTCCATCGTCAACTTTCCTTATTGTCCCTCGCTTTCGCGAAAACGAGGGGACATTAAATCTCATTCGTCTGTCCGTCTGTCAGTCTGTCCATTTGTCTCAAAAACTTAAACCTAGATCATAACTTTTGAATAAGAAGAGATGATATCATATTTCACAAGAACTTTACCTGTGACAAGACCTTTCCAAACATACTGTAGTTTTTGACCCCGTGACCTTGACCTTGAAGTTCGACCTACTTTTCAAAAATTTTAACATTACTTTAAATTGGTCATAACTTTTGAAAGAGAAAAGATAGGGCTTTCATACTACACATGTATATTATCTGTGACAAGACCTTGTTCAATATTATGATTTTTGACCCATGACCTTGACCTTGAAGTTTGACCTACTTTTCAAAAATGTTTTCTTTCCTTATAAATTTTGATTGAGAAGAGACAGGGCTTTTATATTTGACATGTGCATCATCCGTGACAAGATGTTTCCGAGCATAGTATGATTTTTGACTCCTTGACCTAGACCTTCATATATGACCTAATTTTCAAAAAAATTAACTTTAATGATTACTTTATAAATGACGTATGATAGGGAGTTCATATTTGACACAATATGCCATAAATAATGGCATTCCATCCACTAAGACACCGAAAGGAGGGGACCACAATTCTTTGAATTTGCTTATTTATGTAGTAAAATTCCGCTATCTCCTACATATGGTGTTTATGCCTCCCATATTATTCGATACTTAGAGCATGTTCTGAATACGATCAATTTTTAAACCGAGGCAAGCTACTACATGTAACAGATAAGTTGATGTTACAAATAGGATTTCACCAACATCGTTTAAAATCAGAATTTAGTAAATTTTATGGTCGTTATAATAATCTTGTTAACAAATTTAACTTATCATTGGGTGTTATTTTGGCCGATGTGTTTCATACCAATTGTTAGGCCCTTGTTTTTATACTAAATTTGACTAAGGAATGTTCGGTCAACCTGATCAATACCTAGGGCACACGGTGTGTGTGACAGGTTAACAGGGGGCGCTTACTCCTCCTAGACACCTTATCCCACCTCTGGAATTTCCAGGGGTCCGTGTTTTATGACCTGTTGACAGATTTGTAAATTTTTGTAGATTTTTTCAGATCGATCACTGTTCCTTATTTTCACCTTTTTTCATGATTTGGTTATTGTGTGAAATGTAGAAGGAGCTCAGAGAACATGGTTTTTGCAAAAAGCGTTTCTCCGTCTTCAATATAGGCATCTCATAGAAAATGAAAATTCTTAAACCTAATTGCACATACGTAGGACACCTACAATCATATTTCTTAAGTTAAATTGGCTACTTAGCTAAAATGCAAGAGGAGTTTGAGGCAAAAAATATAGTTTGACGGTTGGATGCTTTTTTATATCTTATCGTCTACTTAAAATTGATACTACTTAGTAGTTTTTTATCGTATGTCTTCTAAAGGAAATCTGATACGAACAGATTAAGAGAAATAAAACAAATGTGTAAACTTAATGACCTATGCTGATTGCTGACATTACATATACAGAAGTAACAGCTTGGAATGGAGTTTATTGTACTCAGATGCAAACATGGTCCATATAGGTATGTATCAGTGAATAAATGCAGAATCTACACTATTGAATATCTTTAAAGGTAGTAATTCCTACATCAGGCCTGTAAGCTACCTCTGAAATTTAGGCGCCAGCTAGTTCCTAGTAAAAAAAAATCTAGTCACCAATGCAAATTTGCAGTCGCTAATACGTACATATAAAGTGTCTGTATCATGTAATACGAGCTGTACACTTTGTATTTATCCACTTAAGGATTATTTGATATGAAAACTAGACTTCAGTCTCATGCAAACAATAATTCCATAATCTTAAAAAAAGGGGGGGGTATATTAATAAAAAGTATTAACATATACAATGTATATTACGGTGTGTTATATATTACTATATAATGACCAAAACGGTTATCGATATAGTTTTGAATTTCATACCTAGTTTTGGAGACTAAAAATATATAATTATTCAATTGATCATAATTATCCAGCATTAATTTACCTAAATGTGAGCACGGGGTATCTTGTTCTTTAATAAGTCGCTGTGTATAATATAACCCAGGCTCTTTTTTCATCTTTACGAGACATTTTGGAATAAATAATTATGCTTTAATTTTAGGGCGTGGGTGTTTCGTAATTCGTATTTCTTGAGGTTGTGTCTGACGCAACTTTACATTTTTTTCTTATCACAAATTTTTTTCGCCGAAATTGACATTTTCGGAAAATTTAGCGAACAACATTTAGTCTTGCGTGTACATGTACATCCTGTGTAAGCGTTGTGTTGCTTCTGTTTCTTTTGCAAGAAGTCGGGTCATGATTCCAGAATTTCCGCTTACTATTAACACGTACAATGATTCTTCTGCCAGAGAAAGAAATTCAGAACGAGTCATATTTATATTAGTGATCGAAGACCAAAGAAGCTGAGCATTGATAAACCGTCTTTTTTTCAAGCTACATTTTTTAACAACTTCATTTATTTATTATGCTGCTAGTAAACCACAAATCTTGGAGAAAATGAAAACTAAAAAAAAAAAAAGAAGCACTTTCTTATCGTAGTTATAGTACAAGGAGGATTAAAATGGATACTATGCAGTACACTAAAACTCCCATTATCATATCTTTATAGAAATGTAATGTACACGAAGAGATTAGAATTTTAATTATTTAACAGATATTTCCTCCCAAAATGAACAAGAATATACTTACATCAGTGAAAAGTGGACAAAGGATATTGCTTGTCAATAGACAAAGTTACAATTCTTTCATGACCATTTTCCTCTTACTAAGCTGTACCTTGTTACAGTACTCTATATGTTTTATAGGATGTCAACCCCTCTGTGCCGAAGGAGCTATAAGGGAAATAAAATATACACGATGTACAAGTGTAAGTGACCTACCATGGTATGCTGAAATTATATGTACAGCAGGTAATAGAGTGAAATCGAGGTTAATATACTCAGATGTATACTACATACATCGGTCAACTGGTATGTTTAAATGATGCTTAATGATGCTATAATATTGCTGCAATAATTATGCTATTGTTTAAGGGAATTGCTATTGTATATGTATACGGAGTCAATTTCGTGTACTATACGCCACGAAATTGCACTTAAAGGCAAGAACAATTATATTTTTAAAAAATAAATGTTGGAGATAAGAAGCACACGATTCTTTTGGGGTGGATGGGGTTTTTATGTAGTTTTTTAAAAATAAATTCTGCAAAAAGTTTTCTCATGAAGTTAAATCAAACACCTTGAAGAGCTCAAAATTGAATTCATACAAAAAGTGCGTGTCCAATATCTCATTCCAGGACCGCGGAGAAGAAGTCGGGGGATCTAACGATCGAGTGAAAAGTTTTTATATAATTGGGTTTTAATATTTTTAAATAGAACAAGATGTGTTTGTGAAACACTGATGCCCCCGTATGGTAGCTTATGGCGAAGGTTAAAGTTTCTCAAATGCAAATCAAAATCCAGACCAAAAGATAAAAAATGTTAAATTTGAAAGCCCTAGCTGCAACTGTTCAAAAGTTATGGCGAAGGTTAAAGTTTTTTAAAAGTAAGTAAAACATCAAGGTCAAGGTCAAAGTTGTTGGTATCCAAAGGAAGGTCTTGTCACAAGGATTACATATGTAAAGTATGAAAGTCCTAGCACCAACCATTCAAAAGTTATGGCCAAGGTTAAAGTTTTTCGAAAGTAGGTCAAACTCCTACGTCAAGGTCAAAAGGTCAAAGTGGTTGGTATTCAAAGGAAGGTCTTGTCACAAGGATTACATATGTGAAGTATGAAAGCACTAGCTCTAACCGTTCAAAAGTAATGGCCAAGGTTAAAGTTTTTCAAAAGTAGGTCAAACTCCAAGGTCAAGGTCAAAAGGTCAAAGAGGTTGGTATCCAAAGGAAGGCCTTGTCACAAAAAATACACATGTGAAGTTTGAAACCCCAATCACCAACTGTTCAGAAGTTATGGCCAAGGTTAAAGTCTCATAAAATTTTGCAAAAGTGAGTCAAACTCCAAGGTCAAGGTCAAAAGGTCAAATATGATGGTACCCCAAGAAAGGTCTTGTCACAAGGAATACACATGTGAAATATGAAAGTCATAGCTCCAACCAATCAAAAGTTATGGGCAAGGTTAAAGTTGACAACAGACAGGCAGACAAACAGACAAACAGATAAACAGACAAACAGACAGACAGGACAAAAATAATATACCCCCGGGATCTTTCGATCCGGGGGCATAATTAGAATGTGATATATGTAGTTCTTGTTGATTATAATTATTGGATATGAATATAATATAATATAATATGTAATATGATAATTATAATATTATATTATATTATATACGGTACATGTAATATAATATAATGTAATGTAATATGATATAATATACATGTAATATAATATAGTGTACATGTAATATAATATACTATAGACTAAACTTTTGTGATCTTACTAGCAAGCCCTTAAATTGAGTCGGTGAGTATATAAAGTAATTAATTTCAGTGACAATAAAGACTTTACAAACAATTAGGAATAAAATCATAACATCAAGACTTGGGGGGGTTTTTATGAATAAATATCAGATGCAGTAGCCTGATCGCTTGACAGTCTTGTCTTTCTCGTTCATTGACTACCTTACGTGTGTTTTATAGGATAATAACCTGATCTAGTCGGGAAAACTGAATGAAAACACTTACAAACTATAGAAAGTTACATCATGGATTGTAATAACTCGAGTCGCTGACCTTTGTAGAAAAAGATATATACAAATCTGAAAGAGTGAAGTCTTTTTATTTAAAGACAGTGAATAGCTGAATACCAATGAAGCTATATTATATTTTCCTGTCCCAAAATTAGTTTTCTTATACATATTTTGCCATATGAATTGTAAAATTAAGTAAATGTACTTTAAGTTTCGAGAGTGAAAGAAGAATACTAAATATGTACGCGTACATATATTGTATGTGTTCTTATGAACATTTGTGGAATCGTAAGATTGTAAAGGCGCGGGGTGGGGTGGGGGGAGGGTGTTGCAAAGCAATACATGTAAATAAGTAAATATTTACATTTTCCAAATATTTTTCCTTAAGATTCTTTGCAAATTAGAAAAATTTCATGAACTACCGTGGGATGAGTAAGAATATCTCCATTGTGATGTGATTGAAGTAAAAAAAAAAATAGTGCAAACTTTTTTTTTCAAAAATGATCGTTGAATGACAAAAATATGTGGCAAGTCATCAGCAAAATAATGTAAATATAAGATATGAATTTAATTTTTGAGAATGAACTACAACGCTTCATGAAATATGCCGGTGTAACGACGTAAAGTGACCCCCGTAGAATATTGACCAGGGGGGTCAATTTTCTACGTGGAAAAGTGACCTCCGGTCAATATTCTACGGCAAGTAGGGTCATTTGTCGACCGTAGAAAACCCTTCCCGGCCGGTAGTTCTACGACTCCACACACGTTGAAAAATTACCCCCATAGAAATATCACCCCCACGCCGTCACGAGAAAAGGGTGCTAAAGTATGGAGGATAATCGTGTTAAAATATCCAGACTTGTATGTTTGTAAATCCGAACTTGCAATCGTACCAGGTTCATAGTCTAGATATGCAAGTAGGTAATTCCGATTAATTTTAGCATGCTTTGTTTGTTTGTTTGTTTGTTGTTTTAATGTCCCTCTCGAGAATTTTACTCTCATATGGAGACGCCACCACTTGCCGGTGGAGAGCTGCAAATTTTGACCTATACTCGGCACTCAGGGCCATTGAGCAGTGAAAGATCTTTTTCGTGCCAGCACCTACTGAAACACGGGACCTCGGTTTATACGGTCTCATCCGAAGGACCGGTCTTCACGTCCCGAAGTGGGATTCGAACCTGCGACGTAAGGATCAACTCCTTACTCCGCGACTCTAGAGCAAACGCTCTGACCACTGCGCCACGCAGGCGACCATTTTAGCATGTTGTTCCGAATATACAATTTCAGAATTTACTGTAATTATGCCCCATTTGATATCATACTCGTACACTTCGTCTACTTGTAGTAAACAAGACATTAAACTTGCATGAGTTGTAAGTTATCCTTTCATCCTTCTTCATGTTTTCTGCCATCTACATTGCCGAAAGACAATTCACAAGTCTAAGAACGTAAAGTCAAAGTCTAGACGTTAACTTTGTCAAATTTTGATACTGAGAAAGTATGGAGGTGTATCAGTATTATATTTTCTTAATGTTTTATTTTCTAGTTGTATTTTAACTTCTTGTAAACCCCCCCCCCCTTCCTAAAAACGTCGTCACGAACCTGCATTTATTGGGTGGCTATTTTTTAAAGATTTGATATCATTGCAATTAAATTATTTCTTAATAACTGCTGCGCTGATCACAGTAGCCTAGTGTCTATGGGTGATAGCTTCGTACGCCATGGGAGCTCAGAGTTCGATTGTCCATTCTTTTTGGTGCCGTTCCAAACCTAGATATTTTAACATACATGTAGATAGTGACTATTCCTTCGGCATGGAAAGCCAATGGTCTTTCGGCTGGGACCTTGAAAACTGAAGTCCCTCTAGATTCCCACATACCGTGCATAAACGGGAAATAATTCATATCATGAAATATGGTGATAAAGAACAGTATTCAAGCTCAAAAGTCCATTCAAACAATACTTATCAGAAGCAAAGCAAACAAAGATCTCTTAAACGTCACAGGTGGGATCAGGTGCCATGGAGGAGTGAGCATCCCTGCCAACTGCTCTCACACATCGGGAAATAATGGAAATTCCATCGACAATTAAGAGTGTAAATAATGGCCTAACAATTGGTATGAAAAATGTCAGTCAGCATTTGACTTAATGATAGATTTTTTTTTTTTTTTTTTTTTTTTTTTTTTTTTTTTTTTTTTTTTTTGCTTACAGTGTCATTGTATCGACCATAGAACTTATGAAATGATGACTTTAAAGGAGACTGCTGATATTCTTGTTTCATCAACTTGTTTGTCAATTACCTCGTTTTAGAAATTGTTCATACGTAGAGCATGCTCTTGCGTAACGAATCAACTGACAGATATAAACCCCGTTTGCAGGTATATTGCTACATAAGTAAGAGAAGTTAACGATTGAAAAGTTAAAGTCATCACGTTTATCATGAAGCTTGTCGTTAGGTTACCATAAACGTCTTTTTCTGGTAAAATATCCAAGTATGATACAGATCTGTCAGACTTTGTGGTATCTTTAATTTCAAACTCACTGGAATATATCGTGTCGATATATGAATGGGAATAAATATTGTTAATTGATTAATATGTCGTCGATAAATCTAAATGTCAAGTTGAAGGCCACAACAAGTGTTTTCTTCTTCTCATGCATAAGATTTTGAATAAATTCTGCTTCTTCTGATTCTGCTACAAAAATATGTCTGCTAATAACGGGGCGGAATTCGTACCCATGGGATTTCCGACAGATTGATGGAATACATATACATGGTCTCCAAACACCACATAGATATAATCAATCAGAAACTCGAGTATCTTTTAGGTATCATCTTTAGAGTACTTGTGTTTACAATCAGAATGTTTTTTAACAAAATAATTAATATGTAGATGACCAATGCAAGGTAAATAAATTTGCGAGTTCCATTTTTATTGAAAAACCAGCTGTCAATGATGTCAAAAAGCCTGAACTGTAATTTATCGTTGGGAATGGTTGTATATAGAGTTGAAATGCCGTATGTTTCTATGTTATTTTGGTAAAATTTTGTGATTTTTAAATTTTCCAAAAGTTCCTTTGAATTTTAAGTATCCACATCTGATTTACACCATTCCTCAAATATATTGCTGCACAATACTCTCCCCCCATAACCTCTCCTCCACTCTCTTCCTCGACAATCCCACACAACCTCTCTCTCTCTCTCTCTCTCCATACTCACTCTTTCTCCACCTTCTCTCTCTCTCTCTCTCTCTCTCTCTCTCTCTCTCTCTCTCTCTCTCCACCCCACTATTTTCCTCTCTCTTTTTTTATTTTTTGTTTTTTTACTCTATAGCCTTGTGAAAAATACTATATATAAGCATAATACATGGATGTTTTATAGTTTTTTTTACAATAAAAATAATGGGAAAAATACTTATTCTACAAAAAAGAGAAAATTCTTATGTTATTTTAAAAGAAATTATAAAATGTTTATTCTTGATCTTTTTGGATTTAGCAGAATTGTTTATTTATGCAAAAAAATTAAAATAATTTAAAATTGTAAGGGTGATAACTTCACACAACAGAAAATACTGCTTTCCAGTTCACAATTAGATCATTGTGTGCTTTGTTTGCGTATTTATTGAAGGAAAATTTTGTATGTTTGAAGAACAATTTAAATGTTTACTAATATGCAATGAAGATGATATGTCAGCTTGAAATCCCAGATGGATGAAATATATGGAGATAAGGAACAGTATTCAAGCTCAAAAGTCCATTAAACAATACAAAATAGGAGCAGAGCAAACATGGATATTATTTGTTGTACCGTTATGAAAAGTATCTAAATTATCCACATGCTGAGAGGAGGTCCATAAAATATTCTTTATTTGATCAAGTATGTAATAAGGGTTTGACATTCACTATCCCTTTCCCTTGTATGCATTCAGTTTACTTAAATTTTATATTTTCATAATTTTTGTCCTGTTCAGACATCGTGTCGTTGCGTTGAATGTTAGCCAAAATGCATTTGCATCATGACTCTCTCGTTGTTCTACGCATTGCCCGGTACATGTATGTCATATTTTCTCATTGCATATATAATTGATGCTAACGAGTAACAGGCTTGTATACTATATATAAGACGTTACAGAGACATTCACAAATGACCATGTGTTAAAGTCAGAGTAAATAACGGTTACGGGTAATGTCGCGTGCAAAGGACTTAGTGTGAGCTTATCTCACTAAACAAGTACTGCTTAGCAGTATTGAAAAGCGTCCTTGATTGTACTATAAAGTCATCGGCGCTTTGTTTGAGGCTCAAAATATTCACTCATCAGTCAAACAGGAAAGTTTATATTTTTTTCACTGTTTTGCCTAATAATAAAAATTGACCAAGTATGTTTTAATTAGACAGTACATCAAGCATTACAATGCAATGTATTGTAGGACAGTTATATTTTTGATAAGCGAAATTAATTAGCTTGCAATTAAAGAACTTCACTCGACACTCCAGTTTTCCTCGGACTGTTTCGCATATATCCATATCAGTCTTCCAATAAAAAAAAATCAGCAAAAGTAACTGTTCTTTGATGATAACTTAGCTCTATGTACTGTTATCAGAATAGATTCTGTTTATCCTTCCTGGTGCTTACATATATCTGCATCACTCTCAAAATTTACACTCATCAGTCAAACACGAGATTTCTCTCTTTTTCAATCTTTCATTTACCCAAACTAGGCGTTGCATAAAATAATAAAGAGCAATGAAAAAAATTGTCGAAAAATCCTTCGACATTATTACTGTATTGTTAATTTAGATTGGTATGAAAGAGAACAATCATATAAGAAAATGTGAATGAAAATATTCCATCAAGTCCGTTTTTCAAAACGTTTTAAAAATAAAAATATATTAGAAAATATGTTAATTTACACCTTGTTTTCAATACCATAATGTAAAACAAAAATGGACTTCATTTTATTGAATGACATTGCATTGTAGTGCAGTGCAATAAAATGCAGTTAAATTCTTATTATTGTAAACAGTATAAATTCTCTTGCAAACAAAAAAATCCACTCATCAGTCAAAAAGGAGTGTTTATTTCTTTTGAATCTTTACGCATACTCAAACTAGTCATTCGATAAAAAGAATCCCCAGTAACAGGTAACTTTGCGAAAGTCCTTCGACTTAATTACTGATTGTTAATTTTGATTCATATCAAAGAAAACAAATATTTAAAAATATGAGAATAAAAGAAATGCTCTCTAGTCTGTTTTTGAAACCTTTTTTTTTCAAAGCATAAAATGACAAAAAAAATGTGTGTATTCAATCAGTTTTTAAATTCAATTAAGAAAAAAAAATTGACTAAGTTAATTTTGATTGGACAATTTGGCAGGCATCACAGTGTATCGCATTGTATTGCAGCATCGCATTGTATTGCAGCAGAGTGCAGTATGGTGCAATTCTACTTGTATTTAAACAAGCACAATTATTTTACTTGTCAATGTATTAGAAATATTCCCCACCATCCACCCTCCAAAGACAGCTTTTATATACAATTTGTCCTTGTGATTGAATGTTTATTTGGAAATTTGCATAATGTAAGTTTTGTTTCAAAGTTCGATAACTCAAATTCTGTCCCTTTGAACAACGTAGATAAAACGATCATTGATTTCTGCTTTATATTATGTAAATGTTTAAGCAATGCTAACGAGTAACAGGCTTGTATACTATTTATAAGACGTTAGAGAGACATTCACAAATGACCATGTGTTAAATTCAGAGTAAATAACGGTTACGGGTAATGTCGCGTGTAAAGGACTTAGTGTGAGCTTATCTCACTAAACAAGTACTGCTAAGCAGTATTGAAAAGCGCCCTTGATTGTTCTATAAAGTCATCGGCGCTTTGTTTGAGGCTCAAAATATTCACTCATCAGTCAAACAGGAAAGTTTATATTTTTTCACTGTTTTGCCTAATAATAAAATTGACCAAGTATGTTTTAATTAGACAGTACATCAAGCATTACAATGCAATGTATTGTAGGACAGTTATATTTTTGATAAGCGAAATTAATTAGCTTGCAATTAAAGAACTTCACTCGACACTCCAATTTTCCTCGGAATGTTTCGCATATATCCATATCAGTCTTTCAATAAAAAAAATCAGCAAAAGTAACTGTTCTTTGATGATAACTTAGCTCTATGTACTGTTATCAGAATAGATTCTGTTTATCCTTCCTGGTGCTTACATGTATCTGCATCACTCTCAAAATTTACACTCATCAGTCAAACACGAGATTTCTCTCTTTTTCAATCTTTCATATACCCAAACTAGGCGTTGCATAAAATAATAAAGAGCAATGAAAAAAATCGTCGAAAAATCCTTCGACATTATTACTGCATTGTTAATTTAGATTGGTATGAAAGAGAACAATCATATAAGAAAATGTGAATGAAAATATTCCATCAAGTCCGTTTTTCAAAACGTTTTAAAAATAAAAATATATTAGAAAATATGTTAATTTACACCTTATTTTCAATACCATAATGTAAAACAAAAATGGACTTCATTTTATTGAATGGCATTGCATTGTAGTGCAGTGCAATAAAATGCAGTTAAATTCTTATTATTGTAAACAGTATAAATTCTCTTGCAAACAAAAAAAATCCACTCATTAGTCAAAAAGGAGTGTTTATTTCTTTTGAATCTTTACGCATACTCAAATTAGTCATTCGATAAAAAGAATCCCCAGTAACAGGTAACTTTGCGAAAGTCCTTCGACTTAATTACTGATTGTTAATTTTGATTCATATCAAAGAAAACAAATATTTAAAAATATGAGAATAAAAGAAATGCTCTCTAGTCTGTTTTTGAAACCTTTTTTTTCAAAGCATAAAATGACAAAAAAAAAATGTGTGTATTCAATCAGTTTTTAAATTCAATTAAGAAAAAAAAATTGACTAAGTTAATTTTGATTGGACAATTTGGCAGGCATCACAGTGTATCGCATTGTATTGCAGCAGAGTGCAGTATGGTGCAATTCTACTTGTATTTAAACAAGCACAATTATTTTACTTGTCAATGTATTAGAAATATTCCCCACCATCCACCCTCCAAAGACAGCTTTTACATACAATTTGTCCTTGTGATTGAATGTTTATTTGGAAATTTGCATAATGTAAGTTTTGTTTCAAAGTTCGATAACTCAAATTCTGTCCCTTTGAACAACGTAGATAAAACGATCATTGATTTCTGCTTTATATTATGTAAATGTTTAAGCAATGCTAACGAGTAACAGGCTTGTATACTATTTATAAGACGTTAGAGAGACATTCACAAATGACCATGTGTTAAAGTCAGAGTAAATAACGGTTACGGGTAATGTCGCGTGCATAGGACTTAGTGTGAGCTTATCTCACTAAACAAGTACTGCTTAGCAGTATTGAAAAGCGTCCTTGATTGTTCTATAAAGTCATCGGCGCTTTGTTTGAGACTCAAAATATTCACTCATCAGTCAAACAGGAAAGTTTATATTTTTTTCACTGTTTTGCCTAATAATAAAAATTGACCAAGTATGTTTTAATTAGACAGTACATCAAGCATTACAATGCAATGTATTGTAGGACAGTTATATTTTTGATAAGCGAAATCAATTAGCTTGCAATTAAAGAACTTCACTCGACACTCCAATTTTCCTCGGAATGTTTCGCATATATCCATATCAGTCTTTCAATAAAAAAAAATTAGCAGAAGTAACTGTTCTTTGATGATAACTTAGCTCTATGTACTGTTATCAGAATAGATTGAATTTATGAATGTTGGTTTGATGCTTTATTCAAATGCGTACTGTTATTAAAATCTACATGTAAATTTTACTTGTTGCATGATTCTACTCTACTAACCATAGATTTACACTTAACGCTTTTGAATGGATAGTGTTAAATGATTTACCGTTGGGCCATCAGTGTAATTTGAGTAAATGTTCACCTAATAACAGGCCTTAGTCATGCTTCTGGGAAAATTACAATCATTTCATTAAGCAGTAGAGCCATTCAATAAAAAAAAAGAGTCATGCAAAATGTGTGCTTAAAAATTGTTACAAGGTTGCCTCTGTCGCATACCACCCTCTTAAGCCATGTAACATTAAAGAGATAAAATTTGTAAATCGTAATGAATTTGAAACAATCTGCATTACAATGCACATATGCATTATGTATATAAGTCCTCATAGTGTAAGAGGATTTTCGGTGAAAGGAAAAGATTTCTTTCCACTTTTATCCTAAAAACCCTTTTATATTTTTAAATCTCGTATCAGACAAAAAAAACGCTTTATTTGTTTATAAGAAAGTGGAAAGAAAGTACGTACATGGTCAGAAGAGAATTTTTTCCTATAGGCTACTACATGTAGTAAATTTAAAGAGTGGGTTACAACGGTTACCCCTAACCCCTTCAAAACTCGCCACTATAGATACGCTTATACTAATCTCGCATGGTACTTGATTCTAACACAATGTGTTACAATACTATTTTCTACAGTTCTATATTTTTGCACACGCAACTTCAAATGTGCTAATATTGCCAATCATACTCAGGGAAAAAATTATGTAAATTAGACTGAGAAGCTTTTTTCATGATGCAACATTCAGGTTTTTCTTTATTTGTAATTTTTTTTTTTACGTGCATATGTAACTAGAAAGGGAAAAGACGATACTACCGTGTATAAACTTGTGTCAATTCTTGGTATACCAAACACCTCTTTTTTTAAGCAATCAAATTTTTTATATGTAAAAAGCCTCATCTACTTAAAGACTTTTTTGATCTTAACAAACGACAAAAGACATTGGTAAAGATTCTGAGCTAATCACTAGTTGTGGCCCTGATATCATAGGTCAGAGGCATATCAATTTAGTTCTGTGTTATTTTTTCACAAACGCAAAGTTAGAGCTTTATTTGGGTAGGGTTCCAAAACGTTAACCTTTCTTATAACTTTTAAAGAAAACAAAAGAATATTTTTTTATTTGTTGCACATTATTTTCCCACAGTAAAATCAAAGAGGATTACAATTATGGAAGCTATACATTTTTTTTAATTTATGTTTATCTTTCTGACATCATGCAGCTAAGAAAATGATCTTGATTTTTTTTAGATTACTACGGAAGCCCGTTGAGGCCAGTTCAGAGAAAGAAATATTTTTTATTGCGTTTAAACGCAATAATTATTGCGTTTAAACGCAAAACATTGCGTTTAATCGCAATAATTATTGCGTTTAAACGCAAAAGATTGCGATTAATCGCAATGTATATTGCGTTTAAACGCAAAACACTTTGCGTTTAAACGCAAAAGATTGCGATTAAACGCAATCTTTTGCGTTTAAACGCAATACTTTTGCGATTAAACGCAATACTTTTTGCGTTTAAACGCAATAATATTTTTGCGTTTAAACGCAATATTTTTTGCGTTTAAACGCAATAATTTTTGCGTTTAAACGCAATAATTTTTGCGATTAAACGCAATACTTTTGCGATTAAACGCAATACTTTTGCGATTAAACGCAATAGTATTGCGATTAAACGCAATAATCTTTGCGTTTAAACGCAATTTTCCTTCCTTATAAGGATTTGTTTTGCATTTAAACACAATGATACTGTAGTTTCAAAATCAAACATGAATTAGCCAAAGCTTATAATTACATGTACTAGGACCCGACACTTCAACTTTGACAAGATCCGATTTGTTCTGTGTCTTTTTGCAAAATTTTCCAGTTTTTGAAAATTGTAATAAAACAATGGCATCCTAACAACCTGAATGTCTTAAATATATTAGAACCCAAAACTCTTAATGAAGTCTCTGATCAATTGCTTACGTGTATCACAACTTATAGAGAAAGTTTCAATGGTATTAATAGCACTTGTCAATTTGATACATGTAGTACACATCGATCAATCTGTTTTCATTCGATTTTGATTTTGACCTCATATAAATCCATCACATATGTTCTTGTGTTTACTGTATGCAACCATAGGAAGGGTTATGAATGTACATTGAAGACTAAATACTTCATCATGTTGTACGTAATTCCAACATTTCCTCAGTCCTTTCCAAAAATCCCTTTATACATGATTTAAACTTGTGACTGCAACGTATGGGACATTTTTTTTTAGCAGAACAACTGACCGGAACTTCATTAAAAATGTAGAGAATAAGCTTAAGACATGTCTCGTTCTTAGGATTCCTTTGTTTTTACAACCCGACCTTTTTTTTCTCCTCTATAAATTCTTATTAGTGATTTACCTTTCAGAGAGTGTTTGCTCGGAGAAATCTGATTCTATAAAGACAACACACAATTTCCTAATAAGTAAAAAGAGAAAGAAATAAAAGATATAAGTATGCGTGGGTCCATTGTTCTCTGCAAGGTTTGATACAAATGACTGCCTTTAAACACAAAAATTATTGCCTTTGAATGCAAAGATTATTGCGCTTAAACGCAAAAATTATTGCGTTTAAACGCAAAAATTATTGCAATTAAACGCAAAAATTATTGCGTTTAAACGCAAAAATTATTGCGATTAAACGCAAAAGTATTGCGTTTAATCGCAAAAGTATTGCGTTTAATCGCAAAAATAATTGCGTTTAAACACAAAAGTATTGCGTTTAATCGCAAAAGTATTGCGTTTAATCGCAAAAGTATTGCGTTAAAACGCAAAAATTATTGCGATTAAACGCAAAAGTATTGCATTTAATCGCAAAAGTATTGAGTTTAATCGCAAAAGTATTGCGTTTAATCGCAAAAATTATTGCGATTAAACGCAAAAGTATTGCGTTTAATCGCAAAAGTATTGCGTTTAATCGCAAAAATAATTGCGTTTAAACACAAAAGTATTGCGTTTAATCGCAAAAGTATTGCGTTTAATCGCAAAAGTATTGCGTTAAAACGCAAAAATTATTGCGATTAAACGCAAAAGTATTGCATTTAATCGCAAAAGTATTGAGTTTAATCGCAAAAGTATTGCGTTTAATCGCAAAAATTATTGCGATTAAACGCAAAAGTATTGCGTTTAATCGCAAAAATTATTGCGTTTAAACGCAAAAATATCATTGCGATTAAACGCAAAAATTATTGCGTTTAATCGCAAAAGTATTGCGTTTAAACGCAAAAGATTGCGTTTAATCGCAATCTTTTGCGATTAAACGCAAAGTGTTTTGCGTTTAAACGCAATATACATTGCGATTAAACGCAATCTTTTGCGTTTAAACGCAATGATTATTGCGATTAAACGCAATGTTTTGCGATTAAATGCAATAATTATTGCGTTTAAACGCAATAAAAAATATTTCTTTCTCTGAATTGGCCTCAACGGGCTTCCGTAATTTCATACATCTTTTGTATAAAAAACAACCTTTTTAAATTAAAATTTTATTTGGGATTTTAAAAAAGGATAACTATAAGTACATAAAGATAAGAATTTGCAAATATGTTCAAAAGTCAATTGATTATATGTTTTTTACGTCCATTTGAGAATCTTTCATTCACATAGAGACGTCATCTTATACCGGCGAAGGTCTTCAAATTTAGATCTTAACTCGGCACTCAGGGTCATTAAGCAATGAGGGTTCTCTATATTGCCAACGCCTACTATGACACAGGACCTTGGTTTTTAAGAGCCGTCTCTAATCTGCACATTTAAGAGTTCTGATTCTGTCGTATTTTTTTCTATTTATAGAGTTCTCTGCCCATAGAACTAAAATAATAAAAATGAAATATACAGTGTTTTACTCAATTTGTAACTAATTCAAGCTTTATTAACATTATAATGACCGTTCACGGTAGCTCAGTGGGTAGAGTGCACGCTCCATGATCGGGAGGTCGTGAGTTCGAATCTCGGCCGCGACTGACCTAAGTCGATAAAAAATGGGTAGCAACTGTTCCTTCGCCATGCGCTCGACACTTTGAAGTGAAAGTTGCGGGTCCTTCGAATGAGACCTTAAAAACCGAGGCCCCGTGTCAAGGCAGGCGTTGGCACGATAAAGATCCCTCACTGCTCAATGGCCCTGAGTGCCGAGTAAAGGTCAAATTTGAAGCCCTCCACCGGTGTATGGTGACGTCTCTATATGAGTGAAAATTCTCGAATGGGACGTAAAACAATATACAGTCAATCAATCAATTAACATTATAATGGGCCAAGATAAATTAATTGAAGTCTTCAATGGCTTGTATTTCCATCACATGAGTAAACAACAGCGATTTCTGTTCATCAATACTACATTATTTTTAAAGATTTTTTAGGGGACAAAAAACCAAGTATCCTGTATTGAAAATGAAATAGATAAGCTCAATGTTTCCAACTTCGTACACTATAATATTCTCAATGTCCAAAAAACATTTTGCTTTAGAGTATAGATGGTCCGTAAGGTCTCATCTGAAAGACCCGTGAATTTCAATGCAGGGCGCTTGGCGAAGGAACAACCCCTACCTATGATTACGTCTTCGGTTTAACGAGGCGCGGGGAACGGGAAACGAACCCGGGACTCCGGACCACGAAGCGAACGCCCTACCGCTAGCTTACCATGACCGGTTCAGAAGTCAATTGAATTACAAAGATACACAGATATAAAATAAATATGACATACACTAAGTCGTTTATTTTCGAGGTACACTATTTTAATGAAGGTGATAATGAACTCCGAATTAAAATCAATAATTAAGCGAGGTATCCATAATTTTCAAACTTTGAAAGAGTGTACTGATAAAATATTGCATAATAACAATTATAAAAAATACATGTTATCATGAAAAAATTGTAAGTTCGTTTATATGACAATCTTTCCTTCCTTTATCACTAAATCGGAGGTGATAAAAAATTAAGAAAGACTACATGAAACAATATGTTACAGTTTCAGCAGACAAAGATTGTAATAATATCGTCTTTGTTTGCAAAACTGTGTTTTAAAACTTGGTTTTAATTCTACATCTGGAAATCCAAAATATACTCCCCGTTCACTAAGCTAAGAATAGTATTCTTAAAAAATCTCATTCAGTCTTCAATATTTTTAACATTCCAGTCAACCAAGGCGTGTTCGATCTACCCTACATATACTGGATTCCTAAACTAGATTTTGTTTTGATATCATGAAAAAATTCTTCATTAATAAAAATGACACTCGGAATTTTTCATATCTTGTGATTAGTCATCAACAAAATTACTTTGTTAAAAAACTCTCTGATTCTACACACATGTACTGTTGATCTCTTAAAAAGATGCTGGAGTTCTTAATTGACAACAGCTATGTAGTCTTTAGAGACTAGGTCTTCCAATAAACTGTTCGAATTCTTATATGAACTAATTGTGCTCCTGTATTAGCCGATCTGTTTTAAAATTCCTATGAAGCAGAATTGATACAAAAAATTCAAATGGATATTCAAATTTATCGACGACATGTTATCAATTAACAATGATTACTTACAGCCATATGTCGACTCAATATACATCAGTGAACTCGAAATAAAATACCCGGCAGAGTATGCCACATCTGTTTCATATTTGGATGTTTTACTGACGATAGACCGTAAGAGCCAACTAACAATTAAATTGTTTGACAAACGAGATGACTTTTCTTTTTATCAACTTTCCTCATTTTTGTAGTAATATTCCGCTATCACCTGTATATGGTTTTTAGGTCTCCCAGTTTATTTGATACTCGAACATGCTCTGAGTACAAAGTATTTTTAACCAGAGGATGCTCCTGCGTGATAAGTTGATATTACAGGGATTTCAACAATCTCGTTTGTCTCGTTTGAACTCAGCATTTCGTAAATTCTAAGGTCGTTATAATGACCTTCTTAGAATAAAAAAAAAAACCTATCATTTGGTCGCATTTCCGCTGATGTGTTTCATACCAATTGTTAAGCCCCTTTTTTAATATACGAAATTTAACTACGGTATATTCTTTCTACCTAATCAATATATAGGGCTCACGGTGAGTGTGATCGGTCAACAGAGGATGCCTACTCCTATTCGGCACCTGATCACACTGAGGATTAGCGTTTTATGCTCTGTTTACGGATTTGTATCGGTTGAGATTTTTTTTATGATCGATCAATGTTTATCTTCACCTTTTTCATTAATTAGATTATACACTGTATCTTGTATCGTAATTGTTACATGAAGTTGCTAAATGTTTTGTCATCAAAATCATTATAACCATCAGCGTTGTGATAATCATTAATGATCATCTGGTTAAAAATCCTTTTAATTTTTCTCATGATGTTTGTACTTTCAAACATATTTTGGATTCAGGTAATAAAGAGTATATTTGTAAATAAGATCGTTTGAAGTATTGGAATTAGGATTATAATCAAAGATGAAAGTTAACGAGGAGTGCCAGTATTCAGAGTAAATACAATAAGTAATTACAGCAAGAAAATATCAGACTGAATTTGTTTTTATTTGGCTGAATGGGCCATGGCCGCTTCAAATGAGGGAGCAGAGGCATCAATATATAACCTTATATGGCATCTTTATATAATATAAATGATGAACCCTGGGAACAGATGTTCACAGCATAATAATTGAGTTTTAGTCAAAATAATCAGATATAAATCAAGCAAGTCCATTGAGTCTACTGGTAAGCCTGAAAGCTGCATCCACTATGATGTATCTCCAAATCTGGTGCACGCGCGTAGGAACCCAAATGACGATGAGTGGAAGTTGGAACCAGTAATATACGTCAACCCGATTAAAATTCAATCATGATCTGAAATTACAACAAATCTAACAGCAGAATCATGTAGCAAACTCACATTGTTTATGTGTTTGTTTACGTAAATTTACAATTAAAATGCTCGTACAAAAAGGGGGTGGGAGGGTGGGTGAAAACTTCTGCTTCGACGTGCACTTATGACGTAAGTAAAATGTGTTGAGGTATAGACTAATTGACACAAGGCCAAAATAATACATCCCAAACACCGTTTTTGTGAAAATTAAATAGTTTTTAACTTTGATAAATAGATTTAACCTTCAATGGTGAAATCCAATTATCAAAGATGAAAGTTAACGTGGAATGCCAGTATAGCCAGTAAATACAATAAGTACAACAAGAAATATCAGACTGAATTTGTTTTTATTTGGCTGAATGGACCATAGTCGCTTAATTAAGATAAGGGAGGAGAGGCATCAATATATAGCCTTGTATGGCATCCCTAAAAATACATGTACATAATGGTGAACCCTGGGAACAGATGTTCACAGATAATGATTGAGTCCCAGTCAAAATAATCAGACACATATCAAGCAAGCCTACTGGTTAGCCTGGAAGCCACCACTAGACTATGCTGTTGCATAGTCTGCAACACCTGTATATGCGAAAGAAAATCCCCATCCCTAAACAAAACAAAATGTTAATTTATTTTAAAACCAAATCAAAACCCCTGCAATAGTTCATGTGCATTTTCCGTGTCTGGATAATTAGTCAAACATTTTGATAAAACTGAACTTTTGGATGGGACTGTACGCAATACTACTGATGTCTAACTGGCGTTGAGGCAGGAGCTCTGTAACTGCTAGTGGCTGGTTTGGCTGTTGATTGAACATGCCAGGTTAACTGAGAGTTCCCAGATCTAAACTGTAATGAATTTCTAGTAGTGCTTCTACACATTGTGAAGGGATGGGGTTGTGAGCACAGAATGCACCAGCGCTTTGCCTTGAACAAGAACCCCTGTAATTGAAATCATAACACTTCGAGGGTTTGTATGGCTGAATGGAAGGCTGTCGGTGAGGGGTATTGTTATACATGTAAAGGAGCAAAAGCTCCTGATCAACTGACGCAAATAACATTGTAGGGTTGCACTCTTTCTTCAATCTAAATTGAATGATATGTCATAGGTGCGCCAACCCAGGCCATTAACTCGACTTGCCCCGAGACATATTGTGTGGACATATTTAAACAGGGCAACGTTTTCAATGGGACGAGCCAGCACATAAATAGCTGCATCCGTCCAAATTTGAATGTCATTAATGGGTTTTGATTTAGATTTTGATGATAAAGCCAAATTGCCAAATTGCAGTTTGAAATATTTAGTATCATCATGGGGGTCAGTTTCTAGCTTATTGTTGATCAATGAAGCTAAATTAACATATTCGCCATTGGAAATTTTGAGTTTAATATAGATGGTTACATTATGCCCCAAATCATTGTCATAACTAGAAACTCTTATGTTCCCATTAGATGAAGGTGTACCTTCTGTCCCTTGAAGTTGGGCTGGGTCTTCTCGCTCATTCAAAATTGTGGAAATGCGTTGAGCCAGATCCTGAAGTTGGTAGTGTGACATAACGTTGGTAGGCATTATCGCGGGTGCAGTAGCCTGCATATCTAGAGCATTAAAAGGGCAACTGATAGGCTGGACTGCTCCGTCCGTGATGCTCGCCGACGGAGAAATTCGGAGGTAGTCTTCAGACGAAGCTCTCGTCTCCCCGCTCGTTTCCGTGGCTGAGCCTCGATCTGACTAGCCGTCTTTTGCTTAGGCAGTATGAATCTCGAAATATAAACAAAGAAAATGTGTTTACCATGGGCTATTTTCAAACGTTAATGTAATATAACTACTTTCAATGCACGTGTGTACCTAGCATATATACATGCAGGCCTGTTAAAATCAAAAACATCTATGAAAATTGTTAGCATCGATGATTAAATTTGGATAAATATGCAATAAAATAGCGTTTATAATTTCAATGCAACAATTTTTTGACAAAAAGTAAACGTATTAACTGAAAACAATGGAAAAATTACCCCCCCCCCCCCCCTGTGAAATTCCGTCTTTAGCTTTGAAAACTTCGACTGATGATGAATGTGTGCACTTATGACGTAAGCAAAATGTGTTGAGGTATAGACAAATTCAAGCAAGGCCAAAATAAATCATCCCAAAAAACCGTATTTTGAGAAAATTAAATAGTTTTTCACTTTGATAAATGGATTTAACCTTTAATAGTGAAATCCTATATTATAATTTCAGAATATCACTCCTTAAGGAGTGATGTCAAAACTTATACTTCACACACACTCTACAGAAAAGTTAGAAGTTCCAAAATTATATTTTTACTATGTATCAGTTTATTTAAACACAGAAGGATGGGTTTAATAAATATGCCCTTATACAAAAAACACAAAGGATAGAAATCCATTAACACTCCGTTATTTTACTAATAACATACTTTCAATGTCTTTGCAGATCGTGCTTCAATTTGCAGTAGTTATTATATCTGTTTGGGCATGCTCGGGTGAGTAATTTGACGTTAAGGTCATTAAGGTTCATTCAGAAAACAGCTACTTGTGTAGTTATTACTCGCACGAATTTCCTTTATTAAAAAAAATAATTATCATGTGTTTTATGAACTAAATGTCTTTTAAAGTTCGGTCTCTTCTAAATCCAAAATTTGTGTTTGAATGCGTTTTTTAAATGATCAGAGTTTTCCACGATTTGTTGTCGCTTCCTTAAGATATTGTGAATATTCGGGAATGTGTTGTAATCTTTGTCGTTTCTAATATGATTAATACATTTGTCATATTTTCTGTTTTCCGTTCGCGTTTAGTAACGCCCCTTTTACCATGCATGAAACATACACTCATACATTTTTTTTTACTATATGTAGTTTATCCTGCTTTGTTCATTCAGCAGAGAGACAGATTTTATTTATTTAATATTACACGTACGATTTGCAATTTTGTTAAAGGTCCTATTTACGAATCACTAGTATGCCTTGAGTTGTGAAAAAGTTTAATATTGCATTTTTTTTTCTGCCTGTTTATTTTTCATTATTTTTCTTGTAGAAGTTATAGTTGGTACGAACACAATCACCAGCATTCGACCACCAATTGCAAAATGTTCCTCCCTTTCATGCGTAGTGTCGGTTACTGTTCAATCTGAGTATGATGTGAAAGAAGAATGGGCGATATTAAAAAATAATGATGCAGTGGTAAGTGGTACGCGCAAATTCTGCATAGTAAGCATTAGATATGTGTGGAAGTATTATCCGACTCAAATTGAATTCAAACAAAGTTTAATTACAACAGAAAAATACTCTTTAACCATGAAAACTATTGTATAAGGGAATTAACTTTTCAGTATAAAATAAGCCTCATATACGTATAACTACTGCAGACATGGAGGATAAAAACTTTTTAAATGTTTCATTTTCATTCAGAAAATTACGGACTGGAACACAGACGAAAATAAATATGTATTTTTAAAAGGCGTCAATCCCAAAAACTGTACAATATGGTGTAATTATACTGTGACACTGGTGATTCTGAGACCAGACCAATTCAATGACTATGGATTCTATCAACTTATTCTAAGATCATGCAATTCTCAAAGACACCTGAACGATCACCTTGTAAAATATTTTAAAGTGCCAACGAATGAAGAAGGTAAATTTCGTTTTTATAAAGAGAGATGTCAAACAAAGTAATTAACAATCATCAGGAAAATATTCATAATGATTTGAAGTTTAAAAAATTGAAATTAAGAATAAGAAGTAAGCATTTTTAAGAAGAAAATTTTTATTCTCAGTTGACAAACCGATACCTAAAACTACAACCTTTGCAGGGTTGCAAATAACATTTAAAACCTTAGGGGCCACCCCCACCCCCCCCCCCCTTTAATAAGTTTTACTCGCCCACAATCTAATTTTGGGGCCCACAATTTTCTCTCCACTTTGTAAAGAAAAAATCTCAATCTTTTTTGTATTTTAATCTCTGAGAAGTATACTTTGCTGTCAACAGTCTTTCATTTCACTGTTTATTTTGATACCATGGATGGAGGACATTACTTCATTTCCTTTATTTTGAGACTTCATAAAGTTATAATGATAAAGTGATTAAGGGTCTAGAAAATATTTTGTTGGTAGGGAACAGTGAAAATGAAAGTACATTTATTTGTAGAATCGAAGCATGGTCAGAATCTGGAAAGGTTCTGATAAAATTATTGTTCGCCATGTGGTCAATTACATCCACAAGAGCTGGTTGCCCACAGGCTAAATTACTAGCATTTGCTAGTGGGCGAGTGGTTATTTGCAATTTAACCTTTAATTTTATTGATTGATTGAATGCATGTTGTTTTATGTCCCTTTCGAGAATTTTACACTTATATAGAGACGTAAGCATATAACGAAGAAGGCTTCAAATTTAGACCTTTGTTCGGCACTCAGGGCCATTGAGTAGTGAGGGTTCTTTATCGTGCCAACGTCTACCGTAACACAGGACCTTGGTTTTTAAGATCTCATCCCAAAGACTCTTGACTTTCACTTCTAATGCCGGGCGCTTGGCAAAGGAACAGTCACTACCCATGTTTATTTTTTGGTTTGACGCGGCGCGGCGAACGAGAATCGAGTCCGTGCATCCCAATCACGAAGAGAACGTCCTACCACTAGGCTACCGTGACCGGTACTACACCCTTTGAAGGTAATTATAGAGAAATAGATTGAAAAAGTACATCTTTAAATAAAGCTTTTTAACCAGATCCAACTTATAATAAATTTTATTGTAGAATGAATATCAATATTCTTCCACTTTTCTTTGTCAGTTCCATACTAGTATTATAAGAATTTTTTTCACTTAGACTTATAATACAAGTAAATATTCATATATATTTTTAGCTTGTTGAATTTTTAAATTTGCATTTTTCCCCCGTTGAGTGACTGTAATTATAATAACATATATTTGTTCATAGTCTTATTCAGATAGTTAAACCGATGTTCTCTATCAGATTGAGTTGAATGATCTTTAAGTGGAATTTAATTTCTTTTGTAAAATAAGTGTATAATTTTAAAATTGTTTTCATTTCCCTTACTTTTTCATAAATTATACATCAACTTAAGTAATCGAACGAATTCAAAATTCCTGGCATAACGTGTCAAGTATATTATTCATACATGACTTGAATTTAAGGGCCATCTACTTGAGAAAGTCAGTTACAAATGTGTTAACTGTGGACAAATAAAAACCAATAAAAAGGTACGAAAAATAAGTCAAGAGGTAATGCAGTGCTCAAACTGCCATTTTTATAGTAACCTATTGCCACCCAAAACTCGCTTAGTTTACATTAAAACCACTCATACATGTATCTTAAGGAAGATCACCACGTATTCAAAACGATTTATTTTAAAATGAATCCCACAAGGCAGCTGATCACATTTGAAAAAAAATCTCCAGTTTATTATAGTTTATAATAGGGGAAATTCAATTGAAACAAAGATGGTTTTGATCACTTTGGCTGATGGTCCATTTTGTTGTTAAAACGGTTTTGAAAATAAGATTGGAGCACCGATTCCAACAATGTAAGTTGTATATATATTCGACACAATGTTAATTAAATTATGTGATCTTTCAGACATTGAAAGAGATGATGAAAAACATTTACAACGCTTCTGGTCATTTCTGTGGCAGGAACGTCTTTATTTGCCTAACCGTGTGCATATTGATGTTCTAACGAAAATAAATATGAAAATTGAATGAAAGATGCATTAATTAAAAGGTTTTTATTATTTCCCCTCTATCCTTTGAAAATATGCAAAATCCAATATTTGATGATGAATATTTCTAGAAAGAGAAAATCTGTACTCACAGAAAAACAGCTGACAATCACATACAGTAATCCTCCAGGTATAAAACTTCCAACTAGAAAGAGTATTTAAAAGGTATATTTTACTTGCATGGTAAATTGTTTATTGCAGGCTTTCAGGTGAAAGTTATTTACTGATAATTCTTGTGTATAAGTTGATTGATTAATGATGATTTATTGAATAATTATCAAAAATAAATAAAATAAAATAAAAACCTTGTTAGAAGTGTATGAAACATATATGGTAGAGGATTATGCTTTTGTTAAAACAGTCAAAACTTGTGCATTTTCAGTTTCACGAACACGATCGAACGATTCAGATTTGTCGCACGTGCATTCATGTAAGTTCTACGGTAAGCAACAAACTACATGTATCAGTTAATAACTTGGAAATTAAATAAATATAATTTTGTGAAATTAAGATATTTTACTAGAAAAAGATGTTAATGGTTATCTAACAACAAAGCTATATGATAAACGTGATGACTTTTCAATCATCATCTTCCCTTACTTGTGCAGTTATATACCCTTATCACCTGAATATGGGGTGCATATCTTTCAGTTGATTCGATACGCAAGAGCATGCTCTACGTACATGTATGAACAATTTCTAAGACGAGTTAAGTTATTAACTAACAAATTGATGAAAGAAGAATATCAACAGTCTCGTTTAAAGTCATCATTTCGTACGTTCTATGGTCGATACAATGACCTTATCAGCAAATACAATCTATCATTAAGTCATATGCTTACTAACGTTTATCATACTAATTGTTAGGCCATTATTTACACACTGAATTGTCGACGGACTTTTCCGTTATTTCCCGATCATGACAAGGAGCACACGGCGGGTGTGACCGGTCGGCAGGGGATACTTACTCCTCCATGGCATCTGATCCCACTTCTGATGTTTTTGGAGGTTCGTGTTTGCTCTGCTCCCGATTTGTATTGTTTTAATGGACTTTGAGCTTGAATACTGTCCGTTATATCCAAATGTCATATACGTATTCCGTTCTCCTATCTCAATAAGTAAGAGTTCTGTGATGTGCTCTGTAGACTTTATGGTTTTGAAGAATCTTTATACAAAAGTCTACCTCCCTTCATCATGAACGTACTAACTGTCCAGCAAACAGAAACTAACAAATTCATTAAGAACACAAATCATTCCCTAAATTCAGTGTTAGAAGAAAAAAGAGGGCTAGTTGTAGAACTGAATGTTGAATAGTTTTATTATTCCATCTTCTATTCTCAGGACCTCGTCCTTAATGCCTAGTCAGCTTTAGGAAGTGTATTATTTAAGGAGATTCGCATTATGATTTGCAGTCTTTTGCTCCCTTTGGACATTTTTATTTCTCTATTTTGATTGGATTTTGATTGGAAGACGTATTCCCTTGGTAACAATTACTTTAGGTAATATTTTTTCAGACTGACCACATCTTTACAAGCTAGTGTACTCTAGGATTATTTGGTTTATGACCTTAACGTAAGCTTTAATGTGCTTCCTTGACGTAAGGTTGAGGTTAGACATGATTTTGAAGTTCTTTTGCCACTCAAGTACATTATAAGAGGTGTTTTAATAAAGATGACTAACAAACCCCTTTCCAAAAACAAATTTTAGCCACTGGTCCTATACAGAACTCTCCTCGTACGTTTGGCGCTATTATAAGTGTCGACTTGGTTGTATTTAACTAAGTAGTTAGTTTAATTAAAGAATAGATATTTCAGTCTGGAGTAATTATATAATCATGGGAAAAAATCAGACATCCATGGCCATTCATTTGTCAACTACGTCTGAAAAAAATTTGAGTAAAAAATTTAACGTATAATTTGTAGATATAAGCTAACGCAGGGAAGCTTTAGTTTTGCATGCTCAAGTATACCAGGTAAGTATTAATATATTTAAAAAAATTCGATATAAATTCACGATTTACACGTTGCTAGAGCTTTCAGACAGATTCCATATATTTTAAAGGATGCTTAGCAACTTCTATTATTCTAAAGTTATCAAAAGTATGAATTTTGGCCGTGTTTGTTTGTTTTACATTCCTGCACTTTCTAGGAACTTATCCTCAGTATTTAAGGAAAGTGGAGTAATGATAATGAAAAGGTTAGGATAAAACTTTGATCGATCTATTAAAAACCATATAAACAATACAAATCTGTAATCAGGGCATGAAACAAGACTCCAGGAAGTTCCAGAGGTGGGATCAGGTGCCTAGGATTAAGCATCCCCTGTCGATCGTTCACACCCGCCGTGAGTCCTATGTATTGATCAGGTAGACTGAATATCTGTAGTCAAATTTAGTATAAACACAAAGGCCGTACAATTGTTACGAAAAATGTCAGTCAAAATACGACCCAGTGATACATGTAAGTTGTATCTGCTAACAAGGTCATTTTAACGACCATAGAATTTACGAAATGTTGACTTTCAACTTAGTTGTTGAAATCCCTGTAACATCAACTTATCTGTCAGTAATCTACCTCGGTAAATATCGAATAAGTTTGGAGACATAAACACCATATGAAGGTGATAGCGGAACATCATTAAACAAATAAGTAAAGTTGACGATGGAAAAGCTGATGTTTCATCTCGTTTGTTAAACAGTTTAGTTGTTAGTTGGCCCTTATCGTCTAAACATCCAAATACGAAACGGATGTTGCAGACTAAAAGATATAAAAACTATTAATCAGGAAAAGAATAGAAATCCGAGAATGCAAAACCAACACACCAGTGTTGTCAGTTCTTGTTCAGTGATGTGTACAGGGATAGCAAATCGCACATATGGAGCTTTTGTCCTTGTTTACAAACGTTACAAATGTTACAAAGAAACCCTTTATCGTTGTCAGTGAATTTTAAGAATTTTCATACAACTTCAAGTCAATAAACTTACTTATTTTTAAAAAAAAAAAAATAGAAAACTGATATTGTAAACAAAACGGCAATGCAACTGTGTCTATGTCCCTTAAACATACATGTATATGTAATGAATAAATTAATCTTTTTTCTTTCCAGATAAAAGAGATAGCTAACACAAACCAGGGCATAGTTATGTACAATGTATGTGGGAATATAATATAATTGTTTGATTTTTGTTTTTTTAAGAATTGTAATGTCGATGTTTTTTTAATGTTATACAAGACAATAAAATCAATATTTGAAAAATAATCGACTTGAATTTATTCATGAAACCTGTACAGTATCAAATATGCAACATACATGTATTATATCACTCATTACATTGAAAGATTCTGCATGTATAAATAGGAAAATGAACAATCATAATAAATAAACAAACAATTTTATGCAACAATGAAATATAATTCTAATTTACAATATTCTTGTTGAATACAAATAAAACAACTATTTCAATAAATATCTTCAAAACTTGAACAATTTTTTATTTTAATGTCAAGCAGCTTTTCCAACAATTTATAGATGAACATTTCATTAAACTTTGTGATTTGCATGATTAGGATGTAATTGTTCCTCAAAGATCTATATCACCGGACATGGGTTAATTATTTGCACAAGCATATTCAATGAGAGATTGAAACAGTTTCTCTGTGCATATGTATTGTATTTCGTGCAATGAAAAATTAATACTTGTACTTTTTAGTTACAGTTATATTTTTTACCTATAATTTATTTGAAAAAAGCCTTTCCGTCTGATTTCAACAATTAGAAATACTACGAACAACGTGATAATACATGTAGCATCTGTTCACTTTGTTATAACAGATAATAGAAAACCTTAATGTTACAAAAGATACAACAACGATTATATAACATAAGTTGTCGAATATTGAAAGGCTGTTCGAGGGGTCCAGATGAATGTTTGTACAGATCCAACTGGTCTACTTGATTCAAGAGAAAACCCAGATATATATGTACCAAGTTAATAAATTTTCTGTGAACAAACGTCAGATGTTACAATCGATTTACAACTTCAAAATAACAATTACACACACACAATCGTGTTAATTTGAGCCTAATATGAGAGAATCGAAAATCAATATTACATTTAAAAATATAATTCATCACAGAAGATTATGTACAATTATGTAAGTTACTTTGTTCCCCGTCAATTTTAAACACAGTAAAATAGAAAAGCATTTCATGTTTACCTTTTCAGTTTATGGTTTTTAACTTTGTGGGGAATAAAACATTCACTTTCCTTTTTTTTAAACGACCAAATATTATTCTTTTCTTGAGAGAAAATTTTAATCTTGCAAGGATAAAAAGGAAAGAAAAAACGAGAAATTTATACAAGAAGACAGAAAATGAAAGGGGAGGGGGGTAAAATTTACATGTTCTGTAACAAAAAAAGTTTACGTTAAATTCGCGTTTTTTATCAAAGTTTTCTCTTTAAAAGATCTATCCTTAAGAAGACTCTTTGAGTGATAAAATTATCAAAATTTAAGTTTGTTCTTTGCCCAAACATCAGACATGCTATCACTTATAGAGGTTTCTTCAAATCGTGCATCCAGTATCACGATAAAGGACCAAAATTTCAAAGGACTAAATAAGAGAAAGTTTTTGAAGCAAACAATATTGTTTTCAACACTAGAAGAACATCATATAATAGGAATGAACCCAACAGATACAATAATCATTAGTCATCTGTTTTACCTCATGGCGAAGGACTTATTTGTCATATTCTTTGGTACATATGTAATTTCAAAGCATAATACAATGTAATTTTAGTTTCACTGACAACATATACTTGATAAGTCAGGGCATTAAAAAGTTTGTATTATTTAGCGATTGGCATGAACTATTTACACATTTGAGGCTACCTGACGTTCTCTCCAGACTTTACTTTTCTTCAAAAAGTTAAAAGAAATTGTTCAAGACAATTATAGGAGAACTTTGCGATAATCAACGAAATAATATCACATAAAAGAGCATCAGCTTTAACATCTTTTTAAAAAAATGACACAGGTAAATTAAAATTAATTCTATTATTCAAAATCTCTGTTTTAAAATTCAAAAGCCAATTCATCTTAAATTCAAACTACCAACTAACTGTAAAGCAACATATGGCTCTATATTTCTGGCATTACTCAGGCAAAATGTATGAAGAAAAATGAAACATGAATGACAAAAAGCTCGGCTTTCTTTAGAAGAATGAAAAATATTACAAACACCTCTTAAACACATGATGATAATGTAAAAAGCAATGTAATAGCACCTTTAGAGTTTTGTCATATTTGGTTCAAACTTTGGATGTTGTGCTTTCTATGATCACGTGGTGGATTTCAAACATGTACAGGAACCTCCTTGGAGATTTTTTTTACGTCTGTGCAAAACATTTGATTGCATATGAATCAGTTTTCAGTTTAAGGCCTTAATGAAGATTTTGGCACGCCTCCCATATGAAATTCACGTTTGTATGTTTGTTAATTTTACACTGACGTTTCCCCTACACTGGAATGATCTGTGCTATAGTCACCAAGTTTGTTAAGAAGGAGATTCTTTGCGAAAATTTCGTCCTGGTCTTCCTGAGCTATTTTGTTAAGTGAAGGCAACGCGACAAATGCATAGAAGGTGTAGATCTTATACGCTATAGGAAGACATTGTGCAAATGTCGATTGTGGATTTCTAAAAATTTGGAATTCTTATAACGTTATAAAAATTTCATTGAACATTTTCTAATTTTCCGAGTTCTTATTTGAGCATCTTTTTTATTTTAAAAATCCTTGTCCCTTTTTCAGATTCATTAAAATTTCATTTTTTGCTACTACATGTATCTATATTTTTGTCTTCGATTTCCTTTTCTTTTTATTTTACTAGTAGTCTAAGCAAGGAATTATCACCCTTTGTGCAACCTGCAATTGTATCAAAGCCATCGTAAGAGTGGAGATATTGGTCTAGTTGTTGCAAACGTTCTTTAGAGTACACAGATGATCCATACGAGTCATTCACAACTCAGAGCGATTATGGTCGAATTAACCATAATTAACCATGCTCCATTCCCGCAGAACTCCTTTTACACTTGTGTGACGTCATCTTCCATTTCTTTTTCTTCCAACTGTTCATTCAAACCACGTGGTATCCTACCGTTATCTAGTCATACATCCGCCTCTTCCGTCTCATGTCCAGAATTTTGGTTATTAGTCCTTATCTGGATACATTTCTTGCTACGGTACATGTCCCATAACTCTGCAATGATTTCCGCCACCACTATGTCACTAGAATTCTTTCCGATTAATTTTAACGTGAACACTCCATCATGTCTCAAATAATCCAGTACAAACCGTGTCGCGAGTTTTCGGTCCGGTCCTGTACCTAACCGTTCCATCAACTTCAAGAATTTTCGCACATAATGAATCCTCGTAGCTGGAACGACCATGTGCCACATCCAATTAGTTAAACTGTAGCACGAAAATATGCATACAAAAACAAGCCAAAACCACATAAAAATGTATATTTTTTCGTTAAAGAGATTAATTGGCAGAACACACTGTACTGTATACTGCTGTAAATTGGTCACTTGGCGAATCTGGAAATCACAGAGAGTCACTCTAGGAAATCTGTGCGATCCAGACCACTCTTTTCCATTAACTAATTCGTCTAATACTTGGAATCCATAGACATTATAATCTGTTCCTAGGAACTCATTGAGCAGGAACAACTGCCCAATTGCATTGGCAATGTACATAACTTTCATGAGGAAATACGTTGCCATGAGAAAGTTTCCATACCGTCGGCCACATAGTATGGATAGTTTTGTGGACAAAATATGTCGTAGTTGCACACAACATGTTCCTCTCGTATCTCGTTGATTTGAAAGACATCTATCAATGTGTTTCACAAGGTATTTTATAGTCCGAGCTCGATTTTCTGGACTTTCAAACTGAGCATTACTACCAAGACTGACGATTCTGTCCACATTTATTCCCGACTGGCCATTTAAAATCCGCCAAATGATACAGGGAATATAAAACATGAGTGCCTGCACAAGTAACATTACCGGAACCCACTGATAGTAGTTCAGCTCTTTTTCTCTCCGCAAATGTATTTGATGTTGTGGCGGCACCATCTAAAAAAAGACAAAATAAATCGTTTGACATCATAATCGCAAATAAGAACATTTTCTATACCATTACTTGGAAATAATTCATTTGAATCATTTAGTAGCTTAAGATATATGCGTAAAAATTAAAATGTTAAGCTGTTTGCAAATACTTGATTTTATCATGAATGTCATTAAATATTTCTGAAACGATTGAAGTTTCAGAACTGTAACACTAAACAAATGAAAAAATGCAACTCTGATTATTCAACTTCATCAGAATTCCTTGACCAAATGCTTTCATAGTGGATTGTAGCTCAATCTTTGTTTACTTTCAGAGAAGTGTTACGAATAATTTTGTAACATGTTTATTATAAATAACATTATTTTGTAGGTCCATTATACCTGAGGTGCGCATTGTAAGCAAAACTAAGCAATCAATAGCCAAAACACTATCCAAGATTTGAATGGCACCATGAACAGAGAAAAAGCTTTGTTTTGCAAGATAAAACTATAACTAAATAACATTCAAAAGCTTTACATAGGATATGTAGAAAAGGGGGAAGGTTGACACAGTTTGCGTACACTGTACCACTACTTTGTAACACAGTCATATCATCAGATCTCCCCTGGCATTGCTCAAGGTGAGAAATGTCACATCCTGCTTCTTTATCATATTTACTTCAAAGCTTTTAGATGACACTGAATATTACGAGTCACTTTTGTTTCAACAATAATTACATAACTTTAAGACTTACACAAACACTTCAAAGACCCCCGTCAAGGTTCCTGTTTCTCAGCACAAAGAAATACTTTAGCATCAAAAAGATAACTTTGAAGTAACGTGGCTTTTTTGGAGTGGTTTACACGTAGTTTAGAAAACATTTCGACCCTGCACCACTTTTTTATATTATTTTAGATTTAGCAGAAGCTATATGGTGTAGTTTATTTTTTAACATCTGTGAACGTAATTGCCCTCGCTGCCCTTCACAAGTTCATCAGACGCTGACTTTTCTGAAGCATTTCCGGCAATGAACTTATTAATAAACAACAGTTTATCTAGACACATAAATGTTGGTGATTAATTCAATAAATTCATACTTTATGAAGCAGGATGAAAAAATGTATTGAAGTCATTTCATTTTTGCACTGTTAGTATATTCTTAGTCTGCTTAATCCTAAGTAAATTCACGATAACATCAAATGCATTTGCTCTTACTAGAAGATACAATCTGTTAATGCCCGTGTTTGTGTGTGTGTTGCGATTCTTAGATACATTAAGCTTATGCTCTGGGCAAGCTAATGGAATTTCCAGTCATAACTCCGATAAAACCCAGTTTTTCGGGAGTTTGAGTACTGTTTGAAAAATATACAAGGCCTCAAGATGAAAAGTGCTAAAAGAGGGAAATACACCAAAATGTTTATGTTTTCTAATATTTGCCTCGCATTTAACATGATTCATAAGATATCTCATTATAAAGCCCCTTTATTTTGGCCTTCACAACACAAAAAATGGTTATTTTATGGATTCTCCTCGCATGCCTAACGATGTCTTAAAGGAAAACTGATGAATACAAATTGTCAGTATTTTACAAATTTACATAAAGGATGGGAAAATACTACTACCATCAAGTAAGAATACTCCGGGGGCGCTAAATCAGAACACTTATGTCATAAATCATAACATAATTTCATTCCTTTCTAACGCTTGAAAGATAATATTGGAATATCGTGCTAATAAAAAGTCGATGAGAAAAGGACAGAGATGCTATCTTACATTTAGCTAACTTTTATGAAAAGTCATAATTATATACTTCGACATTTTCATTGAAAAATTGGACTTTGTGTGTTGTATACACCGCTGTGACGAAGGCCTCAACTCATAATCCCATCAGACGTTCTAGGAAAGGAGAATAATTAAAAGTCTAAAATATCCATGAAAATTTTGAATCTTTACAATATAAGAGTTGATATATTATATGCAATAAATTTCACCAAAATTATCGAATACTAGTATTTGGTGAACACTATGAATAAAATGTCTTATTTTCACAATCGATTTTCATGAAGTATAATCACAAAAAAAAAAAAAAAAAAAAAAAAAAAAAAAAAAAAAAAAAACCCATAGAGGAATATAGTACATGTAACGATGTTAACGAGGAGATCAGATGCAAATTGAAGCATGCATATCTGTGTTCACGTTCCTGATTAAGGTAGCTTGGTCATCATGATAGATAAATAACATGAAAATTTTCATCTTAATACAGAAAGTGGGTACCACGTTTCATTTACAAATATACCTCGGTTATGAGAGTTCAACTAAATGAAGTAATACGAGAAGCATAGAAGTAATAATCCTTCTACAGAATCAAATAAAACAAGGGCGCCATAAAACGGAGCATCCCTTCGTAAAGGAGCACTTGATCTCGATACAAATTATTAAATGCGTAACTTCCGTTACGCACACGCACTCACTCACCCACACAAATACAAGTGCGCTACAATGTCCCCTCCAAATTCGTTGCGAGGAGATTAATAGATATGGCACTTTAAAATTTGAATTATTTTTAAGCTTATATATCAGGAAGAAAATTAATAATTAATGAATCGGAACTGTTTTGAAACATTACTATTTTTATACACACTAGCCTACCCCCCCCCCCCCCCCGAAAACAGGTTGATGTTGGGTAATAATTCTATGGTGATGGTATGGATTAATTGGATTTGACATTTAGATATTGCCTCTGGCTTGATTATTCAATGACACAATCGTATCTTCTCGGGCCTTTCCGGCAAGCTTGAAAAAAAAAAACCCACCTCGAATGTATTTACATAACCTGATGTTAAAATTTTATACAAAATCGAGTCACTTTCTCTGGAATAAAAATTTTGGATAGACAGAGTTGATTGTCCGGTTTGTACATGTAGTATATTTTGGGTAATATCTTTACGTACAATGAAGTTAAGCTTTAGACTCTATGGGGAAGGGGTCTCCCTACATTCATTTCAATCGAATTCATTCATTTCAATCGAATTCAAATTTCAATTACAGTATGCAATCGCAACATCTCGGGTCTTTCCGACAAGCGGGAACTCAACCTTAAATGTGCTACGAAGACATTCATGACACCTCCCCATTTTATAAACAGTGAAATTAATGTAGGACAACTCTTTTCTATAGAGTCTACATCAAATCCTCATTGAATGCAACGATATCAGCTAAAATATATACAATTAATAGGAAGCGACTCCATTTTGTATAAATTTTAACATCCGCGATGTAAGTACATTCCAGGTGTTTTTCCCGAGCTTGCAGGAAAGGTAAACCATGATTTTAAAATTCGTCATACATGAAGAACTCCTTGATCTAAGGAATTCTTCTGCTACACTTAAACAAGCTTTTACCTCGTCTAATGGTATGTAATAAGTATTAGAGATCCAGCATATATTGTTCGTGTAATCCACGTGAGTACCCGGAAATTCCGCCGGACACCAGCACCGGATGGGATCTCCGACGTATTGGCGGGCACTAACCACCACGGTGAATATGATGAGTATGCCTGTGGTGTAGAAATGATTGAGGCGATCTACCAAATCGTCATCATTCCGGACCTTTACATTGGCTACTCGACCAACAGACCCAATAATACTGTCCATCCTAAAAATACATAATAAAAAGAAGAAAATCACTGAATGTCGGATGATACATGTAATTTCAAATATGAAACCTTATATTAAACATGTTAAATGTG
Source organism: Saccostrea echinata (assembly GCF_033153115.1). Taxonomy (NCBI): domain Eukaryota; kingdom Metazoa; phylum Mollusca; class Bivalvia; order Ostreida; family Ostreidae; genus Saccostrea; species Saccostrea echinata. The sequence goes on along the minus strand of NW_026889774.1, from coordinate 5,877,702 downwards.
TACTTGTTTGCATGCATGATACATGTACCTACAGTACATGAATCATGCCGTTTGTTTACCCTTCTTGGAAAGGACATTGCAAATTTTGTAGAAATTAAAATTTCGTCAAAGTTTGGTACACTATTCTGCATAGCAATACAAATTCATTAAAAGGAATTGATAATACAGCCCCTTTGTTCAAACTTCTTACTTGTAATGAAAATTTTATTTTCATTTACATCAGCCATATTTATTCTGTCGATTTACTCTAGAAAACAAATCTAAGGTCCTTCTATGGTAGCCATTTTTTAAGGTCAAGATCTAGTAAATGAAAGATGCCTACAGATTTTTCAAATTTGAGAAACAAGTTCTTTTAATGATCCTTTACAAATATAGCTTGCAAAAATAGGGTGTTTCGGGACATAATTTTTTGATAAACTAGACGAAAAAACATATTTTAAACTGTAATTTTTAATGAAAAACGAAGAAAGCCATTTATAAATTTGGGAGTTTTTTCCATCTCAGATAAAAGAAATGTATGAATATTGCCCACAGTCTCTAAGAAAACAGTTTTTCATTTCTTCTTAACCTCTACTTCAAAATGATATTAAATTGAATATAGATATCGGGGTTACTTTTGACATGATTTCAAATGGAATACATTGAAAATGCTTTATTTGCTACATAATTCTTTTACAGGCGTAAAGTACGGGAAAAATTAAGCTTAAATCAATTATGACGTCATAATGGATCTAGCACCAAAAAGACAGTCTAAAGTCATTTACTAGATCTTGACCTTAAGGAAATAAACGACGCCCATCAATTTATTTATCATGTATATTCATGCATATCTCATTTTATCCCAAAATGCTTTCCTCACTAAATCTGATAGATCAGAATTCTCCTGTATTATGGATGGCATAAGATAAACACTGAAATATGACATGTTTACATCATCAATTTTTTAATGACTTCAACAGATGTAAAACAATTTACAATATGGTATTATTCTTACCTAAGTTGTTTGTACATGTGTTCTTTTTCAAGTACAGTAAATAAAATATTTTAAAAATTTGAACTCTAAATAAATCACTCGCATAAAAATTTTTAACTTTTAAAGTCAAATGTGAATGAGCTTTGATTAATAATTTACAAAATGTACCTGCCTTAATTACAATTAAGAAAATCATCATATCACATATCAAATATGAAAATGTTGTAAATAATAATAAAAAATATCGATTAATTTACTTAACAATGAATATCTACACTGTAATTATTATTAATAACGGAAAGAAACTTTACTTTAAAATTGCATACCTGTTTTACATCCATATGCATAATCTTTACGAAAGACGGGTTAACTGTCGGATTTCGTTACTTATAGGAAATATATACTTATTATTGGGTTCTCATTTGTAATGTATAATACTTTGACCAAACGTGTGTCCTGCAATTACCCTTGACATCAATTTTAGATATATTTATGATAGAGATACGGTTTATGGACTTACAATTACGACCCTAAGTGTACGGTTTCGCTACGGGTGCCATTCCAATCTCTTTGTTTCTTCATAAATAATGTATAATTATTACCGTATAAACGCCTAACCTAGCAATGCGCGTCGAAGTATATTAACTGTTAACACTAAAACTTGACCGTAATTCAATTATAATTATCAAGAAAATTGCAATTTCCCTGTTGGTAACGATGAGCTCTCTCACTATCAATCATGTATAGTTCCATAGTAAATCGATGCATTTCGGTATCTCTTTAAGGGGGTTGAGCAATTTCAACATTCCGGTATAGTATTGCAGTAAACCATTTGATTCAATAAAAAACGAAAAAAAAAAATATCAAAAGACCGAGAACGGACATTGTACTTTAAAGAAAAATGGATAAATGTATATATGTACTTTAAATCCAGCTTGTGAAACTGTTGCCGACAAGAAAAATGATAGATTATTATCAAACCACGCAGCCAGAGTTATACCATTTTCGCGCCATTCCCATTCCCTTAATGACTTTAATCTCATTAAATACATGTTCGATATACAAATATTTTCAGTGTTTGCGGATGTCAAGCAAATAAAATACCTCATCGCTCAGTAATTTACCCCATTTAAGTGTAATTTACGATTTGTAATCTTGATCAATTTCATCCATTGAATATGCCCTGGTATCTCGTCTCTAGATTTTATATTTAATGCTTCTACACCATACATGAAGTAGGCTAAAAATTCAACACTAAGACATGAAATTCTCTCAAAAAATAAGAAAAATATTCTTCCATAATTCAAATATACATATACTCAGTATATATTATATCAAGCTATCTTAATATCTTAATATGAATACTTAATTATTTTTAAAATAAAATGAGGAAGATATTTACTTACAAATGTACATCAGATCAGATTTTCTTTGTAATCTATATTTTACACATAGCTTTCTCTTAAAAATACACATGAAGTGACATCAGTTACTTTTTTTCCCATTTCTCTCTGACGAAACACCCGTTTGCTCTTACACCTTTCCCTCCATCATCAATATTACCATGTAAATACTAATTTGACGCTAGCCCTCCAAGTGACTATCGTCTTGCCAAAAATCATAAGGGTACCATTCCAGAAGAATTTTATTTCGTTATTTTAATCAACGTAATATTATGTTAACCAATATTTTTTTCGTCCTGCAGGGTGCAAATTAACTATCTTCCATACACATAACTTGGTGATAGTGCACAGATGTGTACATGTAATCAAAACCATGTGTTACCACTTGCAGAGAAAGGATCACATCTATTTCCCGATCTCTGTTCCGTCTCAGTGTTTTGCCATTAATTGCTCAATATTAACTCTGTCTCCGTAGTGCTCATCCGACTTTATTTTTGCCCGTAATTGGTTTTGTGAAATTACAAACATAAGCTAATTCTATCAAATAACACAGTTGCACACCTACTAATTTGAAGATCTTCTAATTTTTCTTTTGAAACACTTTAATTCTAAGATTTGTTTCATTTCTTAAAAGAGTAAATAAAGAAGTATTTCAGGCGAAACTAAAAGGTTTTTGCAAACCATTCTTAATTGTAGGTTTCATCTATTCCCTCTTTATTGTAGCATGTAATAGGAAATAATCTTATCTTTCTTCAGTATAAATAATTAGAACAAGAAACAAGAAATAAGAAACTCTTCACCTATTTCATTTCCTACAAGTGGTTGGTCAATTATATCCATTCTAGATCCGAAAGTAATTATATCCAAAGTTTGTGACAATATCCATAGAAATCAACTCAGGTCCACTGATACAATATTGCGCCCGGTCTACCAAAAACTGTAACAATATGTACATATCCAAGTTTTCATCTCCGATGAATTTTGACGTTAATGATGTTTTAGGGGTTGCCCGTCTATCAATCCTTCTGGAACTCTGTCAGCACTGATCTTCTTATCCAACTTTCTGTGAAAAAATCTGATTGCACGCGCCGTGCTCGTATGCAAAAATAAACAGATCTTGTCAATATTTATTCCACTGGTTAGAATAGATTTTAAGTACCCCACGTGTAATTTCCTGGCGAGGGTGTTATAGACACAACTTTCGAAAATTTAGACAACATAACCTCTTGCTACAAACGTGACGTAATCACATCAAGGTGCAAACCACCAATCCCGTGACGATTCGAGCTGACTCAGTGCGAGGTGCATTTGAATGACATAATTGGCTTTGTTTACCCACCCTTGCACACAGTGTCTGCGAAGAGAGAATCATTTGCGCAATGTTTGAGATTATTTGCGAAACGTTTGATCATCATCCTTATATCGCAGGTGCCTTGTATCTGAGACTATTTCGGGAACAGTAAGTGTGCTCTTTTTGTAAATGTAAACCCTAACCCGACGAATATCAACAAAGATACTAAACAAGATCTATCTTCTGCTGCAAGATTATATCTTAAATCCATCCAGTGTTTTAAGTTATCAAAGCATATTATGTAACGTGCGCTTGATATTAAATTCTAGCTTAGCTTCTACGGACGATTGCACCCACCCAGAAAGATCATCTCGAGAAAGACAAGAGGTGATTTCCTTATAACATACTGCAAATTCTGAGAGACGTCTTGGAAAGTTTGCTAGACCCTTCGTCACAAAAGCCGTTTTTTTTAAAATTAATTTTAAAATATCGTTATGAAATTTGCAATAATTGTGCTTAATTTTAAATAAAACAATACAGAATTGTAGTTTTGATATATGTTTGCAAAAGGTGAAACCTACATTTCATACCAAGTTTTAGATAGGTTTCAAATTACTAAGAAATAAATCCAACAGAAATTCATATATTTTTTCTGAAAACTTTTCCTATTTTTTTGAGAATAAAAGTTATTGGTTCTACTTAATAATCGGGTGAAAAGAGAAATGATTACCTTACAGAATGAACATTTCAGCATTAAAAAGGAAGCCCTAAATCCATGTTATAGCCCAGACAGCTTCGTGATTTTGGAATGAATTTGATCAGTTCCCAAACCTTAAAGAAGGTCTACTTGGATGTTACTTATTAGTGAACGACCAGCACTTAATTTATCCATTGTTTGACACTAACCGTTTCTGCCCCGTTCGAGTATTACATAATAAGTGTTATGGGTTACGGTTTTGCCAGATTCCAGGCTATCGCATTCTGTTAATTATTTTGTTATATACATGTACATTTATGTGAATTGTATAATATTTATGTAAAGAAGGATAAGCATGCTTTCTCTCTTTTAAAATTTGTAAGTTAGATGACAGTTGTTTGCTTTCTGTTTTGCCAGTTCGCAGTCCCAAAACAGTTTCATTTCTCTTGTGGTTATAGAAAAAAAAACCCAACTAATTATCCGATAGATTTTGAACGAACAAAACGACCGTTTAAGCAAAATGACTAAACGATGAAGGATGACGTGTATTTTGCCCTTAATTATATATAGCGTAACTCTTGAATAACGTCATCAAGGATCCCAAGACAATCTCTATTCTGACCCATTTTATTTGTAATAATGTACATGCATGCTGCAAAGGTTTAATCCTATTTGAATGCGTCATTTTTTGAGAACACTCTATTCTTGCAATTTTTGTAGAACATGTACAGTTGTAATGTGCCCGTAGTTTTCCTCTTTTTCAACAAGTGCTTTTGAAGAAACTCATAATTGCACGATACACTTTATCCTAATCAGATTGGTATCAAAGTTACTACGAGACTCGGGATGATTCACTGCATGCTTAAGTCATCTCATCTGAGTTTATCAGAAATCTGGCACTGAAAACTAGGTCTAATGAAACAAAATTAATCATCTTCTCAACTGGCATTGTCATTTTAGTATCGACCAGACTGCACAGATTTCGTTAAAAAAAAATTAACAAATGACAATTTGATAACCTTTACGTACTGCAGAAGTAGACATTTTTTTCTTTTAGTGGGTGAAAAATTACCTATGGCTTTGTTCTTTCACAAAGAATAGCAAAAGTACATCGTTTTTAATTCGATGCTTTTAAGCATCGTTCTATAATTAAGAACTTTGTTGAATGTAATTGGGATTATTCTTATAAAATGTAAGGCAGTGCATTTAATTTTCTCAGTTAGTAATTACTTTCAACATGTCTGACGTCAATTATATTATGATTGGTTCAGGAAATATTCAACACCTTCCATACATTTGCTCATGAAATAAAACAATCTGCAAGAAACAACAACCTTCCCTAAGACCCATGTTTTGCTTTAATCATATGGCTGCCGAGTTATCCGATAATTACATAAATTTGTAAATATGTAGAAAATTAACACGGGGTAGAAGGTGAATCGAGAGTCAAAACATACGAAGAACACACGTGCAGTCGGTAATCAAAGTAGGATGAAGTGTCGAGAGGTAATCCGATTAATATGATTTTCGATACGATTGGTATTTTACCTGCTGCGATTTGTTGTTATTTTACCAAGTGCTTCTTAAAATCTTTGGACCCAGATGGCTCGGCATGTAAAGCTGCTACATATACGTTTTCATAGCTTTAAAGATAAGATAGCGTGCTTTTGGGCGTTTTAGTCCGAGATAGTATTTTTATTGTGGCATAAACCTTATAGTTTTGCTTCTCTTTCAGATCTCACGGAAATTGAGCAATGTGCTCGGAATACTTTAAAGTGTAAATTCTACACACGCCTTGCTTTCATCATCTGTTGATTAAAAATATCAGAAGGAGTTACAAGTGCATTCACGAATTTCTTTTCATTCGATTAAGTCTAGCTCAACGAAATTTGTAACAATTAGAAAATATTAACAAATCTCCTAACTCTCGATATTTTTCGGAAATATTAGTTCTAGAGAAATCGTGTCTAAAATGCATCAAAAAAAGATTAGTCATTTTTAAAAAAAATATATTGAACCCCAACTGGATACATTCTGTTTCATCGCTTACCATGCTTTGCTTTAGAGGATTCAATTGGTTATTAAAACATGCCTGCTGAAAATTGAAAGCACATTGCTCCAGGGAAATTTGCAGCATATGAACAATGTAAATCAGCAATTGTACAGGAATACGAGAGATAAGAATTAGAATATTCAGATTTTTTGCACCAGGAGTTTTCTTTTCAAACATTTATACCAAAGCTTTTAAAATATACAAATTTTCAAGCCAAAAACAAGTATAATTTTGTGGCATATTTTCGGAGACACTCGTTTTTATGTCAAACATTTTAAAACTTCGTAGACTGACAAATGCATTAATAAAGGATACAGATGTACGTAAGTCCTCTGTGTATACCGCAAAAGAGTGAAGCTGTTCCATCTGCCCGTGAACCTTTTCGCACTTACAAACTCTCACGGAGAATACTTTTAGAAAATTGTTGACAACGATTTTCCCCATCGTCAAAAGGTAATCTAATTTGGGGTTTCTTACTTAGAATATTTTTATCAAATTATGGTTACCACGAGCGAATAGGCTAAGGAATGTATTGCAAAGCTAGACTATATTTATTCGCTTTGTCTACATGGGAATAACTTACAAAAAAGATTATTTGTCTACAAAAGAATTGTCTACGAATAAAAACAACCATTTGTATTTTAAATAGAGTTTTCTATCAACCTTCGACACGAATTTATTTTGAGTAAAATGTATGTATGAAATATGACATAATAAGCACATGTTATTAATTTAAAATTTGTTTAGATATTATTATGCTGTAGAAAGTCTTGTGCTGATATTTCTTGTCTGACATTCTGGCTAAGAAAACCTAGTTTATGAACATTGTCCAAGTAAAACACAGAGAAAAGCCGCCAAATGTTTGTACGAAGCCTATAGTAGTTTTGTTAAGTAATTGAAGAAAGTTATGATACAATACACCTGACCTGAAAATTATGGTTTACTTTGGAGGAAGATATAATCAAGACATTCAGCTGAGAGCATATTAAAGTGCGAAGATGAAAATAGGATAGTACATACATGCCTCGCGAATGAATAGCTGCATGATGCCCTGTCATGACGTCACAAAGGTCATTTCACAGCATCCTCAAAATGGAAGAGAATTTTCCAAAAAACCCACAAACGATGTACAACACGGAAAAATGTTGTTACGAATTAGATATCCGTTCCTTAACATTTCAAAAGGAATTTTATACATTCTTAATGTCAACCAATGTCGGCATAAACTTAATAATCCAGCTATTAAACATAATTGATTTCGTGTCATCCGACGAGTCCACAAGCAACATATCTCTCCTACAGCCTCTGTGCAATAGTTAGTTCAGTCCTATGTCCCATGCTTGTATCGACTAGCAAATGCCAAACGATCACTCGATAATCTGCAGCACATTTTTGTTTTCTTGGAAGGGATTGAATATCGTAGTGAATATTAGCAAAAACACAACAATAACGTAATAGTTAAGAACAATATCCATAGCGACGAAGACAATTATCACTCCGTCAAGTGCTTTACATATATACCAAGAATGATATGAAAAAAAATAAATAAATGACGAGAAACAAGGTGAAAATTGTACAGCAAAAGAGAAAGGTAAAAATGGACATAAATTGGAGAAGCAATGTTAGTCAAGATGCATAAGGTTTAAAATTGGATGAGAGAGCAAGTCGTGCACCCACAAACACTAATTATCTGTGGCGTCTATTGACCCGAAAATAGAGTCAGTCACCCTCCCGAACCCGGTTTAAACGTAAAAAAACACATATATGCATTCGTCTCAGGAATTGCTTGAGCTATAATTAGCCAGAAAACTTATTGCTCACATTTTGTAACTAATTATACGCTAAAGTTTATTGAATAATTCGTATGTGAATCATTTCTTTTTGTTTGTTTTTGAAACAACTCTCGATACAGTGGAACTTGAATTAATTTTATTTAATATCAAAATAAAAGAAATTTAATGACAAAGAATCTATATATTTATATTTTGAAGAGATGGGAAAATCACTGAAATCATGCATTCTTTTGAAGCTTGTTTCTTGAATAACATTTTCTTTGCGTGCTATAAAAGAATTCTTAGAGTTAAAATATTGATGTGACCAGAAAGATTTAGTTCTTTGCAATATCCACAGATTAATCACTTGTTCCCATTTGCATTCAGAAATTACCTATTTGATATATTTACAAGCCCATTCAGTCATATCGTATTCTTTCGATATTAAGATCACTTCATATCACGCTATCTGAAACATTTTGTTCTTCAGGGAGGGTAAACCTCGTTGGAAATTGAAGAAAAGATAATGTTTTGTTTTAGTTATTATATAAAAAAATGAACTTGAAAATCTGCCAATGTCTGACATATCCATATATTTTCAGCCAGACTGTTTAAACATACGGTGCCGAGAAAACAGCTTTTATAATTAAATTTCAAAGTAACCTTCATGAAATGTATTAGTTGATCTTCCAGTCTAACGTAAATGAAACAGAATATTTGAATTAATATAGTTTTACCAGCTTTTTCTCGGAAAAAAGATTGTCGGTGTCGATTTCCCTCTACATGTAGATCAGTTTGTATGTACATGTATCATTTAGTAATCTAACGTGCATGTTAAAAGGGTTGTGAGGCAACCTACTCTGCAGTAATGTTCTTTGACTTAGTACGCTCTTCTTAGATACAAGTAAGTAGCGTCTACAACAAGAACACCCCCCCCCCCCTTTAATATTGCTGATGAAACTGTGCAGAATATTTAAAAAAAAAAAAGGAAAAAAAAAAAAGACTAATCTTAATAATGTTATCAGAAAAAAAAATACCTGACCTTTAAGACAAAACAAATTTCGATTTTAAATAAAAAATTTAGAAAAATTCTTGAAATTGAATAATGTTCTTTTAAGTTTGAACATTTTATTCTGCTCATCAACAAACCATTTGTGCACAATAACACATGTGCGTTGTGCTTTCGCATCCTGGCTTTTTACAAGTATGTATTGATTCATGCATCTTTATTCCAATAACAGAAATAAGATTATGTGTTAATTTAATGTAATTACTACTTATCTTCGCTTTGTTCATTAACTATGGATGTCGAAATTGGAAAAAAGAGTTCATTCATCAATTTCTCGAGGTCCGCGGTTTTCTGGTAAGCTTGTTAGATTTTTTTGGGGTATCAAACAACAACTTTCTGATATAAAAATATTAAAAATAATTATCTGCTTTTTTTGGTTGAACATTAAGAAATATTCCCCAAAAGCTTGCTTCCTTAATGAATCGGGACTAAATGTATCTTTTCCTTAAATCAATGAGAATATTTTTGTCAAAGAAATTTTTCTTTATGCTCATTTGAAAGTCGTTACTATGTGAGCATTGAAATTTTTCGTATATACATGAAAAGCCATCCATTTAGCTCCGAACATTTATTACAAAGACAAGTTAGCATACTTATGTATTCCATGAAATAATCAAAATGCTTGAATTATTCATTTATATGACTTAGGACATGCAAAGATTAGGAAATACTGATAAAAGGCGAAACGATAATATTCTGTGTTAAATAAAGGCATGTAATGGCTAGGGTCATGTTGTATAAATTTTGAATTTACTAGGTACATGTAAATGCAAAATTTACAACATGACAACGAGTAAAAATCAAAATTTAGAAAATGATACTAGTACTGAACCAAATGATTTTATATGGAAATGTAAACACAATTATTGGAATTTTCATAATCACTATTTCGCAATGCTGTATTGTACAAGAAAAACTCTCATTTGCAAACTAAATTGCTTAAGTCAAACATAAATTGTTCATTTTTCCCCATTGTCATCCATTGCCCTTTTTAATGTTCTACATAATGAATTTTCAACCAAAGGATGCTCCAATTTTATAATAATAATCTCTCTATGCTAGGGTCACAAAAATCAGAGTTTTCAGAAGTTTGATATATTAATCAACTTTATATATAGAGAGAGGGAGTTTCAACAAATATATCAAATTTTGCTAAGGGGGAACCAATTCCAAATCCTTTTTGTGTAATCCCCACGTTGACCTATGAATTGGACGTGAGACGACTTTTCCTATTGCTTTTACGTCTGGAGAAGATGGAATACAATAATCTAATCTCCATCGGATCTCATTCCTATTGCAGCGTCAATCACTTATATCATACTGCATGACACATTTCTTCCAAAGGAGCAATTGATTTTATTTGGAAAACTTTCTCTTTTTATTTTGGAAACTCTTGTTTCAAGGATCCTTCCTATCTAAAACAGGCTATAATGATGATTAACTTTTAACAAATCAAGCCCCCCCCCCCCCCAAAGTTACATGCATCTTTAAAGGCCGCAACTTCTGCTTTCGGTTTCTTTTTAAAAAGCTTACCAGAGACCATACGTAAAAAATGTTCCTAAACCAGAATATATAACAATGTAGAATTTCTTGTCAATCGTGTCAATAATGTAAGAATATTATTTGATAATTTCGATTTTGAGTATGGGAAAGCGTTAACATTTCATTATTTTTTATATGTTCTCTGTTCGTTTTATATTAGTATCGAACTGAATTCCTTCTATCAGAAATAGTTTTCTTCCATTAATTCACAATATTAAGACGTGATCTTTGTCATTAGCATTTCATGTCCTCGACTACATATTATCTAGAGAAAGGTTGATAATAGATATTTTCATTCATTTGAGTCATTCACAGATGGAGTTGTAAGAGCTGTTTTGTCCTAACCTGTAGGTGGACTGCACGTAAAAAATCGTAGATACAGCATGTATTACTCTGTTTGAAAATACCTACATGCATCATGTATTAGTGTTATGTAACATATGTGAAATCAAAATGCCTTTTTTAAGATTCCCTGAGAATTATCAATAGAATGTGTTTGGGTGCAATGCCACTTTGCTACAACCTCCGCAATGCATTTCAATTATATTTTTAAAAAAATCAAGACAAAAGTTCAAAGCAGATTTGAGCAACCCACGTTGTATCCTTTTCTTCAAACATATTTACTCATAGCGTATTCAATTAAACATAATAATTAAAGAGACTTGATTGCCAAATCAACTTGAAAAGTAGTATTGCCTAGAGGGTTCATTGTAAGGTTGTCAAGGCATTAGCCGCTCTCTGTATTCTGATTTCACTGATTAATGTAATAACACAAAGGCATTATATTCCTAGAAATGGGTGTAATGTTACGAAGGAAAATTGGAAGGAAAGAATATAAGCCACATTGTAATGTAACTAGACAAGACCGCTTATCTCATTTTTAGAGTTCATTAGTCTGGGATTGTGTATACTTAAGGTGCTTATCTCTAAGTCTCAATTACTTTTACCAAACGAAAATAGAGTAAAACAGTCGAAACTAAAAAATAAAACTTCTGACAGTTTTGCACTTAAAAGCTTTAGCAAATTCGAAAACCTTTCAGTTGCTTGTATGAAGTTTTAAGAATCTGCAAATTTTGCAAAATCTGCATCTTGCAGAAAAATCTCGATAATTTTCATGCAAGAGCTATTTGCTTCCTTTTCAAAATACAGAATGGCTTATCGCACCCATTGTCAGAGAAAGCAAGAAAAAAAAATAATGAAACATTCATTTTTTGCAACAATTCATTCCAAACACTTTCGTCTTAGTTCAAGAAACCAACCAACAAACCAACCAACCAACAAAATATCATAGAAGAGTATCTCAAATATGCCTTTATTTCCCTGGTACATGCACATGTATCTTTAAATTGAAAAGATTCATTCGGTATTATTTTATTGCCTTATTTACAGTCCATAATTTATGTATTTACATTTTTTAGGTAATCATATATCCTGAAGTTCAAAAAGCAAAAAGAGAAAAAATCGATTTACGGAGACTTCATTTCCATTCCGAATTACTCGGCCAAACGACATGATCTTTCCATTGATTTTGTTAGTGTTTAAACGCTATGATGGCAGATGCATGATGGTAACAGTATTAAATTTACAGAATAATTGTTTTATTCAATTACTGAAAACTTTACACGGCCTAAGGCAAAGCCCGCAATTTATACTTTTACAACAATCGCTTGTCGCCAAAACCAGGGAAGTACTAACTAACAGCTTACCATCATGTAACTAATACATAACTTGTTGCCAAAATACAGAAAAGAACTGTGTAACAGCTTACCATCATGTAACTCATATATACATGTAGTATAATTTCACAGCAACCGCTTGGAGCCAAAAACCAGGGAAGTACATGTAACAGCCTGCATCATGTTACTTATTAAAACAAGGGTAATACACAGAATACTATTTTAATAAAGAAGTTAAAAAATGAAACATTTTTTTTTCATGATTTTTTGCATGATTTGTTTTAATCTTAACTAATAAGCAATTGAAAGTACATAAGTCAGGCATTTCATTACAATTGGCAGATTTGGGTATTACGTTATATTGTACTAGATGTCACGGCAATCTGTGCAAATATAGAGAAGAAATAGCGTTTAACTTAGCAATAGCTTAAATAATTTCAATCAAAACTTAACATCAAAGTATCCGGCTTACTACTGCCCTAAAGCTGTCCAAAGACATTTCTCTGATTAAAGCCCCGGATGTGGATTAAACTTACAGTAGGTCAGATTGCGTATGCAATACCCCCGGTAACTGTTTCCATGGCAAGTTAATGGAAAAGCTGCAATCTTTTTTTTTTCAAGCACAAAATTGAAAGCTGGGCTTTCAGAGGAGTAAAGATTAATGTATTCTTAAATCAATACTTTTTTTCAGGTGTTATATACAATGTGTATATCGTGTCATTTAAAATATTGTACTTGGGTCTATTTTTAAAGCTTTAATTGTTGTTCATTTCAAATAAGCTATTTGATATAAGTCTTCAAGCAATCTTTCACTTTGTGACAATTTACAGGACTTTGTACACATGTAACTAATATAAATACCGAGAACAATTTAATTGAAAAATGGCCATTTTCAGGAATTCAAAATGATCTTAATCAATACTACAGAAACAAAGCTCTTAAGCCGTTCGAACATACTGCCCTTCTTTCGACAGCTCAAAATAATGAAAACAGACATACGTTATTTTCTAAAGTGGCAAGTAGGGTCCAAATATTTACCAAACATAACCTAATGATACGCCCAACAAGAGCCAACCAAACAACTTCCACTCAAAATAATATTTCTGTCTTGAAGATCTTAAAGACCCAGCAACATCAGAATGTAAAATGTACACATGGAAGATGTCCATCAACCTGACAATAGCACCTGTTCCTTAGTATAATAAGTGTATAGAAGTTCTGCTAGATACTGAAACCGATCCAAATGCTCAGATATCAAAATAGCTCACTGTTAATCACAACCCAATGAAGATAGGAAAATCTTTGGAGAAATTTGGCAACTGTTTCCAACTTATAATTTTTTTAATCTTAGCATAGTTACTTTTTTTAATGCTTTTTCGTTTTGTTAGTTTGTGTGTGCATCTTCTTCGAGTAAATTTTTAAAAAATTAGTTTAAATAAGCAATATTTATCGCCTGATACTGTCATTGCTTATGATGTACGTCATATACAGAAGTCGCCTTATGATTTTTATGACGCCATGATCCCTGAGGTCCTGCTTTCTTTTTCTCAATCAGGGGATATGAATTACATGTAAGCTATAGAATTTGGCATCTTACGTCATAAAGCAAACATTAACTGCTTAAACATGTCTGTTTCCTCATAAATCAGAATTCTTCTTAATCAATTTTAATAATTGAATACTTCAATTCTCTTGAAGTGGTGATGTATTGTTTCCAATTGTGCAAAGTTCATAATTCTCAAAGGTGCTGCTGGCTATTTTCAACGCCAAATCTTCTTGTCTGCGAAACATCAGAAATCAATGCAATGCATTAGATGCCTAGTATGCAATCATAACCGAGATTTAATGAAGCCTTGAAAAAGTACGTGATATCTTTGCTGCTTCACTGACCAACAAGGAGAAAAATGCCATTTAACACATCAATAAATATAATGTTGGTTCTTTAGTGCCTATTTTAATCAGTTAATCAGTTTTGCCTTTATACATTTTCACATCATCATACGTCAATGAATGCCTATCCCATGTTTGGCTATTATATAGTCTTAAAACAATTACATGTTGTTCTTTTTCTGTTTACTGAATTTTAAGACTTTAACCAAATTTTTAGTCTTGCAAGATCGATTTAGAAATATGAGAGAGAGAGAGAGAGAGAGAGAGAGAGAGAGAGAGAGAGAGTAATATTACGTCATCTAAATTTCTTGACAATCGAATTCATAAATGTATATATAGAATTGAAATGGTTCCAATTCAGTTCTTTCTTGAAATTATGCAAGATTCCTGAATCACTAACTCATTATGGTTAAATACGAAAATTAAACACATAAAATTCATTGATACACTTCAAAGATTCGTCAAAAAATGCTTGTTAATATAATCAATTTGTAAATATAAATATATATAATAGCACTTGTGATTTGAATCACATAATTATCTTGCATTTCCCGTTTTTTATATTGTTTCTTCAACAAAGATCAAAAGGCTGAACACTTGTTCCGTACCTTTTTTGAGCTTGAAGAAATTGTGAAAGTTTTTATTTTCTATCAGATGTGACTTTTGTGTATTTGACTTCCGTAAAAGATGTATTACTGTTACTTAGAGATTCACCCCTTGTATACATGTAATTAGACATCAAATTGCAGCAGAACCACTTCAGATTGTAAGTGGTTTCAATAACAACAAATCCTTTTGCATTGAGCCTCTCTGTCCACTACAAGACTAAGGCAATCAAATGTTTGCTTTCCATTATTCTGCAATGCTTAACATCAATTTGACACATTTCCGCCGTCTTTCGGAGATGCGTCTCTTCAAACATCCCAAGACAACATATCGACCTTAATCGGAGAAAGCCAATGCCGCTAAATTGATTGGCAAATAATGGATATTTATTCTTCCTGCCATCTTTAATTCCCTGACTAACTATCCTTAAATAGGAGATAGTGATTAATCTTGTTTTTAGAGACATCGTTTACGCCTTGAATTTCGCTTTCTTATTTTGAATAAATGAACTGTTAAATATCTGTTTAACATTTCGGAAAGGAACGATAACTCCTTTCTAAAATAAATAAAAGGTAAATCATCTTTTAGCGATGCTTAAAGCATTACTATTTAATATCTACAATATCTATCTTAGGAAAAGCTTTACCAACTTTAATATAGCTTTGAAAAGAGAGATGTCAAATTTGATAAGCGCAAAAAGTGATGATAATTTTTTTTTGCTTAAGTCTACTAAGTCGTGAATGCTTAGATTTAAAATGTTAAAAGTTTAAATAAAAAGTTTACACTAGGGAAACATATTAATGATTTTCCACAAAACACATATACATGTATTGTTATGTATTAAATTACAATTTCAATATAACTCCTTGTTTTGGAGAGTAATAAATTATACAGATGTATGTGTTTATTAAGAAAATACGAATTACTTAATGTAAATGTGTGTATATTTTCAATTAAAAACAATATATATTGAATAATTTATTCAGTGAATACATGATTGAGAAGTGTTTTGACCTGGGGAGACTTTATCTTTGAGACTTTATTAAAAGACTCAACAAATCCACTTTTAACAATTCTTGATCGCAAAAAATATTTTATAGAGATTATATGTGAATCGACTACCCTTTGTCAGTTTCAAGGTCACATAAAAATGGTAGATTTCCACTATTGACCACCGCATAACGTGAGTCTGACTTCAACAAAAAGATGATATATGATGAAAAATTTGCGTATTTCTTTGAGGCTACGAAAGACAATATTATGCTTTATCCATTAATAATGTACATGTATACATGTATCATTTTCCTAGAGTTAAAAAGTAAACTTAAAGAACCTGAAGGTCATGAAAACAATTCATTTTTCATTGTTGCATTAGAAGTATTTGCAATTAAGTGGCTTTATTTTTCTTCCAGCTGACTTCTTTCAAAGTAAGGTAAATAAAGAAAAAGTATATACTTGTAAGTAAAATCGCACTGTATTAAAAAGAAAGTGTTTTCTGACAACAACATAAAGGCAGTTGATAAAAGTAAAAGGGTTTTGGAAGCAATCAACCGCCTCTTGTTTCGATGGCAACAAAATCTTCTTATCTTGTAAGTATATGTATTTAAACTCGCTGAAATGTTAGGTTTACAGCACTGAGGCTTAACTGAAATTAAAGAAATCTGAAGCCCTTGCTAAAGATAAATCATCCAAAGGCAATCGTCACGTATATTAAGAATTTCATCGATTTTTTCTGATTCATTTTCTTTTGGATTTACTTTCCCTGTTAAAAATAAATTAAAAAGAAAGTTTTTGCTCTCAATTTCTATTATGAAAAAAAGTTATATTTCTATAATTATTTCTATAATTAGCTCTAAGACTAAATGTTCTTCTATATATTATTAGCCACTTTAACTTCTAGTTTGTAATTTACGAAGTACAAAGCAACATGATCTGAATGATCGTAACCTTGTCTTTTAGACTACTTAATAACATGTCTTTTCACAATGATACCAAGAACAACAGATGACGTTAATTGATATATGTATTCTTTTGATATTAAAAAAAAAATAAACAGAACTGTATATTAAATAGAATTATGTTGTTCTTGATGGAACCAAAATTAACATCAAAGATAGAATCACCCAGAAAAAGAAACTTCTTTTTATCTTTTCAACGTCTAGTAATCATACAGTGAAGAAAATTTCATACATTTACTACGTTAAGTTTCTGGACTATACTCATCTGACAGAATAAATAATGGTTTAATTCTTCTGCTCTTGGCTTATCAAAATATGCTTACGAATGATAAAAAAATATTCTTCATTGCTACAATCTAATATCCTTTCAGAATGAAATTATTAAATCGTTAAAAAATTAGTTTCGACAGGAAGCGAACCCATGTAGGAAGTTTTCGCCTCCTAGTCATCGTGAACAATTTCTGTCAGATTGAAATTGACCAGAGTCAAAGAGTGTTCCTAACAAAGCATACCCCAACTGTAAATGGTCAGTAAGTCATTAGTCTATAAGGTTACATGTACTTCTAAACGTAAATATTTTTAACGCATTTAACGATGAAATTTTTCAAAAATTTGAAAATTATACTTTTTTTTTATAAACTGTGAAAAGGAAATATTTTCGACCTATGTCTGTAGACGCACTTATATAAACTATATAACCTGTATGCTGAAATAAAGATTATAGTCCCTATGCTTAACATTGGCCAAATATGGACAAAGTCTGGATTTTTGTGTACGACTGACAAGAAAAATATGATATGCTTAAGGAGCAATTCAGTGAGGATTTGAGTTGGGCTTAATACGTGTATCTTGATCGTAGAAAACGACATATATATGTTTATCCGTAACGTTTAGATAAATTTACAAGTCTTCCTTTGCTAACATATGCTCTCTTGCAAAAACATAACTGCATATGTCCGACTTTGATAGACCGTTGTGACGTCAGTATGGGCTTGTCAACACGTACTAAAGTCCACACTACTGATCGAACAGCTTTAGCTGTCGTAAATCGAAAATATATACAGATGTTTTCTGTTTCATATTACATATTTATGTTGCAGTTCTTAGTTTCCGTGATTTTTTGATCTGATCAATCATAGATATAACATATCGAGTATTATCAAATAGAAATAAAATCCCAAAATATCACTAAAAAAGGATCTTTGTTACATGTAGCTTTAATTACTTGTTAACACTATGGTAATAAAACATGGGTTCAACTTTTAAACTTAATTCATATTTGGTTATAATTGATCTTAAAAAGTTCATTTTTATTTCTTACGTAGAATTTTTTTGAGAATGTGGTAAAATAACGTTTACATAGAAAATTTCTTAATCTTCAAGGAGGAAAACTTACAAATTGCTCCTCTAGAACTTCTTTTGTTATACAAGTTATATAAATTACATGTTTGCCATATTTGCTTCGTCAAAGAAAAAAAAAAGGTTTGATACAACCAGAACACAAGAATAACCGCTCTACTTTCCAGTTTCCTTTCTTGTACTATTGTACTAGATTCTTGCTTTACCACATGGTAGTAGATATAAAACTTAAATCACAGATATACATAACCAAATATATTTATACGTACCAAAAATGACCGTGACTCCACAACATTTCGAATATTCAGGGTGCGAACGTGGTGATCATAAACAGTTGTACAAAAGGGGGTTATTCTTCTTCGGGAATTAGTAATCAATTTTTTTTGCAACAATCACATTGTCACTATAAAAACATTAGTTCCAGTGGAACAAGCAGAAGCAAACATGCATGAAAACCTCTGTTTAACAGAGAACTGTATGTGGACCATTTCAAGAGAAATGTTACGATGTGTCACAGGGAAATTAGATCGTCAATGTTCCTCAGCGGGGAGACTGATCCATTCTAATTTAGAAACAATCTCTGCATCCACGTCATCCAAGTTGACAATCGACAAAACTCACACCTGTGGAAGGCGACATATAGTAACAAATTCAAAAACCTGTATATTTCAACAAGAAATGTGAAACTATACGATCAATTCGAACGACGTGAATTAATATTTCTTCTGAGCGAGACAAAAGCTTTCTTCATTATGTGGAAAATAAATCGATGAGGAACGCTTTTCTCTTATTTTCCTCGGGAAAGTACAGAAGATTAAGGATGTGCTTAGAATATATTCGTGATCTTGTGTCAGTTTTAATACTCTTTGTAAGACTAACGTAGCAATTAATCTAAATAAGGTCTAATTCCCTGTTTTCGTTCCATTTCAGATGACTCCTTTAACTAAATTACGTGCTTCTTCTTCACAGAAATAATTGGGATATTTGACTCAAAACATTAAAATGTTTCACAGCTGAATGGTGGTTGTATTATAAAGCCAATATCTAACACAGGAAGATCATCACTTAGCAATTAGCAATCTGTTGTTATCGATTACAGCAAGAAATCAATACAATGGATGTCGCTTTACATGTATATATAGTTTACTTATATCCTGTCATTGAGAAGTCCAAATTAATAACACAATTTCAATTATATCCATTCAGTTGATGAATCCTTTTTCTCGAGAACAAGAAACAGACGTTGGGTACTTGCATATCTGCTCCTACGCAAATAAACTTCCTTGCTTCTTTAAATTCATTTGATTTTTTTTTTACTCAATTATCGAATCAGAAAAGTCACTTATTCACTTTTTCCTCGAATGTTTTATCAGAACTTTTCAAAATAGAAACTGCTATATCCCCCATGTTGTATGTAATTCCCGAACATTTGCAAAAAAGCAATTTTTTGCAAAAACGAAAAAACAAAATTAAAAATAGGTCGGGAGTAGCAGCAGATGTTTTTCTACAATTCCTTGGGAACTTAAAAACAGATAACCTCTTCATCGCCATCAAACTGTCTAGTAAGAGGAGGTATGTTCATCTTTCATGTTACTATGGTAACGTATATAATCTATTACAATGTATTGGATGAAGTGGAATTTGTTTGAAAAGAGATATGTATTCTAAATTAATATCTCGTATATTGTTTACGCTTTGTGAAGGCGGGGTCTTACATGTTATGCTTTGCTGACAATAAATGCTCCACAAAAGTAATGTGAGATTCTTTCCGTTCGATTTATTGTAATTTATTTGATGCACAATTTTTTTTTGCTGCATCGTCCGCGATCTTTATGGCAAGCATAATGGAACAAAATTGATATGGTTGACGATATAATTTGCCCGAACAGAGAATGATTGCTTTATTTATTGTCTCTTGAGAAATAACAGTTGTTTTAAAACTATTATAAATATTGATATTAAAAAGAATGTTACATAAGAAAATCGGTAGCTTTGATCACGTCTATGATCTTAAATATAAACTCGCATGACCGCGCTCGTATTATGCCTTCAGTTTACCAAGAATGGACTTGACATTTGAAAGAGCTATGGTACAGAGAACCTATCTCGTATAATGTAGGAGAATAAATAATCAATCTTTGTCAAGGTAACCATGAGGATTAATTTCAATGAAACAGTTCTGGTGATGACGTCATAAGAAAAGATGCTATTTGCTCTCAGTTTTCTCCAACAAAGCACCCGCCCGGCCAATGTAAGATGAAAGCCAAAAAATAATTTTTATTGTGTATAGAATTGTTCTTTTATATGTCGAAAAGATCTCCAATCGAGCACTTTTACATAAAATGTATAACAAACATACATGTACATTTATGTACATGTACCACTATTTTCTCTTACTGAGGAATATTTAAAAATGCTTGCTATCACATACAAGGACGCTACTGAACTTACAACCCCAATCAGGCACGTAGCATCGTTTATTAAAGTGAGGATGAGAGGGGCCAAAAATAAAACTGACAAACAAACAAAATACATGTAACCTGAAAAAATAAGAGGGTGGGGTTGCTGCCCTTATGTGCCTAGAAATGCTACGTCAGCTAAAGGCATCTAGAAGTTTTACAAGGCGATTCCAGCCAGCCAACCAGAGCTTCTGCAAAACAAACAGCGAAGCAAGGACAATAAACCGCATGAACATTGGGGCAGATTTTATATTAAATTAGGTTATCATTGTCTTAGATTACATAGCTTCAAGTGAAATTTTTTTCATTAAATTCTCAATAAAACTTCACTGATTTACTGTTATATTACTAAGATCCTATTTCGATGATATAAATTCATTTCTTTTTATAAAGTCTATTGATTATAATTTGTTTCTTCGAATGGCCAACAGGTAACATGTTTGCACGTAGTAAACCCGTCAAAATGTAAACACTGTGAGAAATATTTATACGTACAATGCATGCTTGTAATTCTAATGCAAATAGTAAATACATATTCAAATCGCTCATTCAGACGACAACAAATTCTGAGGAATATTGTTCAAATGCAAATGACTCACAGCCGAAAAGATATGGCGAAGATGCACGTAATATGTATTCTAATTGAGAGCCAAATAACAAAATATTGTAAAACATCATATACTGTGGGAACTTATTTTACAGAATACCAAATTAAGTTCAAGGAATATGAGTTCAGATATTTGATTCTTTAGAAATATATTGCTTAATATGAACATTTTAATAACGCTTAAAGCGAATATATTGATGGTGAAGTTTACTTTTCAATAAACGAACCAATAATCATGCATACGTTGACTAATCATTAGCTTTATTGAGAAATGATGACAAATTGCTTTTTGCATCATACGTATGTATCTCATAGGTAATTTAAAAGTACATGTACCAAGGGTAAGTTTTAAAGTACATGTATAATTATACTTTTACGTTTTTCCCCTTATATATGTATATCTAACTTAGTATTAAAATTTTGATTAAACCAAGAAATTACAGATACATTCAAGTATTAAACCTCTGACTTTTGTACTTCCGGTTACAGCGTGATTCTCTTTGTTTTTATAATGTAATACGGTCTAATTGAAAAACGACTCAGGCAAAATCTGAGTAGAAAATCCAAAGGCATTTAGTGATGGGACAATGCAATTAATATCATTGCAGTGCGATATGCTTTGGGACTTATATACTGATAATGTATATTAGGCAACCCCATAACAACAGACAACAGACTGGGCATATATTGATTGCAAAGTGTATGCTTAATTTCAACGTGGTTGGGATGATATTCTGTCATTTTTATTACTTAATTGTTCCAATGCAGCTCTCTGTCTAGATTTTATATCACTGTGAACTATTTTTTTTTTTTTTGCTTTTAACAGCCGTTGACAAATATTCTGTCGGAAGGTTACCAGGTGAACTGGCTTCATGTGCAAGAATTCACATGTTTTATTATCTCGAATTATATTTAATTGATGGTTAATTGTATTTCTTGTATCTGTAAACGAGAGTTTCCTTTCCGTCGTGTCCAATATCTCAATCTTATCAAATAATTTTTCTACTTACATGTACTTTTAAAGGGGCCTGGACACAGCTGCATTGTGTACAATTTTAAATGTCTATTTTATTCAGAAAATAACTTCAGTTTAATAAATTGAACTTACATGAATTTTCACAAAGACATTCTTCCTAATGTAACATCACGTCAAACATCTGTGTTTGTACACAGGGCACGAGCTCTGTTATAATTGTTAATGTTTTCGTTTTACCGAGTGTGTTCAATTGGTGTACTCTGCACACATCACTGAACACGGGCTGACAATACAGGTGAGTCGGTTTAATTTTCTTTCTCACATTTCTACTCTGAATTTTCTGGATTATGGTTATATTTTCATTAATACATAACAAAATTTCTTCTTTTATGAGGTATTTTGGAAAATGTTTACTTTGTGAAAGTGCAAGCGTATATGCCAATCAAACATGTTCCGAAATTAACAGTTTTAATTATAATTTCTTGATAAAAGAAATTTCTAAATATGCTTTTATTATATTTAGAGCGTGAAATGCTCTAGCAACATACTGAAAATTTTAGAAAATATTACTTTCAAATCTGTGTCCAAGCCCCTTTAATCAGCGAAAGCTTAAACACGATATATAATAATAATTTAATTCATATGAATATAGATTAAATATTTTAATATTGAAATGTGTTAACATGTACATATGTATTATAAAAACAATATTTTAGAATGGTCATTGAAGACTGCAGCTGTTTGAACTACATTTGACTTAAGCATCTATCTGTAAATAACTTAATAACGTTTTCTTTCTATTTATAGTTATACAAACTCTGAAATGCATTTTTGCTCACTGTGTGAGCTATGGGCAAAATTTAAAACCAATTAGATTGCCTATTGAAGAAAATCGTTTCTGAATCCAGAAACCAAATTACAGGTATTGCCTTGTGCATAATCTTAATTCTAGCAAGGCAGTAAAGCTTGTTTGAATGTCAGCTGTGTCTTGAACAGAAACTTTTCTGATAATGGATTCCCAACTGCAAATGCCATAAAAATTTAGCTCAAAATATAATCACATGCATTATCAGTTATTATATTACCCAGGAACATCTTTCCAGGGGTTTTAATATGATGAAGAGATTTTGTATCCACCCTAAAATGCCACTGAGATATTTGTAAATACATTATACACGACAATAACGGATTTTAATCACATATTTCAATTTCTTCATCGCCGGCACCATTTGCATAATTATGCAAAGCCAGCGTCATGTAAAACGAGGTGGAAAACTGCATGAGAAATCGATTCGATAATAAAACAAATTTGTTGTAGCTTTTTCCCCCTTCTCATTAGACTTGACTATAAACATCAGTAACTTTGGGAGATTAAATGTTATTTTCTGCTTGTCTGGG
Organism: Saccostrea echinata; assembly: GCF_033153115.1. Taxonomy (NCBI): domain Eukaryota; kingdom Metazoa; phylum Mollusca; class Bivalvia; order Ostreida; family Ostreidae; genus Saccostrea; species Saccostrea echinata. The sequence continues at coordinate 5,853,973 of NW_026889774.1, read as the reverse complement.
TTGCTTCTTAATAGGATTGGGGAACTCTGTCCAAGATTTGCATGGAATTCAATTCAACCTCAGAGAAAAAACCGAAAAAGATAGATAAACAATGATAATGAATATGCAGATTTACTAACTCATTCAAATGCAAAGTATTAAAAAGAAGGGAAAAAAACCTTGAATAAAAAGCAGACAGGGCGCTCAAGAAACACGCATGTAAATTTGATTTATGTACTACAGTACAGAAAAAAAAGTTCTAATTGCTTGTTACTGTATATCAAAATATGTCGATATCTTTCAGGTTTGTACAAGTATCAAATAATACACGTATATACTTAGATACCATGTGTTGATACATTCACCTCTGTCATTGGCTTGCGTATACATGTACATATCACAGTGATAAGCACGAGAAAAAAATGCATTTGTTTTAATTCATTATAATTAAATGCCTGCACTAATGTTTGTCTTTTTAGGTAGATATTTACCAAGTATATCTAGAACTATTAGTTTAATAAATTTCAAATAATATTGTTTTACTTTATGTCGAAAATGTCGAATCTCAGGTGTCTGAGAGAGGAACGAACGACAACTCTGCAAGGGAGATTGGTATATACATGTATCCTAAGTATTATGAAACTGTAATTAAGGGAATTATATTACTCCTTGTTCAATTTCATTACGATATAAGATAAAAATATTGGTAACTTTAAAATATTAATAGTTCATACATTTGCATAGCGTTTTCAAGGCAATGCACAACTTTTCGACTTGAAATCGATATGGGTTTGATTTCAGATTGTGTAAGATCACAGCCTAACACAGATCACCCATTAAACAAGTAATCTTTGACAATAGAATTAGTAATAAAAAATAATTATGCCAACAAATCTTTATGAAACTTTATTTCCAATTTTTGTACCATGAAATTAACCCGTCATCAAAATCACAAAACATACAAAATTTTATGAATGTTTTATTCGTATGGGTTTTTGAATAATAGTATATATTCTACAAGGTTGTTTTGTAAAGAATATATAAAATGTACATTTTGAATATAGATAATATTAAAAATGTATGTTTTTGATTATTTTGACGAAGTTTTTTAATGTTATATAAAGAATGAGAGGAGATATAATTATGTTTAATTTTCCTGGGGAATGTTTTTCTGTTTGAAAATTCTTTTAAAATGTACATAGATATTAAGATGACACCCGAGGGACTCGAAGTCTAATAGGACAAGGGAAAAAAACAGACATCATATAATGTTGCACAACACTTAGCTAATTAACTGTGCACAAAATTTAATGAATATTTTAAAAGGCTTACCGCATTTATAATCGCCCATATAAGAACTAGACAATGAAGTCCAAGGCGTCATTGACAGTACGTACTTGTTAATAAATGTGTTGTTTATTCACTTAAAAAAAACTCTTAGTGTTGTATCCAGATGTCGCACGATAACATATGTTTTAAGAGTCGTACAAAATC
>NW_026889774.1:5177500-5250000 GCF_033153115.1 Saccostrea echinata | reverse complement strand
TTCTCTACAGTCCTAATGGGACGGTTACCAGATGGCAAAAATTTGGTAAGTCTTCATTATAAAATATACGTCCAAAAGGAAATTTTTATTCATTTATCCTAAGAAAATCACGAAAAGAATTAAAGAGTTTCAAATCATAGTTACAGTGTAAATGACAGTTAATGTGAAGGTTACACAAAAGACGTCACAGAATTCATTTTTTAATTTTATATTAAAAAAGAAAATACATATACGAAGGTTGTCACAAAAATCCGTAGTCATTGTTCGAACCCGGTGCCGCAAATTAATGAAACTCTGTACATACATGTGTAGTATAAAGCAACAAAACTAATAAATTCATGGACAAACATTGAGTATTTAAATAAAATACTTCATTGTCTGGTGTAAGAAGACGGTGCAGTACCCAAAAGTCTTCTGGATTGTTACATGTAAAATGAATTTTTAAAAAAATTGAATCTTTAAATACACTTGAAAAAGTTGTTAAAATAAAGATTCTGACACTGTCAGTCAAGAAAACCCACGTTTAAAAAAGACGTACCACGCATATATACATAAACTCTACATGGTACGAAAGCTCTCATCTGGGAAAAAATAACCGTTTTCAGGGGTCTGTCCCCTAAAGTGAAGATTTTCTTAAATGTTGATGCGTTTGTCAGTCGTCGACATGCGTTTAATCAACAGAAAACGGATACAATTTCTTCGACTTGGAGCTCGATTGAGGGGCAATATAAAAACCACCTATCCTTCTGTCTTCAATAATTCAGAAATGAAAAAAAAATTAGATATATATTACACGATCAGTATGTAGTGTTCCCGGCTGACAAAGCAGGTAACAACGTTTTTGTTTGCAAGGTTTATCATTTTAGTATTTTAGAGGAACTGAGATTTAATTCTGCAAGTTTTAATCCAATTTATTCCCAAAGTTCCCTTTCTAAGGAGGAAATTCTTCAAAATCGTTTGTCAGTTTTAAATATTTTTAATATTCCCAACAATCACAATGAATTTGAAATTTGAATTACCATAACAACATTGGAATTCTAAACTTCATAAAAATCCTTATAAACAAAGATACATTGCGGGTTCCAGTAAATGTTCTACCAAGCCTCTTCTTTACTCCTCACTGAAATATTAACAGCAGTGAAGAAACTTCAAGAGTACTATACAACAATATTTTCGAGAAAATGTGTAAATCAGATGTGGTTACTTAAAAACTCTAAGGAATTTTTAGAAAATTTGAAATCACAAATTTTTGACACAAGTACCCGGAGGTAGATATTAAAAAAATGCTCGAGTTTCTAATTGGCAATATCTATAATTTTTTTTGGAGATCAGGTATTCAACAATCTGTCGGAATCCCCATGGGTACAAGCTGTGCCCAGTTATTAGCAGTCCTATTTTTGTATTCATATAAAGCAGGAATTTATTCAAAAACTTATAAATGAGAAGAAGAGTACACTAGCTGTGGTCTTCAACTCGACGTATAGAAATATCGACGACGTATTAGCTATTAACAATAGTTACTTCCATTCATATGTCGATTCGATCTATCCCAGTGACCTTGAAATAAAAAAGAATTAAGAAAGATAGCACAGAGTCTGACACATCTGTTTCATATTTGATTATTTTACTAGAAAAAGACGCTAACTGTAACTTAACAACAAAACTTTATGATAAACATGACGACTTCAACTTTTTAATCGTCAACTGACCTTACTTATGTAGCAATATATCCTTATCACCTGCATATGGGTTTATATCTCCAAGTTTATTCGACTTCTAAAACAAGACAAGCTATTGACAAAAAAGTTGATGAGACAAGGATATCTACAATATCATTTAAAGTCACAATTTTGCAAGTTCTATGGTCGATATAATCATTATGTCGAATGTTGATTGACGTTTTTCATACTAATTGTTACCGTTCACGGTAGCTCAGTCGGTAGAACACTCGCTCCATGATCGGGAGGTCGTGAGTTCGAATCTCGGCCGCGACTGACCGAAGTCGATAAAAAAAAATGGGTAGCAACTGTTCCTTCGCCATGCGCTCGGCACTTTGAAGTAAAAGTTGCGGATCCTTCTGATAAGACCTTAAAAATCCAGGCCCCGTGTCACAGCAGGCGTTTGCACGATAAATATCCCTCACTGCTCAATGGCCCTGAGTGCCGAGTTAAGGTCAAAATTTGAAGCCCTTCACCGGTATATGGTGACGTCTCTATGTGAGTGAAAATTCTCGAATGGGACGTAAAACAACATTCAATCAATTAATCATACTAATTGTTCGGCCAATATTTAAACATGACAATGAGCACATAATATAACGGGTCGACAGGTTATGCTTACTCTTTCATGACACGTGATCCCACAGCTAATGTTTGTTTAGAGGTCCGTGTTTCCTCTGTTCCCGATTTGTAGTGTTTCAATGGACTTTTGAGCTTGAATACTGTTCGTTATCTCCATATTTCATTCATACATGTACATACTTTATTCATATATTTTAATGTTTAATCACACAATAATAATTAACTTAAAGACATTTCACATTTATATCCATACTCTTTATGATTAATTAAAGAATTTGATTTTCGTAACTAGAGAATTTTCGCCCCAAAATCTGAACCATTGACATTTATCTTTTTGACATCGGGGATTGCTCAGAGAACGATGACACTTCAAATCTTATTACTCGAAATGTTTTCAAGTAATCGTGTTAAATCGTGTTAAAACTTATTACTTTACCTGCCAACATCACACTCACTCTATCCATGCACGCAGAAAATTTTATAAAGATTCATTCATTTCTATTAAAGATATGAACTCAGTCTACGGAATTTGGGACAACCTTTGTAATTAGTAAATAGCAGACTTTTTTTGAACTTCTGTTGATTCCATGCACTTAAAGTATTATTTTGGATTTCAGAGTATGGACGAGCTGAAGTTCTTAATATCTACATAAAATATTGAGCATGTACCCAACGTTACTGTATACAAAATAAATTGATTTGGAACATGCATCAGTGTCACATTTTTATTTCTGCTTGTTTCTTGCTGGGAAGGGAAGGATTTTTGCTTTAATATATCTTTTTCAGGAATTACATCTAACAATTCTCATTTTGTAGCATATTTTGAAAAAATAAAGTTTACTTGGTAGAGCCAAACAAATTCATATATTACAATGCACATAATCACAGCATTTCTTTGATAACAAACGTTGAACCTTACAATATCAAATGAATTTTAATATCTGTTTTGATGATTCACACATAAAACTTCACTAACAACATGAAAAAGAATTGCCACATAGGATGGTACCGAATATGTCTCTTTTATGAAATAAAGTTAATTTCACTAGACCAAGGACGGAAACGATATTTTGAAAAGACAATATTTTAAGTATTATTTAGAGAACGAGACAGGTACTGTATCGTTGATACAAATTTGGGGGTGGACGAGTGCGTAGCACGAGTCTCCACCCCCAAATTTGTATCTACGATACAGAACCTGTCGAGTTCTCTAAATGATTTGTGACACGATCAATCAAAAAAAGCACCACCCACTTCATAGCTTTGCAGCATCCAAACTTCCGCCAGAGTTCGTTTGTTCTCTCTGTAGATGAGGCCTCGACGGGGAGTATACATCCGCAGTATATATATTTCCACTGACAACATAAGATTTAGTCAGATTAGTTTTGACAACGGGGTAGACAAAACAGACTTGAAGTCAGTCTTAATTGATAAGGTGGACGATTTAACCTTGTTGGAGATTGATCCTAATTTATTTCAGGGGTCTCAAAATCTCAGTATAACTAGATACACATACAGGCGATACAGACAGTTTTTCGAGCTACAGGCGATAAGGATTTAAGAGGAAATTTTAAAAAAAACCTGAAAAATGGACTTGAGTTTGCACGAGAAGAGTGGAAAATGGGGGGAGGGGGAGAATTTCACGTAATGTATGCTGCATCCGCGAACCCATTGGCTTTACTATTTTGAAGGGGACACAAAAAAGCAGGGAAAGCAAACAGGTTTTCAGGAATTTATCCAACATACGATGTTTTCCATAATTGCGAATTTTCCTTTTCGTTTGGATCGAAATAACGTGTAGATTCTGTGTGGAATAATTTTTTAAAAGTGATTGAGAAATTTTGACATTTTACATTCCTAAGGAAATATTTCTTCAAAATTTATAATAGGAAAAAAAATCAGCATTTACTATGTCTACGTGCTTTTGATAAATTGAATCAGATTTATTTTTAGACCTTGCTGTATTTTAGATACAGGACAGTTGGCTAATACAAGACAGTATACATGGCTAATACAGAACGGAAAGTAGCTTCGCCCACCGTATTCCCGTTCTGTATTGCTAATACAGAACAGCAAACTTCAAACAAAAACACCTCAATCGTGTCACAATAAGAGTGTAACGTGTTGAGGGGTCCGTACCTGGTTGATCCCAGGATCTCGATTTTGGATGAATAAAATAACAAATAATTTTCCTCTTAAAAATGATTATTTAAAATGATTGGCCTGCAAATTTATACAGATATGGTCCTTCCCTTACTTAGGGGAAAATCACACTTGAAGGTCAGCCTTATATTGATAAAAGAAAGTGGAGGTTCACAAATGCCATCGGACAGACACCAGTTATGCCTTATTCCGGCTTGTAGTGTCTGTCACGATGCCAACCTACAACTAGTGGTCAGCCTCCGACAACAGAAGATATACTGAGTCGTCCTTGTACAGATGTACAGTCATCCACTGCTATCAGAGACTTACACTGTCTATGAAGGTTACCAGGCAAGCCTCTGAGGGGTTGTCCTCCCTCTATGGTCGGCCTCTAAATGGTTAGTCACGCAATACTACTTATTTGTTGTGGCAAGCCTTCGTCTCAGGCAATCCACCTATTATTATAGTATTAGTATTGATAAAATAATCGTGGCAAGCCTCAGTATTAGGCAATCCACCCAACTAACCGTATCTCCGAACGAACACACTTCTTGTCTCTGCTGCCTGGATTCAAAAGAACCTCGCAGCTTAGCTGCGCTCGCTTAAATACGTTTGTTTAAGATCACGTGATTTGCTTCAGACACTAACAGATCCGCAAAGGCCGATTTGCATATCCGGTATATACAAAGCTATAAATTGTTAAAAGAGGATTGCAGGTAGGTTAAAGCTTCCCGTAGAATATCACAGTGCACCCTGTGCCTTCACATCTCTGAACTACCAAAATATGACGTCATAATGGAAAATGACGTCAAGTCAGTGCAAACTTGAGGTGTTATGACGGGGAGAGTGTCATGAACTTAACACTTCTTCTCAAACTGAATGTAAAATGCTATATAGCTATTGCAAAATTCACGGGTAGTTAAAGGTTTTTTAAGTCTTATATGTCCGAATATTTTAAAAATACACCGCTTACCTACCCCTGATTGAAATTCAGCATGTTCAAAATGCTTATGAAAAATATACTTTTGAAATGTTTTATACCCGTGGTTGGAGGTAGAATTTATTTTGTGTGTATAAAAGAGTCTGGCGCAGGTGATTAATGAGGATTAATCTGAGAATTTTTGTGGAAATCTGTAAGAAGAGGTTGTTCTCTAACTGAATCTTGCTTGGGAAAAATGTGTGATGGCTTTGTTTTAATACAGTTTACGATATTGTGTGGAAGATACCCTAAAATTTGTAGATAAGTTGAATTTCTCATGAAATATTTTGTATCTAAGTAATACTATGACTTTTCCCAAGCACATTTCGGATACACAAGGATACGATGAGTTTATTTATATAACAAAATGTTAATAATAATTGTGTTAATCACCTGCGCCGAAGTGATTTATATGAAACACTTCAAAAAATTATAAATGACCGTCACATGATCAACAAAGTCGTGTGATATCATAACAAATATGTTTATATATAGCCGAGGAAACCCTCTCTATAAATTGGAAGTACTTAAGTTCAATACTTATAAATTAAAACCAAAACCACCTCGCAATGACATATTATGTTTTGAGCGTGTTTTAAAGCTTTGGGAAGCCTTAACATAGCTTCGATGTCAACTTCTACGTTAATTCAAATAACAAGCCTGTTATTCATCAGACTACTTGATTTAACATATATCAATAACATAAGAATATATCATAAATTTAATTTGATTATCGGGTGTAATGCTATTTTTTTCCCGACAGCCATCACTGACATCGATTAATGTCATTAAAAGGAAAGGTTGTATTGCTCTATAGTATCTTAACCTCTGTGTTGAGGTAGTATTTTACCCTCTGAGTTGAGACTCGTATTTTAACCTCTGAATTGAGATTAGTATTTTACTTTCTAAATTGCGCTTAGTAATTTACCCTGTGAGTTGATCTTAGTAATTTACCCACTGAATTGAAATTGTTATTTCACTTTCTAAATTGAGGCTAGTATTTTAACCTTTGAGTTGAGGCTAATATTCCCATCCCCTGAATGGAGGCTAGTATTTACCCTCAGAGTTGAGGCTAGTATCTTATCCTCTGAGTTGAGACTAGCATTTTATCCCCTGAGTTGAGGCTAGTATTTTACCCTCTGAGTTGAGGCTAATATGTTAACCTCTGAACTGAGCTCAGTAGTAATTTACCCCTTGAGTTGAGGCTAGTATTTTACCCTCTGAGTTGAGGCTAGTATCTTAGCTACCTTCTCAGTTGAGGCCAGTATCCTAACCTCTGAATTAATCCAGTATCTTACCCTCGGAGGTGAAACTAGTATCTAAGCCTATTGGTTTTCACTTGAAAATAAGTATTTATAATTAATTGAAGATTTAACTTACCGGTAATTAAATCGTGTGGAATATATAATTAAAGTATGTTTGAATGTGTTGAAATAAATATCTATCGTGATATCAGTAATTTTTTTTTTTTTTTGGGGGGGGGGTAACTTTCGTCGTTTTTGTTGTATGAAGATATCTACGAATTCATGTCTTCCACAAAAGTTTGAATTTTGAACTTTCTTAGCAACATGTCGTAAACCACGAAATCACTTTCCCCAAAACCGTTTTTCCTTCAAACCACGAAAATTTATTACATAAATATACATTATTATAACAGTAACTTGATCCAAAGGGTCGTATCACGTCGAGTTGACAGGCGCGGATCATCAGATCAAACGAGACGCGAAGCGGCGAGTTTGATCTGATGATCCGCGCCTGTCAACGAGACGTGATACGGCTCTTCGGATCAAGTTACTGTTATAATGGTAAATTTATTATATACCCCCTTTCAACTAGCAAAATATAGTTTTAAAAAAACTTTTGAGGTCAATTATATAAGATTTTTCCATAAAACAAAGCATTTTGTCTAGGAACTTTTTGATGCGCATGAAAAATAACGTCATGTTTCTGTGTACTACGTCATCAATTTCAGAGAGGGGTGATATGGATTCAGAAAACCACAGTGTGGTGATCCGGAAAGTCGGATCACACCGTCACGTGGTTGTACGAAATCTACAGTAAAATTGAGTGATACACTCTTGGGTATATAATAATATACATTATTATAGCAGTAACTTGATCCGAAGAGTCGTATCACGTCGAGTTGACAGGCGCGGATCATCAGATCAAACGAGACGCGAAGCGTCGAGTTTGATCTGATGATCCGCGCCTGTCAATGAGACGTGATACGGCTCTTCGGATCAAGTTACTGTTATAATGATAAATTTATTATATACCCCCTTACAACTAGCAAAATATAGTTTTAAAAAAAACTTTTGAGATCAATTATATAAGATTTTTCCATTAAACAAAGCATTTTGTCTAGGAACATTTGATGCGCATGAAAAATAACGTCATGTTTCTGTGTACTACGTCATCAATTTCAGAGAGGGGTGATATGGATTCAGAAAACCACAGTGTGGTGATCCGGAAAGTCGGATCACACCGTCACGTGATTGTACGAAATCTACAGTAAAATTCAGTGATACACTCTTGGGTATATAATAAAAGTAGTTATTAAATTAATGAATTAAAAAAAATAATTGTTTCCTGGACGTCAAACAATGTTTTGAGTCGGCCGTTTTTAATCAGTTGGTCGGGAGAGGGCAAACAAACATTTTTTAAAGGTGGCCTTCTTTTCCGATATGAATGCGATGTCCCTGATTTAACCAGACAACCTTTTGATAAAATTTTTAAATCGATAATTAAAATTTATCATTACATCATTACATTTTTATTCATTAATTTTTTTTCAACAGTGCACATAAGTTGACCAACTTTAGAGTCTTATAATGTAGTCCTGTGTACTTGCGTATTTTGACGTTTTAGAAAAAATAATCTAGCAAGGTGAAGTATAAGAATACCAAAGATTATTGGTTATGGAACCTGTTTCTCCCATTTTATAAAGCATGGAATTGCACGTTTTAGGTAACAGGTCCTTGAATTTTGAAATATGACCTTGAATTAAGTCCACCACACACCTTTGTGTGATAAGCATTAACATAAATGTCGTAAATAAATTCAATCAAGGACTCCAAAGTTCCAAAGTACCAGTATGACATAGGCCTAAACATGATTCGGTGTCACATTATTAAGCATCGATATCGTCGCAAACCACGGCCAAAATGTACGATCCTCTCCCATTCTGGCCGTGGTTGAATGAGATGAGAATATTTCGCAGCTCATTAAAATATTAACCAATGTGAGTAAAGCATAGTCGGATAATGAACTTTGGCGCTACCTTTCAATACCCAATCACAGTAAACGAAACATTTCTTGTTTACTGTTGATGTCAGTTGCTGATTTCAATTCCGATGGAAACAAATATTGTCATTGGCTGCACATGGCTTCACAACATAGAGGCGTAAATATTCAAGATTACAACTTTTTGTGATCAAGCAGCCACGGGTAGGAGAGAGCTATGTGCGGTCTCCGGACCGTGGCTTGAGACGATGATTATTAAGTTGCCTTGACTTTTGAAACATGACCTTGATTCAAGGTCTTGGAATCACTGCTGTAAATATTTTAATGAGGAGTAAAGAAAGAGGCTTGGTAGAACATTTACCGGAACCCGCTTTGTAAATTTGTATCTTTGTAAGGATTTTTTTATGGATTTTGGAATCCAGTATGCGTATGGTAGTTCAAATTCGTTTTGATTGTTGTTAATATTAAAAATATTTAAAACTGACATATAGTTTTGAAGAATTTCCTCTTTAGAAAGGGTGCTATGGGTATAATTTGAATTACCACAAGCAGAATTAAATCCTAGTTCCTCTAAAATACAATTCAAATAATGAGCTTTACAAAGACAATGTTGTTACCTGCTTTGTCAGCGGGGACCGGTACATACTGATCGTGTAATCTATCTAATTCTTGTTTCACTTCTGCATTGTCGAAGACAGAAGGATAGATGCTTTTCATATTGCACCTCAATCACTTAATGCGCGATTTCAACATACACCTCTTTTTGTCGTGCATTTAATTAAGTTTCTCTAGTTATTGCCTGGACACGATTTTTAATACAGAAACTGCTAGACAGGCGGACGGACAGGCAAGCCAAAACCAACATGTCTACTCACGTTTGGTAAGACAGGCTTTTTTTCGAAACACAGTGACTGTCGTACACTGGAGGCTTTGCATGGCATCATATGCAGCTTTTCTAGGAGCTGAAGACATGTGACATAAATTTAAGTCGATTGACGAGAAGTAAGCGTCTTTTAACGTTTCCCTGCTACTACTGTAGGTAACACAGAATTATACCCATAACAATAAATTGATTTTTTAAAACAAGTCGTCCTGATATAAAGGTCTTGTTTCAGAGTGTTGTAGCTTATATTTCAATACACAGATATATAAACTGCCTTGATCAAAAGGAGAATTCAGACAAAGGAATTGCATTTGTCATTACAAATTGTTTTGGAGTTTAGCGCTATTGGGTAAAGTAAGTATTTTAAACAATTCTGAATTATATTGAAAACTTTTTTTCAACTTAATGTTCATTTTTTTTTCAGAATTGATGAAAAACATATGAAATATCATTTGAAAAATACATTGACTTTCTAAATCCTAGAATTAGAGTGCACAGTTTTCTTTCTGCTGATGTAAGAGGTATGGGAGCTCTTTAAGAGTTAAACAGAAATCCTATGCATAGTAAATGTGCCTAAATATATCTTACCTCTTGAAGGTAGAATTGAAAAAATAAACAAAAGTCAAGGATCAAAAAGGGGTTGCTTTTGATTTTACTCTAATTCATAAACTGTTTAAAAACGCCATTTCTATCTATGATTTAAATCATAGACATAACCTTTTGTTTCAAGAAAAAAAAAATGGCAAACTATACAGTACTTCAAAGGCATTTTTATACGTTTCAATTCGGTAGTTTTCCTACAATTCACTTTATTAGAGTATGCATGCTATTTATAATTGCCTCACGCAAACAAACACAATTTTACGGAAGCCCAATAGTGCAAACCACAACTAAATTAAAAAAAAATTGAATTACAAAATAAAAAACGAAATTACGAAATTAAACAACGGAATTATAAAATACAAAACAAAATTAATTACAACATTTAAAACCGAAACTAAATAAAAAACGAAATTATTGATTCAGAATTAAAAAAAACGGAATTACAAAATAAAAAAAAAAACCGAATTTATAAAATATAAAAACGAAATTACAAAATTAAAAACCGAAACTAAATTTGAAAAAAAAATGGATTATTGAATAAAAAACGAAATAACAAAATAAATCTGGACATGAAATATCAGAGATTATACTAGCAATTGACCAAATATTTTAGGATATACATGTCTGTTTGTCAAGATTCCGATGTTTACAACATGAAATTTATAACATTTAGAAATTCCCATGGCTATACATCATTAGTCAACTTATCGCAAACCACAACAATGCTGTAAAATGATACGTTACCGATCAGATTTTGCGGGTTTGTTCGATATCATCAAAAAAGAATTATAGAGAGAAAGTGCTAAAAAATTGAACAAGTCAAAGTGTTTATACATACAGCAGGTTGTAATGACTGTTTACTTCATTAAGACTTAAACAATATATTTCTAATTTCATAGTCATTTTATCAAAGTTTAAATAGAAGTGTTGCATTATATATAACTATTTATCGCGTATTTTAAATGATAAATTTTCAAATCTGTATTTCTATTCAGTTATAGTTATGATCAAACAATGCACACACTTGCATAAAACTGTTCTTTTTAATTAGGTATTTTCTTAGTGAATAGTATGGACCTTAAGATATACAATGTATATCGCTCTCGCGTGCTGAAACTTCACGAATGTGCATTATGTGGAATGGCTCATGGGTTCACGTCCTTACCATGCACTTTTAATGTCAGTATTTTATTTCGTTTTTTTTTTTTTTCGGGGGGGGGGGGCTTCGTAATTTCGCTTTTTATTTTGTAATTTCGTTTTTTTTTCTGTGTAATAATTTCGTTTTTTATTAGTTTCGGTTTTTTATTTTGTAATTACGTTTTTTATTTTATAACTTCGTTTTTTATTGTGTTATTTATTTTTTTTTTATTTAGTATATATTGGTTTGCACTATTGGGCTTCCGTACAATTCCATCTCATACGATCGGAATTTATTTTATCGATTCCCTTTTAAGGTTATATATCCTTTACCCCAAAGCCTAAACACTTACATTGAAGGGACTGTATTGGTCATTAAACTTTATCTTTTCGTGAAAAATACACTGTACATTAACTGAAAACCAATCAACCACAGAAAAGTATTACCCCCATGCTTTTCTCTAGGACGATATATTTTTGTTTGTGTTTCTTGTTGAAGATGCCACACATTAAAGAAAAATAATGCCGTACAAGGTAAATTATGGTTAGGTAGATCAGCTGGTAGATTGCTCGCGTCTCGATCGAAAGGTCGTGGGTTGGCGAAAAACCCAAGTCTATAAAAAGGTAGCAACTGTTACTACGGCTAGCGCTTGGCACTTTCAAGTGAAAGTTGCTGGTCCTTCAAGGGAGACACTAAAAATCGAGACCCCGTGTCACGACAGATGTTGGCTCACTAAAATACCTCACTGGCCCTGAGTCTCAAGTAAAGATCTAAATTGAAGTCCAGCTGGTGACGTTTCGTATAAGTGAAATAATCGTGCAAGGGTTGTAAAACTATATTATGCCCTTTTCATTCTTATAGTGAATTTATCCCTTGCTCTAAGCCATGACTTTGATTGAATAATCGATGTTTTTGTTTTAAAACATGTCCAAAGAAACCAAACTTCCTCTTACTCAAATTTGCTATAATGGTCAAGTTGACCAAATTCACCAAAAATTGGTGCCGTGTTGAATTTATAAGTTTTTTACTTAAATAAACCATGAAATTGAGAAAAATAAAGTAACTTTGGACATAAAATGATGGATTTTTACGTTCTTCTGGTGTCATTTTTTGCAGGATTTTAGTAGCATTTTTTGTTTAGTTTTAGTGTCTGAGATAATATGCCTAGTTGCCTGGAGTATATCATCAATGAAACAGCAAAGGAGGATATCCTAGCGACATTGATTGGAACAATACATAAAACAGACAAGGATCGGCTGATTTCAGGCCTTGTGGGATTTTTTATTGGAGGCACAGCATTCATCCTTAATGTCTTTGTCTTCATAACTCTCATCTTTAGCAAGGAATTGAGACAAAACACGCACCTCAATCTAGTCCTTTGTCTGTCTATTAAGGATATGGTTCTTGGAATAAGTGTGTTTGTTGGTGGACTTCGCCTTTTTACTCAAAAATTGGCTGACTCCTATTTTCCATGTGTTCTCACTAGTGTGCTTTTTATCAGTGGTATTACGCTTTCGTTTTGCCAAACATTCCTCATCAGTTTTCATCGATTTCTGAAAATATCTGGTACAGGTCTGGATAAAAAATTGCTGCAGAACAATAGGAAATATGTAGTCTATATCCTTTTCTGGATTGTTGTCCTTGGCTTCAACATATCTATGGTTCAGTTCCGCCATGTTGCAGATAAACTACTCTTCTGCAAATTTAAGTGCGTTTTTGGTGCTCGCTATCCAGTTATGATAATTTATTTCCAATCTACAGCTATAATACTATTGTCATTGACAATTTTATTTTATGTTTTAACAATTGGCCAGATGCGTCAACGATACAAAAGAACATTTGCTTGGCAAGCTAAACAGAATGCAACGTCATCAATTTTTACTGACAAGGTAGTAACCGTATCTAACTCTGGATGTAATCAGTTGATAAATCAAATGAATAAGAAACTGTTTGGATCGATGAAGTTAATCGGATTTATTATTGCTGCACTTCTTTTTTGTTCTGGCCCGATGGTTTTTGTATCCTTCTTTGATCATGGAACACAGAAACATTTGTTCATTGCTGCTATACTCTCTTGTTTGAATTCTGTTGTGAACCCCTTCATATATGCTTTCAATATGGAAAATCTTAGGAGAGAGTGGAAAATTATCTGGCATATGATTCAAAATTTATAAATTCAATCCTGTTCAACATTGAGTACAGTGAAATTTCTAAAGAACTTTTAGGTGTTTAATGGGATCTCGCACTTATACTTAGGTTATTGTTTGGTAAAAATTATTTACAATCTAAGATAAAGAAACAATACATACGAATAAGCAAATGTATCAATTATGTGTGCTTCAGCTTTGTTTCTAATATCATTCGAAGTGTACCGTAACATCTGTTGATGATCAACTCAACTAAACATGGTGACTTTTATATTTAAAATCATTGCATTGGTATCTTATAGGTGATTAAAATTTTATATAAGAATAATTAGGAAAAATATTTAAATATCTTCTTCTCAAGAACAGCAAAACTATGATTAGTCATATTTTTAAGGAAGCATTCTCAGGTACTGTAAATGTAATGACCAGGGCTAGGGTGGGACCACATCAGGCGACCAAAAATTTACAGAGGAATATATAGGGAAAAGCAAAGCCTTGATCAGTCATATTTATATGGAAACATCCTCAGGCAAAGTAAATTCAAGTTTGTTCAAATCATGACCCCAGGGGTAGGATGGGGCCACTCCTTCTTTATTACATTATTTTTTTCAAAATGCTGGAATTTGCCAGTGTTCGACCGTACAGTAACTAAAAGTGAGAGGCCAAACTGCTTCAAAATTAAATTTATATTCAGGAAATATGTGCTCCCCACCCTGCGTTCTACGGGCCTTGGAGAGTATGGTAAACCCACTTTTGTATATAGACTTTTCAATACAGAGCTGATTTCTGCTTTTCTCTAGAGCAAGTGTTTAGGAGAGCGATGTTGCCTATGGGCCTCTTGTTTTAATTGTGAGCAATTTGAAGTCGTGCCACTTTTCATTAAAAGCATTTGAGACATTTTGTTTTTTATACGAGCATTCAAAAAATTAAAACCTTTTTGAATCTCGCCGTCTAATTTAGTTATCAACATTGTACATTATCAGGACAAATTTAAGGATATTAATATATCATTTAGCTTAAAATACTGAAATGCAAAAGAAACGCAACATCCTAATTTTAGGGGGAAAATTATATACAGGTTATAACTTAAAAAGTTAGGACATCTTCAACTAAGCCAAATCAGTAATTTAACGGTTGAATGATTTTCATTCCACTACCGGAAGTTGATTTTGACCCTCTTAACAGAAATAAAAAAAGATGCATGATTTATAAAACATTTAACAATAATTTGGGTTTTCAAGGGTTTGTAGCTGTTAATCATAATTATTGTACTAATATTCCGTATAAAATCCTTCTTTCTTTTCCCGATGTGATGCCAATATTTCCTCAAAATGCGTTTCTTTTGCGTTTCAGTATATTTGTTGTCCCTTGGGCTATGATATCTATATTGGATAAATGACTTTTGATGATGGCAATCCTATATCTTTCAAGAAAATAAAGACACTCAGGATTCTGCATTTAATAAGCATGATCTATTCGTTTGAAATGTTTACTGTACACTTCCTAATGAGCAAGACAATATCCGATTTCTTTCCTTTGCAAAAGGTTTCATATGAGCTACGACTTAATTTTTTTTTAAGGAATATAGAAATTGAAATGATCTAGCGGAAAATCTCTGATGTACAGTATATAACAGATTTATGACTTTCCATATACATGTGTTAATGATGTCAAATTCGTTAAAACGAATTTAATTTTTTTTTTTCTGATTAGTTATAAAGAATTTAATTTATTATAACTAATTTGTTGAATTCGTTATAGTTCAGAAATGTGTTATAACGAATTGAATCGTTTAAACGAATTCTCAAATTTAATATAAGGAATTAAATTCTTTTAAACTAATCCTTAAATCTTTATAAAGATTTCAATTCGTTTAAACAAATTGGATAATTCGTTATAACGAATTTATAAATATATTTTCCATAGGTCCTAAGTGTAGAATTTGATTAAACAAATTTAATTCGTTAAAACAAGTTTAAAATGTACTTACAAAACTATGGATAAGTGTCGTCTTGATTTAATCTGAATAAATCTTTTAAATCATAATCTGTGTAATTTCTTTTATATAATTCACTGTTTTAATTAACCACCAAACATTGGTTATCATAATTCTCATTGTACTGAAAATTAACATGTAATAACGTTGATAAATAAAAACATTTTTTCATCTACATTTAATTCAGCTTCAATGTACATTTGTTTCAGCTGACCTGATCCAAATATTCAAGTGAGCTTTTTTGATCAAGAATTGTCAGTCTGTCTGTTAACTTTTTACATCTTAACCTCCAGAACCACTAGGGTAATTTTAACCAGTCATTAATTTTTTTTTTGTCAAATGAAATGCCATGTCCCAGCTATGGCGAACAATGTGAGAAAAGGCAAAAGAAAAAAGTCATTTAAAAGTCTTCTCCAGAACAACTAGGTCAGAAAAGATGAAACATGCGAAAACTTCCTTACAAAATTAAATTCAAGTTTGTTCAAATGAGAAGCCACGTGGCACACGAAGCTGTGAATACGTGCTTGTTCATTCTCTTTGAATTGTTTCAAGACATAAAGATATTTTTGTTAAATTTCGATCTTTCCACACTTTTGTATATATTGGATTGTATATATAAGCCTTATTTTTAACTTCATGAAAATTTTGGATATATTTTACCTGAATGTTTGAAAGTATACCCAAAGAGTAGTAATCAGTGGTTACCATACAGATGTATCGGTTTGGCTTAATATATATAGCCCAACTATTACATACGGTGTTTGGGTTTTACGAGGATCATCCAAAGAACAAGGTATGGTTTCAATACAAATTTTGTCAATATATAGATGACTTGTTACAAAAAATGGTTTTCTCAGTCGTACTCGAGCGACAAACCGCTGTAAAGTTTAAAGCATACCTTGGAAATTCCTTTGCAGTGGCATATAATAATTTGTACAAGGTTTATGAAGACAAGAGGCCCATGGGCCACAACGCTCACCTTAGTCACTTCGCTGTTGCTGTTCTGCATCAGATTTTTTCTCCCAAAATACATGTATTCTTCTGTATTTTTGATCGCCTTTTGAAGTCCCACCCTACACATCAGAGGATGTTTCCACATTAATATAATTCATCATGGATTTGCTCTTGAGGAATTCTAAAGATTTTCCCCTAGTAATAAATAATCCCTATTGTCCCCCCCCCCTATTCCCAGGGGTCATAATTTGAACAATTTAGAATCTACACTACCTCAGGAAGCTTCCTCATAAGTTTCAGCTTTCCTGGTCCAGTGGTTCGCGAGAAAAAGATTTTTAAAGATCTTTTCTATAAATATCTCAATGTAAAATTCATTCCCTATTGTGGCCCACCCTACCCCGGGCGCCATGATTTGATCAATTTAGAATCTACACTACCTCAGGAAGCTTCCAATTAAGTTTCAGCTTTCCTTATCCAGTGCACTTGGTTCTTGAAAAGAAGATTTTTAAAGATTTTTCCTTTATATTTCAATGTTAAACTTAGATTCCATATTGTGGCCCCACCATACCAACCGGTGCCATGATTTTGACAATTTAGAATCTACACTTCCTCAGAAAGATTCCACATAAGTTTCATTTTTCTGGTCCAGTGGTTCTTGAGAAGAAGATTTTTAATGACCCCACCCTATTTTTGCCTTTTCTTGATTTCATCCCCTTGGAATGGGGCTTGGCCCTTCATTTTAACAATTTAGAATCTCCATTCACTCAGAAATGCTTTGTACCAACTTTGGTTAAAATTGGCCCAGTGGTTCTTAAGATAAAGAAGTTAAAAATGTGAAAAGTTTACAGACGGACGGACGCCGGAAAACGGGTGATCAGAAAAGCTCACTTGAGCTTTCAGCTCAGGTGAGCTAATAAAAGATTTGCCAGAAGTTCAATTATTAATTGGATTTATTGTTTTAGTGAAGGAAGGGAGATGGTTAAAAATTATGTGTGTTCTGTTGCTCAGCGAAAGCAAGCTGGGGAAGAGATGTGTCCTTAGTTGATTTTTTTTAAAC
Source organism: Saccostrea echinata (assembly GCF_033153115.1). Taxonomy (NCBI): domain Eukaryota; kingdom Metazoa; phylum Mollusca; class Bivalvia; order Ostreida; family Ostreidae; genus Saccostrea; species Saccostrea echinata. The sequence goes on along the minus strand of NW_026889774.1, from coordinate 5,232,558 downwards.
GAAAGATCGCTAAATTACAGTTAGAAAAATAGTTAAATATCTTAACAATAATATGATTATTAAATCCCTAAAATAGCATTTACTTTAGACTTTAAACATATCAGAAGGCGCCCATACGTTATCCACATTGGATAAATGATGCTCCAAAGACAGAGGACTCGACTTGTGATCGTCACGATGCTCATTCTGGGAAAGGATATCATTATCCATCCATCCTTTTTGCCATTACTGACAAATGGACTGTTCTTGTTATATAAAAATAACTTGCATGGTAAGAAATATAAGACTCGAAAAAATCTTTTAGCTTTTGCCACAGGCCTTTGAATCGCTTAAATCCGACTTTAAAAAATCGGGGTGTATTAAAAAGATAAAGGTTTGGAACTCCTTACATAGGGTACCCACTTTCGCTAATAAAATACTTTTAAATCGAATTCTCTAAAGTTTTACTTTCATATCTATACATATATAATCAATCTACATTACTACCAAAGTTCATTCCGAAATTTCATGTACTTCTCGAGATATGGTGAAATCAATTCCAAATTTGACCTGCTTTTTTTTACTCGACATTAGCTTGGGCCCTGGTTATTCACATGTATACAGACGGTGTTTGAACTGCAGCGAACAGCTGCATAGTATTTGCAAAATCAACAATTTAAAGTTGATTTTTTACTCCAGATCGTAAGGTTAAGTCAGTAATAATTCCTTTCGCTAAAAAAAATTAGTAAATGTTTGCTTCAACAACTTCACAGCCATGTTGCTTTTTAATGTAAAAAGAACTATGATTGAACGAAATTTTCCCGGAATGTATAATATACCTTTTGATTTTTTTAAAAAATTAAACCGCTAAAATGTTGTTGGTAACTTAGTAAGACCATATGATCAAATCAAATAAAATTTTGTAGAGACTGAGTGCTAAAAATAAAATATTCCGAGAGTGTAGGATAAATTCCGGGAAGAATTCGTCCCGTCGTTCCCGCTTTACAATTAGTGCAACTATTCAGAGGCCCAAGCTTATGTCGAATAAAAAAAAATAAGGTCAATTTTGAAATATGATTACAGCATATCTCGGGAAATATACGGAATTTCGGAAAGAACTTTGGTAGTAACGTAGATTGTGTTTATGTGAATAGTTATGAATAGAAAGTAAAGTTTTCGATCATTTGATTTAAAAGTATTTTATTGGCGAATTTGGGTACCTTTATTTTTTTTTAACACCTAAATTTTTTTAAAGCGATCTAAGGGCTTGTGGCTTTTGTGAACAGTGCTAAGAAACATGTCACGTGACCGCCTGGATCACGTGATTCGCACATTGACAGAACGGTATCAGATGTGCATTTAAATCGGAGAGGACTACTTTAAAAAATGATGTATACTGTAACCAAATTTTATTTCTTATATGGAAGTAATTCAATTATTTCGCGAACTTTTTGATCACTCCTTGTAATAACGTCATATTTCAATAATTGTCCTCCTTCATTCTTTATTCTTTCATAATTTATCACATTCACCTACTCAACTCATATTACAGGCAATTTCATAACTCTTTTAAGGTTTTGCCAAAGGTCAGCACCTGCTTAATTCTGTACTTTTAGTGAAAACCATCATTGAAGAAATAATATATGTTTATCAATGAAGGGAAAGTTGCACGTGACTAGTCTCTGAAAGGCTGTTATTGAATGCATGACATGTATAAAGACAAGAACCGTGTAAAATCCGCCATTTGCAATGTACTTTAGGTTTCAAATCTTAACATTTGGATAAAATGAACAGGGGAAACAACTTTCCAGAGGCTATCGAAGTCCAACTTGCCTTTCATTGATAAACATATATTGTTTCTGCAATGATGGCTTTCACTAAAAGTACGGAATTAATAAGGTGTATTTTTAAAAAATATATGCATTTTTTTGAAAAGAATTTTTCTCGATAAATACTTTCTTTAAGTATTTGTTATCAAGTGATACTTTCTATCTGTTAATCAATGATATATTTATAAACTGTAAAAGTTTGAACTTTATAAACCACATAGTTTTGGAGCTATTGTAAAAATAAATTTTTGGACACGTTGACCTTTGGGAAAACCTTAAGAACATGAAATTTTTAGGTCACAATAAAGCTCAAAGTGTACCTTCTTTGGTAGACATATTTTAACAATAAATTCAAACAATTTGAATTCAAAAGAGAGTGATTGTTTGATTGTTACTGTTTGACGCGGAGTCGGCAATATTTCAGCCATATTTCGGCGGTTGAAGTTTACGTTCCGGGTTAAAGTTTTTGGGGTTTCTCTGACAATGTAAATCTAAATTTTACTGTAAAAATCAGTTTCCTTCTAGTATTGTAAAATTGTATGAGTATTAATATTTGTAAAAAGGTCATGCATTGTGTGCACTTTATTAAAAAGTCTGCTTTCAGGCGAAACCCCCCCCCCCCCAGTATATTCTAAAAGTATATGATGCATATTCACTGCACAGTCTCAAGATATACATTCAGGTTGATGTTCCCTGTTTAGTAAATGTGAACGAGTAAATCTTGAATGTCCAATACGTACTCTTGATATAATGACCGTCCTGACGTTTCAGGTCAAAATCAGATGATTGGTTAACTTTGTTTTGTTTTGCAGCCATAAAGTTTATTATTATCACAAAATTCCCAAAATATTTCCCAAAAAGAGTTGATATAAGTCAGATCAGTGTAAGGAACTTTAAAGCGTACAATTTCATATTGAAGTGCATTTGTGACAGCACTATCAGCCTTAGTATTTCCAGAGATACCAATATGACTTGGAATCCAACAAAATTCAACAATTCTACCTTGTTTAGAGAAGTGATAGTACTTGGCTAACATATCCAGAATGTATGGATGATCAATGTTCATATTCTTAATAGATTGCAAGCAGGAGAGTGAATCTGAAAAAAAAATTGTTACTAGCAGATTGAATGTATTCAAAAGCAAGTTGCATTGCTTTTGCTTCAGCTGTAAATATTGATGCCCTATTCGGAAGTCGTGCAGATAAAACGTCTTTTTTAACCACTGCAGCAGCAGCAACTTTGTTTTTGTCTTTTGAACCATCTGTATATTTTATGATGGCAATCGAATACAGAATTGCTAATCGGTTAACCGAAAGACTTTCCGACCGATTAATCGGTTAATCGTATCAAAATAACATTTTCCTTATATTTTATTTTTCAAGTAAACTCTAGTTATATACACAAGAAAACTGAAAAAGGCGTTAATGCTTGATAAGTACGCTATATATTATATTTTATTTCAATTTCGAACGGCAAGAAAAAATAAGGAAACCATGAAACATCTCTTAAATATCGTAGAAAGTTGATAATGTGACAGCACAAGGTCATTGTGCATTGTCACCATAAACAGAAACTCAGTCTGAAATAATTTACAATGTTTATTTGAAAATATAATTTGATAGATAACTGCAAAGGATAGACGGGGTAAGATACACATTGCAATCATTTAAATCATTTAACAGATTTTAAAGATTTAATTAATATCATAATTAAGACAGGCTGGGTAACGACATGGTATTTAAACAGCAATTAACACTTCGCAAAGTGACCAATTACCCAAAACAAATTCAATCTTGAGAGTCTTAATTAAATTATTTACCTCCAAATCAGCCGAATTAAATGTGGAAACGTTATAACTTATCAATTTTCAGGGTTTTTTAACATCGTAAATCGTGTTTTAAGGAAATTTACACGTATTTTAATTTTTTTCCGACTAACCGATTACAGATTTTCTAACCAATTACCATCGTTCCGACCGAGTAACCGGTTAACCGATTACAAATCGCCATCCCTAGTATATTTAGATTGTTTAATTTCTGTTAACTTCCGTTTAAAACAACGGGATTCATTTCTGATTTATTAAATTCTGTTAGGGATGTATTACAGCTGGTTTAAGTAATTTCTGGTTTAATTAAATGTTTTCTTTTTCCTTTATAAATCTTCATGCTGCGGATAAAAAACGCAGTTATATGCAGGGTTATCAGTATTTACTTTCAATTTTATTAAGCACTGTAAGTTAGTTTAATTCTTCTTAAGTCTAAAGGTGGTTCATTTGCTTCAACATATAAACTGTCTGCAGGAGAAGTTCGAAAAGCCCCTAAACACAATCGAAGGTCTTGATGGTGGATTGCGTCTAGCACTTTCAAATAAGAGCTCCTTGCTGATTCATAAACAATACAATAATAGTCTAATTTTGATCTGACTACAGAACTATATAGTATAAGAAGAGTACTTATATCTGCCCTAACAAAAAATACTATAGTTAACTATAGTTTACTATAGTTAACTGTAGTTAACTATAGTGATAACTTTGACACTTTGCAAACTTTGATTTACTATAGTGATAACTTTGACACTTTGATTTACTATAGTGATAACTTTGACACTTTGATTTACTATGGTGATAACTATGAAAATTTCTGTCATTTAAAAAAATCTTGATAAATAAAGGTAAATTTCCTTTAAGGCTAATATTAAAAAGATCTTTCAAGATACCGTATTTTCAAATAGTATCATAAGCTTTTTCTAAGTCAAAAATATAGATACGGCATGCTCTTTTAAACAAATGCATCGCGAGTATACACTGTAGGTTTGCAATCTTACTAAACGGTCAATGGTGCTTTTTTTTTCTTTCTAAAACCACATTGTATATTTGAAAGAATGTTATTGGTTTCAAGAAACCATATAAGGCGTTCATTGATAATCCGTTCCATGGCCTTGCATATGGAGCTTGTTAAAGCAAGTGGTCTGTAATTATTAGGATCTGTGTGATCCTTCCCATGCTTTGAAATTGGAATGATTGTTGCCTGTGTCCACTAAGGTGGAATATCACCTCTTTTCCAGATAAAATTAATTTGAAAATTGAACATATTTTGATATTTATCAAATTATCTCAAATCTAAGACACCAAAAATGGGGTCAAAGAGCAAGGTTAAAATTAAGTAATTCACTAACAATACACTCCATATATAATATCTATAGTCATGCCTCTAATAAATGGAGCTTAAACATAATAAATTTAATCGTTCAGCTTCAGTATTGTTATGTAGTTTCTGATGCCAAATTGTAGCTAAATACATTGCTTCGCAAGATGGACGGTCTGCAAAGAAACAGATTTATAGTTAACAATTTGGTCAAAATAGTTAGTGACGTCATGAAAAGTGATTTGCACTTCACTACTGCGGAACTCGAGAAAGAAGAGTTACGAGGCATAGAATTTGGGGAAAACTGACAAACTAACTTAAGCTACTCGAACTAGGTGTCAAGCGTTATGGAGATTTTTTTTTTATGAATGGGTAATGGATCTGTGTCTGTGTATAAAATAAAAAGGCAGAGTAATTTTGAAAATTTTTCAAAACGTTCCTTTTGAACACTCACCATTCATAAAACCGCATGCTATTTCTTGCTTATAAAATTATTTTAAGTTACATGTAGCTTATGTTAGATAGTAAATCCCCACTTTGTGTATTGTCTTCTTGCATCCCGCACTGACCCCCTGTAGTTTCATCCTTTTGAGATAAACATCATTCTATCTACTGCTATTGTAAAGACAAGACGGCCAATCATTTGCTCGTAATTCTTTTGAATTACTCACCTCCATCACAGTCATACTTTTATTATGCCACCTCAGGTTCTGAGAGTCAGTTTTGATTGTGAATTGTGTTTTAATTGCATACATATTGTATGTTCTTTTTAAAGGCTATTATGTCGTTTTTAAAGGCTAGTTCATGCGTAATATTTTACATAATTTCATTTCATATTAAAATGACATTGTATGAGCCATATTTTGGAGGTCACCTATTTTGCCAATTTTATATACACTGTATCATGTAAAAGTTACTAGGAGGCCAATTTTATTGTATAATTATTTTATTTTTGCATGTTTTTTTTTCTTCAGGAATTGTTTTGTAATATTACACAGTCTCCAAGTCTCTTTTTATTAAATTTTATGTATTTCAATACTATATGTTGTCATTTCATAATAACTGACATTGTTCGGACCTAATTCAGCCTCGTGTTATATGGGCGAAAAAAAACAAGCTCAGTGTAGTCAGAAGAGTGTTTAATTCTAGAAATGAAATTTGAACGTAAATTTATTTTAAAACCGTCATGTTAAACAGTTCTTTGAATGTAACAGACAAAAATATGTAACACGTTGTTTAATGCAATTTTACTTTGTTATAATGCTGCAATTTCCACGGCTATCCTCTTTGAATGTAAATGTTGAGAAGTTCTGCTTTTCCGTATCCTAAAAGTATAATTATGTTTAATAAAAAAATTATGTGTATAACAATACATAAGAAAATTAAATTCTCACTATTTTTCCTATTGTGCAAGGTAGAATCAATTATTATTATTTTAAAAATGCTTATTTATCTTATAAATAAACAGCTTTAAAATATCAAATTAATTACAATATTTCAAAAATAACCAAATATATATCTAAAAACTAAGTTTTTTTTTCAAGACAGTTCTATGCGACCCTTTTTTCGAATATCTGTCAATTAATGTTTTTATTAGTATTTCTGCTTAAAATTTTAATGATTGTCAAAAATGACATCGTCACAAAATGACCAGTACCACATAAATAACTTACTTCTCTGGTACCATCTTGTCAATTTCCCATTTTTACTGTACAGGAACTGAGGGTATGGAGTCCGTTTTTCCCACCTACAAGGTTTGGATCCGTAGACATCAGAAACAACAAACCAACCTGCATCTCTATGACAGCCTCCATAATTCTTGTTGATAAAGAACTTTCTACTATAGCGGGTTTCCCTACAAAGTAAGACTTTAAATCAGAATTCGCCTTCAGGATATGTACATTATTTGAATTCAAATATTTTTATAAAAGGAATACCTACTTGTCAATTGAAAAGAAGTTGAAGCTTCCAGATTTGTGCATGTCCGTCCAACTAGTTTTCAAAATTCTGCTCTTGTCAAACCAGTTCATGGAGTTTGAACCTCTTCCATCAAATTCAATGAATGCCACTGTTTTTCCACGGGTGTTTAACTCAAATCTGACCTTTCCAACAAGTGTGATTTAAGTAAAACTATTCAAGTGTAATTGCTAAATAATATACAAGTGTGCAATATGATATATATTTTCGTATATATGTACATGTATTATAGACTTGATTTTAAACCATGAAATCAATTTTATGTTTGTAATAAAGTATTTACAATATTCCCTGAAAAAAATATTTTGATACATGGTGATCCACCATAAGTAATTGTTTAAAAATAAGAAAAATATTATTGTCAAATATAAACCTTTAAGTGATATATTTGTGTTTATATCCTTGGCACATAATTTTTACGTTCAAGACAAAGTTATGATTCTAACTTCTAATAATTACAAACTATATTACCTCAAATTTCCTATTAAAAAAAATTAAGTTAGTTAAAATGACAATACCGTTAAGTCTAGTTGTGCATAGGATTAAAACAGTGTTTGAACATTGGCAAAACACCTTTTTCAGAAAAAAATGAATCGAATATTATATAACTTGAAGACATATTTTATGGGACAAAAGAGTGTATTGGTTTTGCAAGTTCGTTTTTTTTTGTTGTTGAGATATTTCGATTAATAAATATGAATATTTTTTTTACAACATGCTTTTGTAATGCATGATACATGTATTTTGGTGTACGTGTCACAGGCACTTGTTTCGGTAATAAATTTTTAACCCATACTATAATAATAACACAAGGTATCTAACTCCGAATTACACGGAGTACCCCCTCCCCCAGAATCGCACTCATTTAAACTTTCAGAGGAAATACACTGACAAACTGTTAATACATATGTTTTCTACGATAATTTATCTACACAAGCATATATGGCATGCTTGTCTTTATTTTCTTTAGTCTCCGTAAACAGCGTCAAAACTCTGCTCGCCGTGTGGAAAAGTCGAATTCAACCATGAAATGGTATGTACTAATCCCGCACAGAGAACAAAATTAAAAAATGAGTGGGTTTAAAAATTCAATTCCAGTGTTTAAATATTGCATGAGTAAATAGAACTTGTTTACGTCTGACTTTTCCCTGAAAACATTACGATGTTTATCCGAGTTATACGGAAGCCCAATAGTGCAAACCAAAAAAATAAAAAATAAAAAAACCGAAATTATTATATAAAGAAAACGAAATTATTGAATAAAAAACAAATTATTAAATAAAGAAAACGAAATTATTAAATAAAGAAAACGAAATTATTAAATAAAGAAAACGAAATTATTAAATAAAAAAACTGAAACTAAAATACGGAATTTATAGATGTGCATGGTAAGGGCCTGAACACATGAATCATTCCATAAAGTGCACGTGTTATAAAGAATCACTTAGTACTTCTATAGATCTGATTTTGTTTCGACATTAAAACAAGTGTGGGGGAAATGAAAAAATAAAAAAAAAACTTAGATAAATGTCAATTCAAATTGACAAACCTAGAAAAACATTATGTGCCCACAGCCTATAATTCGCATTTTTTAAGTAAATGATTCATAACTGTTCAATTTTGTTTACGGGAATTTGATGCTGTGTTGCATCCCCACAACGTGAAAGTTTGAGCCTGTAAGCCTGGACGTAGCGAGGATGGCTAACCTTATTAATGACATTCCAAAAGAGCTCATGAATCGCTGAAAGGTCAAGACCTTGCGCATCGTATTGCTGAATTCCCCCCGAACTAAACGTAGCGCCCTATCTGTGTACCCATAAATCTTAGGTTGTTGAAACAATAAAGAGAATGTTTTGAATACTTTGTGTGATTTGTTATGCAAGTGTGTGCATTGTTTGATCACAACTATCACTGACATATAAATACACATTGAGAATTTGTCATTTAGAATATGTGAGAACAAATAGTTAGTACATCACTTCTAATTATGCCTTGATTAAATGACCAAGAAATTAGAAGTGTTTTGCTTAATTTTTAATAAATTAAGCAGTCATTAAAATCTACTCATTGTAATCACTTTGACTTGTTTAATTTTTGCACTTGCTCTCTTTAAAAATCCAATCTGTAACGTATCATTTTACAGCATTTTTGTACCGTGCGATAATTGAAAAATGATGTATAGCCATGGGAATTTCCTAAATGTTATAAAGTTCTGCAGTTGTAAACAACGGAATCTTGACAGACCTGTATATCTTAAATATTTGTGCAATTTATTAGCATAATCTCTTTGATGTTTCATGTCCAGATTCATTGTATGCTGATAATTAGACCTTCTGAGCTGAGGGTTTAAGAAAGCCAATGTTAACGTAAACTTGTCATCACTGGCCAATTCATCAGACTGGTCAAAGTTCACAACAATCATGTTAATGTAAGAACATAGATCTAAGCATATTGGATAACCAAAGGTAAAATTCTCCCCCATTCATGTATTGTGATTGTCTACTCCAACTGGTTATGTTATCGATACGGGAATAGCTGAGTGTAAATGCAAATAGGACACTTGTTTTATATCGAAACAAAATCAGGTCATACATGTAGAACGGAATGATTCATGGGTTTAGGCCTTTACCATGCACATCTATAAATCCGTATTTTAGTTTCAGTTTTTTTTAATTAAATAATTTCTTTTTCTTTATTTAATAATTTCGTTTTCTTTATTTAATAATTTCGTTTTCTTGATTTAATGATTTCGTTTTCTTTATTTAATAATTTTTTTGTTTTTATTTAATAATTTCGTTTTTCTTTATTTAATAATTTCGTTTCCTTTATTTGATAATTTCGTTTTCATTATTTAATAATTTCGTTTGATTTTTATTTAATAATTTCGTTTTTCTTTATTTAATAATTTCGCTTTTCTTTTTTTATTTTTGGTTTGCACTACTGGGCTTCCGTAGAGTTATTTTAGAAACAGATTTTTAGCCAATCAAAATCTCTGTGCGGGATTGTGCGGGATTAGCACATATCATTTTATGGTTGAATTCGACTTTTCCACACGGCGAGCAGAGTTTTGAAGCTGTATACGGAGACTAAAGAAAATAAAGACAAGCATGCCATATATGCTTGTGTAGATAAATTATCGTAGAAAACATATGTATTAACAGTTTGTCAGTGTATTTCCTCTGAAAGTTTAAATGAGTGCGATTCTGGGGGAGGGGGTACTCCGTGTAATTCGGAGTTAGATACCTTGTGTTATTATTATACTGTGGGTTAAAAATTTATTACCGAAACAAGTGCCTTTGGTACGTGTCTATATTAATAAGAATTTTCTCTAGAAAGTCATTTTTTAACATATATCAGCCTTTGACATATTTAAAGTAAAGTGAAATTGTTAAAGAAAACGTTGAATACGATACTATGAACCATATCACTCAAATATTGTTATCACAAGAACCTAATCAATAACTTGGTCACACGGATAACTGACAAGCGGAATTACTTGTATGTATATTCATAAAACTGATTTGAAATATAAATAAATCATCATATATTTGAGATTATTATACTTCATTTGAGAAAACTTAATTTCTAGAATCTCTGTATTGTATATTTTGATATTGTCTCAAACGGAACATATATTTTTTTAGTCACAGAAATCCGCCGAGTACAATGTCATGTTCCCTTAGGTGCCCGTGAGAATCATAAATTGCGGGTGCCATTTTCCTTGCCTCGCAAATTTCCTATATTGTTCAAGACATACTTTGGTCTATCAATTGTATCTTTTTTTCAAATCGAAATGGCCTTCTTTAAATAAAGAGTACCGGATGTCCCTCTTTATTTAAGAAAAATAAGATACTGGTAACACTGATCAATTTGTGCGCTACAAGATGTCATCAACTGATTGGAAAATAAAGTCTTGGGTTATGTAATATAGATATATACATGTATTATAGTGATTGAAAATTAAGCTACTCAGCTATTTTCACATTAGTTGTTGATATACCTTAGACAGTAATCTGAATAAATCCTTAGACAAGGAACTTTTTTTTTTTACATATATTTAATGGTGGATCCATAAATTACTGCAATTACACAGATACACATCCATGTGAAATGCGTCTTTTTTGTTCTGCTTTATGAAACAACTATCAAATTAATATATTGAGTCTATCGATTCTATTTTATAAGGTACTGTAGTTAAAATAAGCTGGCTTCACGAATAATTAAAATATTATTACCTTTCGAATATTGAGGCAACTCCAGTAGTCAATAAATGGACTTCTCAAAATTTTTCTTGGGGGGTTAGTGTATTTTTCGGGCTGGAAGTTAGAAGGAAGGCATCCCCTATGAATGGGACATGGGCATACTTGGTTGAATATGTCACATTTAGTGTATTTCGTCTTCCAAGTCCTCAAAACGCTTTGCCTGTTTCCACTTGGTGCATGAAAGATAAGTTCCCACTCTCCTGAAAAATGGCTTCAAGTACTTCAATCACACACACACCAGAGAGAGAGAGAGAGAGAGAAGGTTATTAGAAGTCCCCTACCGGTGAAACCGGAGAGAATATAGGTTTCCTCTGAGTCTGTCCGTCCGTCTGTCTAGCTGTCCCTCTGTCTGTCTGTCAGTCTGTCCCATTTGGTTTTCCGCATTTTTTTTCTAGACCTTTGCAGATATTGAGCTGATTTTTGGTACGTGAGTGTATCTTGATGAGTTACAGATCAAGTTTGCATTTCGTTCCGCTTCATTGATTTTTAACGGAATTATGGTATTTTCAATTTTTAACAGGAACCAGATTACACTTGCCGGTAGGGGACTAGTATTGCTAATGCAATACTCTCAGGATGCTTGTTATTATAAAACTCTATCTATATTTGAAGAAGAACACATTAAAATGGATTATATCGATGTTCTTGTATATTCTATGTACAGACTTATTTTACACTAAAGAAAAGCAAACAGGAAAATTCATAATGTTTCTTACCTGAAAAAAGTATCAGTAACTACGTGAATGAAACTTATTGGAATAGCACATGATCATTATGTCCAATAGATAGACAACAATTTGTAATTATTAATAGTCATTAATTTGTATAATTCTTCGCACCAATGCAGGTATAAACTATATAAGTGTTTTTGTTGTTTTTGTTGTTAATGTGTTTCACTCTTGACATTATAAGGAGACATGCCTCATTTTTATCGTTTTGAAAAGAATGATTACACTGTTTACCTTTACAAGGCTTGGATGCTTCAGCCATATCAAAGATCATCGCCGCAGTCAAAAGGAGGCAGATCAAACTTGGGACAGAAATCATTGTGTCACTATAACTACTGGAAATAACATTTATTGAATGAATAGAACATTTGATCAAGAATAAATCATATTATCATTAAAAAATACTATAAACTTTAATATTTTAAAAGAGGGTGTTCATATGATGAATTATTATTTAAATCAAATTCCCTCAAAATCTATCATATTCCTTTTACAGGGTACCTCCTTAATTATTTGAAACAAGTATTAGGTGAAATCGCTCATTCTCATGTTTATTTAGTTATTTAGCTCTCTAACCAATCATGCAAATCAGTAAACATTTGTCATGTACTAGATTTCATGTAACTTAGGGGAATTGTGATGAACCTGCCATAAAATTGGAAAAAATTACCAATTAAGCTTTCTGTCTTTAAGGAAAGGTCTTAACTATATAGATGTACATGAATGCATAATTTGTCTGTTTTAAATTCTCACAGACTCTATAAAATATCCGAGGTAGGGTGCATTGTACATGTATGTGATTTTACGCAAATAATAATTGAATCAGATATTGCAATATACTTATTAACATACATACACACATGACTATTTTTTAAAGCTTTACATACATTCACTCTAAATATAATTTTTCGAAGTCACTGTCATGCAGGTTTAAATAAAAAAAATATTTCTAATGATCAATGACTTTTTCCTTTTGAACGTACTTTTTGGAAAGGATAGTACATGTATATTCTTTTGTATTTGACAAATATAAGTCTATTTAAGCTTAATCTATAAAAAAAAAATGTAATTAAAGAAAACAAAAGCAAAACAGATAGAAATATAAGATTTCCGATTTTTCATTCACGGGTTATTTTAAAGTAGGACACTTTATCCGAGATGTTAAATAACAAAAATGGTTGATTCAAAAATATTGACAGACAGAATGCTGAAATAAAAAAAACCCAGTTTTTTTTTTTAGGGAAATAGTTTTGTGGAATGATTAGAACTGCTCAGTATTTCTGGAGGCAATATCCAAAAATAATCCATAAACAAATTCCTCTTGAGGCCATCTTTCAAAAATTGGTTGTTTGCCCTCTCCCAATCGACTGAATACATGTTAAAATGGACACACTCAAATATTTTTTAACCTCAATAAAAGATTTATTTTTTTCAAGAATTTTCTAATCCCATTAAGAACTATTTTAACCTCATATTCGTTAAATTGTTTCGAAAAAAATTCCCGCTACCTACCTAACTGATCTTTTTATCCTGAGTCGGGAAAGGGCAAGCAAACATTATTTTAAATATAGCCTAATCACATAAGATTCAAATGAAGATACATTTAAGGGAGCCGACTGGGGTTTTGTTGTACGAAAACTACAATAGAAAAACTCTAACGTTGTGCACTGTGTTGGTACTATAAAATCTGACTCTTTAGATGTCGTAAAGAAAATGGCGTTTTCAAGATGTTAAAGTTACTAGAAATTAAAAATGAAAATATTTATTTTATCCAAGGTAATAAATTATTCAAAAAAATTTCTTTTTAATAATCTAAAAATATTTTAGTTATGATACGGCTCTATTCATTATTGGTTATACTACGGCGAAATTCCCGTGTCTAACGTTACATAAATTATTGTACGCGCAACTACAATATATAAAAAGATCCACTTCCAATCCTCTAAATTAAATGAAATTTAGGAAATACAATAATTTGTATGCATTCTTTGTGATATTGTGGAATTTTTAACATCATTTTCTCAATTTCATGAGTTTGGGCTGAATCTACAGTGCGTAAGTAAAATGACCAACAGAAAAAAAATCGTTTCCTAAAGTTGACATTAGCCCACATGGCGATGTGTACTAGACATAAATGCCAAACAAAGATAAATTTTGATGAATAATCCTTAAGTACATATGCTTCTAAAATTAGTTATGTTGAAACATGTCATATTTCTGCTAATACGTAAATAATAGTAAGGCTTTGTTAAGTGTAGCCATCTTGTTATACAAGTACGAGTCGCTGTACTATTACTTAGATGTCTCAGTTACATATCAAATATACATTAATTAATGTCATATATATACCAATCATTACTGTAGCTTGAAAGAACATTTCATACTGTATTAGATAATAACATAATTTTTACGGTAATCATCTACATGAAATAAATGCAAGCATCAATATAAATGTAGCCATTTTGTCACAGGTACGAAAAACGTCATTTTGCACACTACATATATACGAATGACGTCGGGAGCGTCGAATTATTATCGCCGTGCTCTTTTTTTCCAATTTTCTGCAGGTCCGGAGTACCGGTAAAACGTCCTTCTCCAATTATTTTAGGATAATCTTGTGTTTTAAATTTTCTGAAAATTTTCATTCAAACGCCGGTACCCCTTTTTTATTTTGTTGCAGCAATATCTAAACATATCACGTTATTGTTCTCCCTCTCTCTCTCTCTCTTTTTTGCTAAAAATGAGAATGAACCCCCCCCCCCCCCAAAAAAAAGTAATAGGATTTCTGAATTTGGCTATAAGTCAGTTTCTTTTTTTTTTTTTTTGGTCAGTTTGGTAGGGTTTTTAATAGCGAAACATCCCCATCCCTCCTTTTTTGCATGTCAATACCCTCCACCCCCGATTTATAAAGAGAGCTTAACTACTCAGGAGTGGGACTTCCCCCGAGGGGAAATCTTACACTAGAGCCTATTTCCCCCCTCTTTCTTTCTCAGTGTAGGTTTTCCCCTGTTTTATCAATGCTTATATCATATCGACATTATTAAAGTTTATATGAAAGTCAACTGATTTTTTAATAGAAATACATGTATTAGTGTTTTCGCTCAGGAATTGTTCAAATTAAGTATGAAATTTTAGTAGTTAAAAAAGTACAATACAAGAAGCACTGCTCTTGCAAGCCGTAGGATATAGATATGACCCCTCGACCACAGAGGTATAATACTCGACAGTTATTTAAATCCCCAGAAACACTTAATCAATATTATGCACATATAGTTTGATGAATTATAACTGGATTAAAAAATCTATTAAAAATAAAATTCCTCGTTTTTTTTCATAAATTAAATGTTGACACATCTAGATTTTTTTTATTGCAATTTTTGTGAAGTTTCGTTAATGACTGCTAGAGAACCTGTGGAAGGGGCATTTGTAACCATGTGTCGCCCCCTCGCCCTCATATATACATTTAAGGCTCGGCATGATATTTTATGGGAGAAGGGGTAAATTGGTTCTTGAGGGAATCGCACTTTATAACTGTTACACAGAGTAGAAATTTCCCACTCCTGAGTATAGATCCCCCGGGGGGGGGGGGGGCTGGTTATGGGGGAAATCCTACTTTGTACACCGGTTGTCAAAAAAATTATATTATTCAAATGTTTTGATTTCATAATTCCATTTTTCTCGTAGAAAGACACATTTTCTCAATCGTAGAAATATATATTCCTTTGCAAATCAAGGTTGTAAATGCTAAGTACATTACCTAATTTAACATTTTAGAAAAATATAAAAAGAAAATGATAGAATTCAAAAGGTTTCAATAAAAAAGGCAAGCGGAGGAGGTCTGGAAGGGGGATCCGGACCCCCTCCCCCGTAGGATTTTCAGTTATAATTTTTTGTTGCTTGTCAAAAACTTTGAGAGTCATATTTCTTTTTGAATTGGTTGGACCCCCCCCCCCTCTCAAAAATTCCTGGAACCGCGCATGAAAGGACTACCGATTTTTCGTGCTTTCCTTTTATCTTGGGTTTCAAAAACCAAGGCGCATACGGGGCTTGATAGAAATAGAAAACTTGAAATGACCTAATGGAAAAAAAAAACGGAGAAGCAGTTAAAAGAGAAAGATATTTGATGTGTTTTCTCTTTGCAAGACAGGGAGTACAAAGTGAGAAAAAAGAAAAAGAAAGAGGAATCAAGGATATGAATGGGGATATGTATGCCTGTGGCAATTTCATATTAAAAATCTTACAATTTATTTATAAGATTATAAGATTTTTAGTGTAAATCTGAATATTTTCGAAGATTCAAAAATTGGAAAGTTTGTGCTCTGTTATTTAATTTAGATTTTAAATAAAATAAAATAAAATTCACATCAAACAACTAAAATATGCAATTATAACGTAAAAAACGTTGTAACAACATTATGGCTTTAATTACGTTATTTTGACGTAACGCCAATGTGTACCAACACCGTGCGCAACGTCAGATCTAATTTTATATCATATATAACTTACATTTACTTCAGTATACATGCCAAGTCAAGGGAAAATCTATCTTCTGAGTTTTTTAGGGACCGTATCAGGTACATTTACTATAGGGTTATTAGGGAAAGTGCTGATTTTTCGCACTTCAAAGCAAATTTTACAAATACTACAATAGACTTTTTGCTCAAATTATAATATATGATGATTAATACTATATTAAACATTATATGTAAGAAACACAAAATTCTACCTTCTGGTTTCCAAAGGGAGCATCTCAAAATTTAAAATTTACGAAATTTCCCTGTTTTTATGGAGTACTACAAAATATGACAGATACTAACGATTTATACAAAAAATGTCAGAAAACAATTCGGAGATCTTCAAATTCCTGTGTTTAAAATTTCAAAAGCATATATTTTATACTTTTTCTTTTATAACATTTTTATTATCCCCTCTTAAAGAACTTCATTTTATCATAACGTCACAAACACACTATTACGGCATCACTATAACTATCTGTTAAAAATCATTTTAAAAAATAAGTATTTTAAAATAGGAAATAGATTTTTTAACCTGCGTTTTTTTTTATTTTTGATTAATTTGATAAATTATGTGAAAATAGTTGCAATAAGTGTAAATAAGGTTGATTTCACTATGCTGCGCGAAATATTGCGCAATGAAAACCCCAATCAGCCCCGTTAAAAAATTGGTGACTGAACAAGAAACCAGTATGGTAATTTAATTTTAAATGTGATTTTAAAGCATTTCAATTTCATGAAAGAGCCAAATAATGGTAGTTTTGTACCGATTCATACAGAAATCTGTATAAAATTTATAAGAAGATCTAGATTACCTTGCAATAGAGACTCCTAGTTTGTTTGAAGTTCCTTGATTTTACTTAATATATAGATATATAACTTATTGAGGATCGAAAACACATGCTATTTGACAGGTATCATATGAACAATTAAAATTAGGTCTGTTAATGATTTACGTTATATATATCAATTAGTTGTCTTGCAGAGGATGAAATTACATATCTTTCTAATAACACGTGTTATAACATATATTGTTCAATAGACTGACAAATTCATAATCAATTACAAGACAATTGATTCATGCTAGTGAGCACACCGTATTAAGGTTCTGAAAAATAAATATGTGCAACATACGATAAAATGCAAATTTTGTCTATACATTCCTTAATATCTTCATTTTACACAACCAATAAATCTTTAAAACACTAATTATATGATGAGTTAAAAATATTTTGAGGAACATTTATTCTTAAGCATAGTAACTGTTCTATCTTTACAGTGGACTTATCTTTTTGTTTTACTACCGTAACGTTAACGTGTATACACAATGTTAAGAGACACCTGCAAAGTTTAAGCAGACATACAAACCCTGATTTTGGATAAGCTGCTGCTGATAAGCTAAAAGAGAATACATCCTTAATTAAAAGCAGTAAACATTCTTTGAAAAAAATACAACTTTTTTCTAGTTTGCGTCCGAATTCAATATTATACGTTTATCGACTGAGTTCGAGAGCAACATATGCGTTTTGTTGGGCTCAAGAACCAAACTGTTTGCCCGAGTCTTAGCCCGAAGGCAAACAGTTTGGTTCGATAGGTCGACAAAACGCATTTTTCCCGGGAATATAGTCAAAAAATGTTTTGTTATACCTTTTTACTTTTTTTATTTTGATATCTTGCGATGGCTTCCATGTTTACGAGATATAGCTGATTCCGCCTACAGTGTGACGTAAAAAATGTCATAGCGGTCCATGTATGTCATCGACATTGATTATTTTTGGACCTCTCTGTAAAACGTTGGACTTTTTTTTTTTTACTTTTTTTAGTATAAATTTATATAGGAAGCAATTTTTAAAGGTATAACAAAACTTAGTACTTGGGTATTACATGTATACACCAAGACACACGTTATATGTCGATTTAGAATTCCGATGAAACGGTGTTGCAATGTACACCAAATACCGAATAATGAGAAGGATTCTTTCAAAACTTTTCTCTTCATATGTACACTTCTGAATTCAATAAAAATAAGTATCATGTATACAAAACAAATACTCAGAATTCAACTGTTTTGTGTTGCCATAGCTAGAATAACTAGAGTGTTCCAAGGAAACACACGTTTCGCCTGCTTTATAGCATTATTAAAGATAACAATCGAAGGGTGGTCAGTTACAGGCACGGATTCAGGAATTTTTTTTTCAAGGGGGGGGGGGGGTCAGATACAGGTACATGTATTGTTGTATAAAAATTTGTTGATAACATTCGATTATTCAAGATTTTATAGAAGTGTGACATGACTTTTGGGTCAACCCTTGTATTGACTTGTATTAATATTTATCTAAAGAATCAATTTTGTTAGTAAAGATAGTGCTATTCTTCTTATATTTTTGGACTCTTTTGTACATGTACAACGTGATACGTATAAAAAGAGGAGCAAGATAAAAGATTCTACGAATATCAGAGGTTTTATTTTATGAACAGGGTTGTCATTGTTACTAAAAGCTAGTAGTAAGTAGAATATTTGTTACAGTGTATTCTTTCAAAATGTCATTCTTAAAGTTTCCACCTAAATTGAATAAAAACTTATATTAGGAAGAATATGAACAATAATGATTTTGAATTCCAAGGAGCAGTGTTGGCTATAAAAAAATTAATCTGTTGAATATTTTAATGCTGCTTGTAGAATAATTTTCACATGCTTTTGAATGAAACAAAATTGTCCATGAACACATGTATATTCAACAAGATGTGTTTGTGAAACACTGATGCCCCCGTATAGCAACTTATAGCAAAGGTTAAACTTTCTCAAATGCAAATCAAATATGTTGGTATCCAAAGTAAGTTCTTGTCCCGAGGAATATACCTGTGAAATATGAAAGCCCTAGAAGCAACCATTTAAAAGATATGGAAAAGGTAAAAAAAAAATTCAAAGGTAAGTCAAACATCAAGGTCAAGGTCAAATGGTCAAAATTAATGGTGCCCAAGTAAAAGCCTTCGCACAAGAAATACACATGTGAAATATTAAAGCCCTAGCACCAACCGTTCAAAAGATATGAACACGTTTAAAGTTTATCAAAAGTAGGTCAAACTCAAAGGTCAAGGTCAAAGTTGTTGGTATTCAAAGGAAGGTCTTGTCACAAGGATTACATATGTGAAGTATGAAAGCCGTAGCACCAACCGTTCAAAAGTTATGGCCAAGGTTAAAGTTTTACAAATGTAGGTCAAACTCCTAGGTCAAGGTCAAAGGGTTAAAGTTGTTGGTATCCAAAGAAAGGACTTGTCACAAGGATTACACATGTGAAATATGAAAGCCATAGCACCGACTATTCAAAAGTTATGGCCAAGGTTAAAGTTGGGTAAAACTGGGTCAAACTCCAAGGTCAGGGTCAAAAGGTTCCCAAAGAAAGGTCTTGTCACAAGGAATACACATGTGAAATATGAAAGCCATAGCTTTAACCAATCAAAAGTTATGGGCAATGTTAAAGTTTCTGCGGACAAACAGATAAACAGACAGACAGACAGACAGACGGACGGACAGGGCAAAAACTATATACCCCCGAATCTTCGATACGGGGGCATAAAAATAAATTCTGAAAAATTGCTTTGTTCGTAATTTATAGTTGAAAATCTGGAGCTCACCGATTTGAAAAAAAAAACAAGATGTGTTTGTGAAACACTGATGCCCCCATATGGCAACTTATAGCAAAGGTTAAACTTTCTCAAATGCAAATCTAATAAGTTGGTACCCAAAGTAAGGTCTTGTCTCGAGGAATATACCTGTGAAATATGAGAAATATGAGAGCCCTAGCAGCAACCATTGAATAGATATGGAAAAGGTTAAAGTTTTTCAAAAGTAATTCAAACATCAAGGTCAAGGTCAAATGGTAAAAAATAATGGTGCCTAAGGAAAGGCCTTCTCACAAGAAATATACTGGTGAAATATGAAAGCTGAAGCACCAATCGTTCAAAAATTATGACCAAGGTTTAAGTTTTCCAAAAGTAGGTCAAACTCCAAGGTCAAGGTCAATGGATTGCAATTGTTGGTATCCAAAGGAAGGTCTTGTCACAAGGATTACATATGTGAGGTATGAAAGCTCTAGCTCCAACGATTCACAAGTTATGGCCAATGTTAAAGTTTTTCAAAAGTAGGTCAAACTCCAAGGTCAAAGGGTCAAAGTTTTTGGTATCCAAAGGAAGGACTTGTTACAAAAATTACATATGTGAAGTATGAAAGCCTTAGCACCAACCGTTCAAAAGTTATGGCCAATGTTAAAGTTTTTCAAAAGTAGGTCGAACTCCAAGCTCAAGGTCAAAGGGTCAACATTGTTGGTATCCAAAGGAAGGTCTTTTCACAAGGATTACACATGTGAAGTATGAAAGCCCTAGCTCCACCTGTTCACAAGTTATGGCCAAGGTTAAAGTTGGGTAAAATTTTGTAAAACTAGGTCAAACTCCAAGGTCAAGGTCAAATATGGTGGTACCCAAAGAAAGGTCTTGTCACAAGAATATGAAAGCCATAGCTCCAACCAATCAAAAGTTATGGGCAATGTTAAAGTTTTTGCGGACAAACAGATACACAAACAGCTAGACAGACAGACGGACGGACAGGGCAAAAACTATATACCCCCGAATCTTCGATACGGGGGCATAAAAAAAAGATTTGACGACCAGAGAGCTAGAGTTTTGCATTCATACAACTGTGTAATTTATTGCGCACAAACAACACACGGTTTGAGAGTTATTATAAATTTATATAAACCGTTTGTTCCTAACGTACGTAATCATTTACTACTTCCACAACAAATCATTCAAAAAAAAAAAAAAAACATCGGGTATAGCTCTTCTTGCCCAGAATTTATTCCAGTGAAAATTTTTGCTTGATTATAGTGCCATTTCGGGTGGCATGACCAACTATATATCCTTTCGCAAGTTTAGATATTAATTAAGACAAATATGAAGAGAAAATGAAGTACGCCGTAAAATTTTCTTAGGAAATGAATACAGCGTTGGTTTGTTTAAACAGCATAAGTTTTTAGGAATGGGATTCTGCTATTTGCATGTATATATCGGGTCTCTGCTGAGTTCAACCAAAGTGACGTGACTTGCTTCAGCTGTTTGTCACGTGACAGGTTTAAAATAGAAAAAAAAGACAGAGGATGCTTTCTCCTCCTCTAACTCTTGTTTCCAGCATGCAGGGATGCGTGTTTATTGCCCCGTGCACCAGATTGCTGTCGGGTATCTTCATCTTTTTTATTATGTTTTCAAAGAGTATTTGATTTAAATGTTTTTCAATCAGCTGAAAGTAACTTAATTGTGAAAATTATAATTCGATCGCAACTTCTTTTGAAATGTTAGCAGTGATTCTTGCATGCACAGAAAGCTTCGTAAAACTTAATAATTATTACTTTGACCATTTTTCAATAAATTAAAATTATGAATGAATGTATTTAGCTTTCAGAGATGAAATGAATGTATTTAGCTTTCATAGATGAGAGTTCAAGCCTCAAGTTCACTCTTCCATGGCCCCAGATCCCACCTTTGATGTTTTAGAGGTCCGTGTTTGCTCTGCTCCAAAAGTAAATGTTTAATGGACTTTTGAGCTCGAATACTGTTCGTTATCTCATGCTTCAATTTTTTTTTATCAAGTAACTCTCTTTTTTGCTACCCAAAATCAGTGGACAGATTATAAATTTGCAAGATAGCAAATTCTTATTCTTGGATACAAATGCATTCAAACCCAGACTACGTCTATTCTTTTAATAACAAATCTAACACCTTCATACGGAAGGATTAGAGCAAATAAACTTAAATATTGGATTTTAGATGACTCACTGCATTTATAACTACTCTTTTCAAGGGCTTCTAAATGAACACTTCACACAATATTATAGGATATTTCTGCACTTAAAGAAAAAGTATCTTATGAAAACTTTACATTTGATCTGTGTTCACAAACAAACGGTAATAAAAGACCCCCTCTGTCAGTAAAGTAAGAATAATCTTTCTCAGGAACCCAGCTCCACTGTCTATAATCATATGACAGTAATAACCCAAACGCTTCAGGGACGTCGTACTTCCAGTATTTTTCTTTGTAGTATGCATAAAGTTTCCCAGGATTCCAGTTTGTGTATGTGACGGTGGTGTTGTCATGGAATCTAAATTTTCCAGGATAATCTTGATTTAAGTAGCTAACTCGAACATAGAATACATCATCCAGATCTAGATCGTCCTCTGTAAATAAATGTATATCTGTTGACAGTTGTGATTTTAAGTAATCTCCTTTTCCTCTTGCTGATTGTGTTACATAAGAGAAATTTAAAGACATTTTTCAGATTAATTACTTTATCTAAAAATGATTACCTGGATGCACGTGTCTGATTCCTAAATTAAGTCCGTACCCCGATCCGTACCACACAAGTAACTCTGTATTCGGCTTCACGACTTCTGTGGTCATGTAAAACACTAAACCATCACAGAACACGGGATAGACGTTTTCTTCTTTAGAATTTCTTGCACAGTTGACATATCGTAGCCAGTTGCTTTTGGCTGGAGAGGCTGCGTCCACCAAATGCATCGTTGTGTCTTCATCGTCTAAGTAAATCTATTGAAAGAAATTATATAAGATTAAATACACATATAATAATCGAATTCTGTAACTAATAATATGTACTGTTTCATCTAAAGTTATTTCATGATAATAATCTGATCTTAACTTCAAATATACTGAATTATATACTGAGTCAAAAACTTAGAAATCAATCTTTTTAGTATATTGATAGCAAAAGTTACAAATTCCTGGTGTTCTGTGTTCTCTGTGTAATTTCGTATCATGATCGGATACTGTAATAGCAGTTTTCATTGCTTGACTTAAAAAGTACATACACTCCATGCATACAAAACATCACCATTGTTTTCCAACAACTCTTCCCCTTCGTAGATCCCTATCACTTTATAAATGGGGATCTGGGTTTCTGCCCATGCCCCAAGGCCTGCGTCGGGAATACTGGACAGCTTGATGGAGAAACCTGCAGGTGTTGTTAAGTTGGCACGGTCATTTTCATCAAATTCCACAGGAATCTGAATAAAAAGCAGTTAGTAAATTAGATATATGTTATATGGCCCTTAACTTTGCGTTTATTTCGTTCCAGTTTTTTTTCGCCAGTTATATTATTCACAAAATTTCCAAAATTGATTTGGCAAAAACGAAAAAAAATCACTTAAAATGCAGTTTAGTGAGTTAGTAAATTCTAACCATGTTGGGAAGCAAGGTGAGGACAGCACCGTTTACAGAATTTATTTCTGTACGTCAAGTCTGAAATACTTAGGATTCACACGAGACAGAAGTATGAACGACAAGTATTTCTTACCTATTCGTCGAAAAGCGGAAACGTATGGCAATCTGACATCTTTCAAAAGTATATATTCATGAAATCTGTATTAAATTTTCCAAAATGAACGTACTGTTTCTCTACATACGAGAGGGAATAAGTTAGAATTTGTCCGAGAATGTATTTTTAACAAATCTGATGATATTGTTTGCTTACATCGCAACGTAAAAAAAAATTAAAATTGTATATACAGAACTAATCAAACAGTCAAAGAACAGATAGTCGGATTGGTCAATTAACACTTAGGGTAAAATTAAGACCTTTTAAATACTACTAACAGTAATGTTAACTCAAGATTACTATATTCATTTAGTATATGCTGACAGAACCCCCTGCCCCCGATTTCTATGAAAGAGAACAAAAGCAGACAAACGATTTACAAAACATTGGATTTGTGAATTGAAATCTTCAAATAATTACAATAAATCGATGATCCATTCACGCAACCGATCATGAGCGTGGAAAACAATCTTACACTGATAATAAAACAGGCATTGCATACATCAAGTTTGCACCACGAGTTGCTATTGTTCTTAAAAAGAATTTATAATGTGAAGAGAAGTCTGAAAATCATAGTTATATTTTCCTATAAAATTTAAACGATTATATAGATGAAATAAGAATATTTTCTGCACACACACACCCTCACACACACACACACACACACAGAGAAAGAGAAAGTGAGAGAGAGAATGTGAATCAACATTCAGACAGCGATTTTCAAAAGTAAGAAAGAGAAGAAATAAAAGATAAAACTTAATTTTCACAATACACTGTTTTTCAATTCTTAAAAAATAACACTTATTCCTGTGAAGCTTTAAGGCTGAGTTTAAACAAAACTGCACATCAATTATGATAAAGTTTCAATGAAAGTGAGGATTATGTAGTTGTGCAAGTTGTGAAGTCGTCGATCCTGTTGAATTACTGTAAAGAGTAGCGATGTTGTATTTAAAGACCATTGCTACAATAAAAAGACGAATGGATGGATTTGTATATATATTTTAGAACTTATTTTGATTGTAAATGATTCAGATGTTTAATTCATGTACCTAAAATATCAGGAAACTTTCTTCGAAGTTCAGATTTTTCTTAACTTTTTGCCTTTTGTAGCAAGTGCACTTAAGCAGAAGTAACAATGTTGTTTCAGAATGTTAATTAAAATTGTTTCACTATAACAGAGAACATCAAACTTGTTTTGACGCAGAGAGTGACAACATTCTATTCTAATTAAAGTTACAATTTTGTATTGTAAGAGAGATTAACAGTGTTTTATAGTAGCAGAGATTGACAAGTTTGCATTGTAATAGAGAGTAAGGATGTTGTAAGGAAACAGTTCAATGTTATATGGAAGAAAAAAGTTATAATTCTGCACTGTAAACGAGTAATACTGATATATTGTAAAGAGACCTTTGTAGAATGTTACATTGTTATAGAGAATAACAATGTTGTATTTTAGCATAGAGTAAGAATTTTGCATTGTAACAGAAAACAGCAATGTTGTATCGTAACAAAAGAATAACAATATTGTTCTGTAGCAAAAGTAACAGTTTTGAATTGTAGTAGAGAGTTACAATATTGTATTGAAACAAGAGAGTAACAATATTGTTTTGTAGCAAAAGTAACAATTTTGCGTTGTAGCAGAGTGTAACAATTGTGTATTGTTTAACAGAGAGTTACAATGAAGTATTGTTTAACAAACTTAGGATAGTTACAATGTCGTACTGTAATAGAGAGTAAAATTGTTGTATTGTAACAGGAAGTATCGACGACCCTTCAATATACAGAGTTAGTTGGTAGTCTATCATTTAATTAGAACATTATTGTGCTATGAAACACATTAAATTACCTTGGCATTTGGGATGTACAGTTTCGATGATGGCATTAAATCATTAAACATCTTGTAAAACTCACAAACTAGAAAAGAACACATTCTTAATATAGACTGTGATCAATTAATTCCATCTATTTAGCGATAAAAAAATAAATTATAGGTGATTATGTTATATGCAATGAAAATAGTCAACAATATTTAAAGATGTAGGGATCTAGAAGCTGGCTTTTTAATCAAAAAGGTACATGTACATGTATTGCGAAACAAAGATTAAAAACCCTTCAATTTTCATTAACACAAAGTTGGCGATTAATTACTTTTTAATTTTGATCCATGGGTCCACGGGATGAGTTGTCGAAAATGATGCTGAGGAATACAAATACCAATTAGTCACGTGATCAAAATGCCAAAAAAAAAAAAAAAAAAAAAAAAAAACAAAAACAAAAAAAACCCCCCGAAACCTTAGCTGTAAACGATGACTGCACTTAACGCCTGTTTTGGGTGTTTTTTCGGTTGCTTCTGTTGCTTTTATATCTAGTAAACCTTATTTCACTTTTGTATGTTTATGAAAGAATCCTGCCAATTTGAAAACAAATTTAAATCTTCAAATGCTTTTAGGCTGTGATATAATAAAATGATTTAATGTTTTTTGTCCTTAGTGCTTTCCAAATATAGTGAATTTACACTTACTTGCCCTTGATTGAACATTAGATATGCGTGAGAGGTGGAGCTAACATTGTAAATATGGGTCTTAAATTAGACTTGATAAAAAAAAATGACATGTTTGAA
Organism: Saccostrea echinata; assembly: GCF_033153115.1. NCBI lineage: Eukaryota > Metazoa > Mollusca > Bivalvia > Ostreida > Ostreidae > Saccostrea > Saccostrea echinata. The sequence goes on along the minus strand of NW_026889774.1, from coordinate 5,206,121 downwards.
AAAAAGAACGTGATCACTCTTTCCAATCTCCCTCTCCATTCTGTATGGCACAAATACACTTCTGACAAAGGTTTCAAAACGAAACTAACAATATGAGCACGTCAATGTAATTAAAGCAGATTGTATATCAATGCCAGATGACTTAACGTGTTCGAACACAATGTCCTAGTTAGCACAAAACATGCTACCTTACAAGTCACGTGACAGAATTTAGTATTCACAAAGTTACCGGAGGTAGGACATCACGTGGTGAATTATAATATTCAACATGTCACAATCCTTGGTTACAACACAGTGAGCGAATGTAAGAAAAGCAGTTTTTTCTCTTTTTAACCATGAGCGCATGTTTGTCTATTAATCTACTTTTGACACATTATTATTTATGCAAATATACAACTACTGTGAAACGGAGAGCAATAGACAAACATGCGCTGACTATGTATAAAGTCAGTAAAAAAGTGGGTGTCCTCATTATTACGGAGATTCAAGAAATTGTGATGACCCCTGCCTTTGAAAACAGATTCAAACTTCGTAAATACACACTTTTATTAAACGTATTTACATAAAGTTGTAGATTGGATGTTGACCATTCTTGAAATGAAAAGAAAAATGCTTGTTTTGAAAGTTTATTTTGTTGCAAATTTCGCATGTCCTTAAGTGCAGTCATCCTTTGATCATTTACCAACCTGTATCTATATCCCAACAACTTTTTTAAAATGTTATCTTTTATTGACACTTTTGACTGACTTAATATATGCACATTTATAATTTTAATCCGATGAAGTTTATTTTGGTCAAAACCCTACGGTGTAGGCTGTAGATTGAATTCCTTGAACACCTGTTTCATTTATGTAATTATGATGTTAATCTTAAATTGAGTAGTTTGTTTATGATTCTGCAATTGAATTTTTTAAAAAATGAGAAACTGCACCTATATGCATTGAAAGATAAACATTAATTGCTCATACAATGTTATATGAAAACATTTGCAAATGTGAATATTATTGTACATTTCAATACCCATATTTATTGTGTTGCCTGCAGGGGCAGAGCGACGCTTAGGGATCACTTTACCCGGTGTCTGTCTGTTCTTGCTTCCGTCTAGTCTGTCACTCCCTATATCTTAAGAAATTTAAGAAGTATTGGATTTGATACTTTGCACATATATTGCTTGGTACATTGGTTTTTGTAAAATGCTACGGTTACCGACCTCCTGACCCTTGAATTTGACCTTTGACCTGCTTTGCAAAATAGTTCAGTGTTCCGAAATACAGCATCTTTTTGATACTTAAGAGGTAAATTTATGCTATTTAGCATGTGCACTGTTTGCCATAAAACAGTATCAAGAATACCAGAGTTACAATCCACTTGACCTTTGACCTGCTTTGCAAAAGTATTCCGGACGATTGATTAACTTGTGTCTTTTGAATTTTGAGAGACAGGGTTTTATAATTAAACTTAATTAGACATATCATATGTTCATGAGCTAGCTAATGACACTATACTTTATAATTTTATTCTATACAGTTACCACACAAACTAATATTTAAAATACTATGAAAATACATCGGGATCGGTATTATACCAAAATGATCGTTGCAGTAAATTTAATTAAAAGCAGACTGAAATTTCTTTTGGAGATAGTTGGATAATGAAATTGAGTGGCCTATATGTTCATATGGCAGCAGATGTTATGTTCACTCTCACACAGGTATTATAGCTGTACTTAAAAAATATAACATTAGAAATTTTAGAATATAAAAATGTTTAACCCAGCGTCAGCAACATGTTTTATCTGAGAGCGGGAACTGAGCATTATGTTTAATTTGGCACTTTAATATTCTAGCCATGAGTTGCCATCCGGTGATTCCTCCCTATAGATTGGCGCTCCCGTAATCCGGGCCATACATGTACAGTAGGAGCACAAAAGTGTTGAGTAAAAAAGTTGTCGCTAGAACATATCATAAATTCGCGCGTATTAAAAGTTGTGTGTTCAGAGTTCGAGTTTTGGAAATCCCCATGAAATATAAATAGGTCAGTATGAGTGACGTATAGCATGACGTATATTTCATCGTCTGCTTATAGTTTTGTTGACATTCTATCTCGGTAACAAAATGGAGACGAAACGTCAAGAAATTCACAACCCTTGAAACAAATTATTGTAGAACTTTATTCAAATGGATCGGTGGAAAACTTGCCAAGATCAGGCCGGCCTCGTTCAATTGACGATCGGGAATATCAGAGGCTCCAGAGATCGGAGAGCACCTCTAGGAGAATTAACTGCACGATTTAATGAAAACAGAACAACTTCAGGGTCTCAGAAGACTATCAAACGTAGACTTAAAGAAAATGGCTTCACTTGAGGTGTGTATAAGAAAAAAAGTTGTAATTCAAAATGTCAACCGAAAGAAACGCCTGTCGTGGTGTAGGAAGAAGAGGTGATAGACTGTGCAAAATCAGTGGTCAGAAGTAATTTTTTTTATTTATTTATTTATTTAATTTGACAAAAACCACATGTGGCGCAAGTCATACATACAGTAAACAAATATATAGTCACAAAGATTTTGTTATATTAAATGCATCACGTATGAAGTTAGAAATATTTCTTGTTGATTTAACATCTGCAGAATTAAGAATTTCATAAGATATACAATGTATTGTTAAAAAGTGTACAAAATTCACTTCTTAGTTGTTTATAGAGAGGACATACAAATAAAAAATGATGTTCATCTTCAACAACAGTTTGACAATTAATACAATGTCTTTCATCTCTTGGTATAATTGGATTACAATATCTGCCAACCTCTATCTGTAATTTGTGGGCACTTATTCTTAATCGAGTCAAAAAAGAACGAAGATTCATGGAAATTAAAAAAATTAAGTATGGTTGAATTTCAAGCTTGTTTAGATTTCCTTAACTTATTAACTGGTTGTAGAATGATAATTTACCATTACCTTTTTCTTTGATATGTCTTATATCCCTAAAAACTATATTCTCAAAATACATTTCAAATTATTTTCAAAATCATTTATTGATAATGCATTAGCATTTGAACCAATAACTTCATCAAGTATAATTTGTATACAGTTTTGCCAACATGTTTTTTCCATTTCCTGCAAGTTTTTCATCCTCTAAATATGCATGTTGTAAAAGCAAGTTTGAGTTCTCTTGATCTGAAACAATTTTTTGTAATCTGTAATAATATCTATATAATAATTTATATATTCTGAAAATAATGGGAAGTGCACCATACTCTAACTGCTAAATTAGAAGCTTTATTTATGGACCCCTAAAATCTCTTTCAAGATGAAATTTTGATTTTTTTCGTTTGGAGTTTTATCAAAGTCTTTTGTCAATTTTTTAAAATCACTTATCCAGATTTCCGAAGCATAAGTCAAAATTGGCATAATGCATGATTCATATATCTTAAACTGAGTCTTTCCTGAGAGACTAAGATTGCTTGGTGATTTTGATTTGATTTAGCGACGAATCTCAGATATGTGTTGGTGAGAAAAACCTCGTTTGTTTGGAAAAAAGCAGGAGAGGGTTGGAGACCTGGCCCGAGAATTGACTTAAGTCAAAATTTCAAATCAATATAACTTTTGAAATAATTTTGATAATGAAACAAAATTTTCATTTTATGTTTGAACTTGAATTGATGTAATACAAACCTGCAAAATTTTATGCAGATATGCTAAATAAAACTTAAGATATTCAAAATTTTGACTTAAGTCTTTCTCAGTTTATGGTCTTGGGGCCTGATATAGAACCACGACAAAATGGCCCCAAGTTCAGCATTATGTCGAGTTGAAGGGAACATTAATTCCGCATGGAAATTACTTTTTTCAGGACGATAATGCTCGATCCAGTACATCTTTTTTGTGTAACAGGAAATCATTGCCAGAAATCGAATAAAAAACATGAGCTGGCCTGCACAGTCTCCGGACTTTTAGTCCCAGTGCACATATAAATTCCGCAGACGAACTTTTTCAGCATTATACGCTAAAGACATTGCAGGACAATAACGTAAATTATATTAAAGACCTTTTTCATTCTTTTCCAAGGAGAATACAGCAGGTCATTAAATTGAAGGGCCATCTTACTAAATACTGAGGTAAGTTATTTTGTGTTTTTATCCTAGCAAGTCAGCTGTCAAGTGTTTTTGGCAAAAGTTGTCCCTCTTGTGTTGGAAATTTCTCAACACTTTTGTCCCCCTACAGTAGCTTATGCTATGGAGGCCGCAAAAAAAAAAAAAAAAAAAAAAAATAAATAAATAAAAAAAAAAAATTAAAAAAATATCAATTTCATTATTAATTAGCTGATTACCTTTGAGGGTTGGGGAATCTTATTTCTTTTTGGTTGTCAATTTTTATACGACAAATGCTGTTCTATCGATCTTACTTTCCTTGGATTTTTTTTTATTTTGCAGGCAAATGCTTGAACTTTACTGCTAGTAGCAAATAAGTAGCTGACCACCTTTAGACTTATTTTAATCTTTAATGATGCTATAAAGCAGGCGACACATGCGTTCTTTGGAACACTCTAGACTGGAGTGTTTGTAACTGAACTAGTTCATTTATTTTGTATACTAACATTTTTTAGCTTGTTTTTCTGTTGCTTCCAACTTCAGATGTGATTTCCGCAGACTCTGAGAAAAAAAAGAATTTAAAGTTATAATTTTGAGGAAAATATGTTACGAACTTTTTTCATAGAATATAAAAAAATAATTATATAAATGTACCTCTCGTTTGGGTATGCCCCGATTGAATATAGGGTTATGTGCTGAAAAATAAATTAATGTACAGTACATATAATGATTTCATATTATATATAAAGCGAATGCAACTGACATCGAGATTTATATTTTTAGCTTGCATTGTTTCGCAGATCTATAATTAATTACGATCATGTATTTATTTATAATAATTGTTAATTATAATTAAATTCAATTGATTTATAAAAAAGGGACAAACATTGCACTTGTAAACATTGAGCTTGGTTAATTTATTTTACACTTCTTGTTAGCTTGGCCGATAATAATTATATATTTACATTTCCAAATATTCTTCCTAAAGATTCTTTGCAAATTAAAAAAAAGTTCTCATGAACTACCTTTGGATGAGTGCGAATATTTCCACTGTGATGTAAATAGTGCGAATTTATTTTTCTTCAAAAATGATCGTTCAATGACAAAAAATATGTAGCAAATCATCAGAAAATAATGTAAATATAAGATATGAATTTAATTTTTGAGAATTCATGAGGTATATGACTACAACGCTTCACGCCGGCATATTTATCATCAAGCGCTAACGCACTTCTTGAAATATGCCGGTGTGAAGCGTTGTAGTGCTTGTCCTCATAAATTCTCAAAAATCAAATTCATCTCTTAACATATCACCTATTTCGTCACCTTATGCTCAATAAAAACAAGAAAAAAGGATCAAATTATTTAAAACAATCAAAATCGCTTGACAAAAGCAACTTTAAATTCTACGCATGTTAACGCACGATTACGAAAAAACGGTTGTTGTTTTTCGCTTTGTTGCTATGTTTGACTTTGTTTTTATGCATTGATCATCTCTAATTAGCGATTAAACAGTCAAATCCCCTCCAATTCAATTCAAAATTTCGCCAAATGACGATCCATGAATATTGTAGCGACAGCCGAAATTACACAAATATTTATTTTTTTTATTTCTCAAAAAAATTCTATGTAATGTAAATGTGCGAAAAAAGTGACATGCTCCGTGACACACGCCGCTTTATCTAAATAAATTACCTGTATATTTTTCAAAGATCGTCGGGAAACACCAAATCTTTGCATATTTATTGAAAAATACGTATAGTTTTTATCTGCAGATTTGCTGGTTTCTTGCAAATATATATAGCGGGATTACTAGAGAACTTGTCCGCGAACTTTTCTAACAACCCTCGTATTTATACTGAATAGATCATTTGCTATGTGTTCACCATTGTTAATTGTACACCCACATCTTAATATAAAAAAAGTCATATGAACGTATGACTGCAGTTTGTGTTATATAAAAGACCTATAACTTTTTTTGAAGACGAAAATTTTAAAATGTGTGGCTTGCATGTATTTTCAAAAAGGCATACGAGGGATGTTCCAACAATAATGGCACTTTGCTGTTAAATTTTCACCAACATTTATTAATCTTTGATCCTTTTATTCGTCCCTGCCCTTCGAAGTATTCACCCTTGGCCTGGATACACGAACAATCCACTTTTGGAAACAATTTTCATACTCCTCAATAGGGATACCCATCATATACTGATAAATTGCAGATCCAGGGGCATATCGTGATTCGTATTTTTTCTGCAGATAGGAGGAATTTAAGTTTTGGGGAACAGAAAGAAGTCACAATGCGTGCTCTGTGTGCAGTCGCATTGTCGTGCAAAAGTCGGAGATACTTCATACCCGTTTCGGGGTGACGACTTTCGTAATATTTCTTCAGTTTTTAAAAAAAACAACAAACATTTTTATAATTTTTATAGTAGTTACCTGTGACTATCTTGCCCTTTGGCACAGGAATGTGCAGAACAGGGCCTTTATTGACAAAGAAAATAACATATAAAACCTTCTTCAAGATTCGTAATCTTTTAGCAATACTAGGACCTTTTGCACTCTTTGATATCCAGATTTTGTTAGAACGCTTACGTTTTGGCTCAAAACAGTATACCCAGGTCTCATCACTAGTAACTTAATTATCAAAAGTTTTTTTGGTATATTTTGGATTCAATTTTAATAATCTCTTTGCCTTTTCAACACGATCTCTCTTTTGTTAATTGCAAAGCAAATGAGGTATCCACCTAGCGTTTATCTTTCTAAGCATTAGCATTTTTTCAAAATACCACGAACACGTGCTAATGACAAATTGTCGCCCGAGCCAAGTTGTCTCACGGTATATCTTGCATCTTTCTGTAAGATTTGATGGATTTTTACGATGTCATTACTGGTTGTAACTATTGCAGGGCGACCTTGGCGAGCAGCATCTTTGAGGTGTTGTAACCTGTTTTAATCTGAAATATCCCTTCGGCTCTGCTCTGAATTTCACCAATTTTTAAAAAGCATTCCCAACATTGAATTTCATCAACAACAATAGCATTAGATTCAAATGGAAAATAATTTGGAGTATGAAGAAAGTTTGATATGGTGAATAGAAAGATCAATATTTTTTTTTTATCTCAGCATAAAATTAAAATTATGAGGTATAACTATATGACAATAATATTTACTGTCAAAGCTATTTAATTCATATAAGAAAACATAATGAAGCGTTTGCTTTTAAATCAGAATATCGCATTGTTTTCTGTGCTTGTAAAATAAAAATGCATCCATCTATACAAGTTATCAATCCACCTACAGGCGTTATCCTTTTTCAATTTTTTTTTTTTAAGAGAAAAAATATTAATTAACTGATTATAAAAAATTCTGCATCTACAATTCCTGTAACAATTAAGAGAATTATATGTTAAGAGATCGAAATATCTCAATTTTAACAGCTTGAAGGAGCTGAATATAAATGTTTTAGGTAAACAATTATAAGAAATTAACTGCATAATGGTCCTCATTAGTAAACTCTGGTAAGACAATTCATTGGATTGCTTGGAATAATATCCTTCGAAAGTTATCTCTTTTATCAGACGGACATTACACCTTAAATTTAAGCTGACATGAACTCTTAAAAATGTGATATTTTCATCCTTGTACGACTTATTTCATTCCCGTGTGTAGGTTTTTTTTTCTTCTTTTCTTTTCCTTTTTTTTGGCTTGTCAAAAAAAGGAGACAATTTTTTCAGCAGGTTTTATCCACTCTGCCCCAGAAAAATTCCTCGATCTGCCCTTTTAAGGACTATATCATTTCCCAAGATTTTTACTACATCGGATTTTATATGCATTATTACTCTTACATGTATGGATGCTTACACATGAGAGAGAGAGCATACATGTACTTGTATTGAAAATGCAAACAATATTTATCTATAATCTTGCGGTTTAGGTTTTAAGTAATCCTTAAACTATCTTTTAAGATTTTCTCAAAATACAAGAAATTGAATAGGTACCAAATTTTAGACTACCTGCGGAAACTCTCCAATATGGAAAGACTTTCTATACATGCATATAAAACAGGCACGTAGCACCGTTTCTCAAAATGTGTGTATGCGAGGGGGAGCGGGGGCAGTAAAATGATTGACAAGCAAAAGAAAAACTTTAGGCACGTAAAAATTGGGGGAAGTGAAGAAGGAAAACAGGCATTTAAAAAAAACTCTGTAGTCAGAGGAGGGACAGATTCCATTCATACTATCATTTTCGGCAGAAAAATATTTGAGTACAATGTACAATAATGTTGGATTAGAGTTGCGGGGGGGGGGGGGGGCAGCCAATCTTAAAATAAAAAAAAATCCCTGTCGAACGCGTGGGTGGGGGATGCCCCCTTTTCCCGAGCATAATGTTTTACTGTTTAGTATGAAATACACAATCAAAGGCTGATCTCCTCCACTTTTTGTTGCACTATAGTTAAATCCTCGAAAAAGTTGTCCCTCCCCATTCCCGCCACAAAATAGGATTTTGGAGATTTTTTTTAAATATTTTATCTTTTTATTTATTTATTTTTTTTATTATTATTATAATTTTCATTATTATTATTATTTTTATTATTTTGCTTGTCAAAGATTTTTCAGGTAAAGTGTCAATTATTTCTTAGATGCAACGTGCCTGAAAGACACTCTGAGAAAAGGGAGTATCCCCCCCCCCCCCCGGCTCCACGTATGTGTATATTTGTTAATTTGTGTTCTGGTTAAATGCTCTCATGTCGTGTTCTAAATCATTTTTTTTTACACCAAATTACTCAGTTTAGTTTTTAGATAATCAGCAATCAGACTTTTTTTTTAGTGATTTCTTATTTTTTACCTAGTCGCGCAAATACTAATTCTCTTTTTTCCCCGACCAAAATCTGATCAGCACGGACTAAGCGTATTCGAGTGCTAGGCTGTACGATGAAGTGACAACGTGTTTACTGTTGAGTATTTATGGAGTTTATTACTTTTTGTGATGTATATTTCAATAAATGGAATATAAGGTGTAAATTATTCGGCATGTGCACATCTTCGAACGGGTACAGTGGTCTTTTTCCAGGTATGAGTAAGTTTAGAGTGTTCGACGTGTTCTCTCGATATGCATCAATTGTATTTGAATGCATAGGGACATGCATAGGAAATACACTGGTGGAGTGATGGTTTGTTCCATTCTTACGATAGATTATTGCAAATTGTTTGTACGAGTTTTACTGTGTATTATTTCAAGTTTATTGTGCATATATTGGTATGCTTTTAAAAAACACGCGCAACTATGTTTCTACTTCCAAACTTGCATTTATGTTATTCAAAACGATAATTATTCATGATTATTGTTATGACTGTTTTTATCTGTTCTGGTTTTAAAATGTTTTCATCAATTCATGTGTTCCCCAAATACTTTACTATCGGAGATGTGCACGCGTCGATAGCCAAACCAAAAATTCACTCAAGTGTAACGAGTTCAATGGGGTATATATCGTTACAATAGAGAAATACCGACATCTTACGAACGAACGTAACTCGCCCTAACTTCCCGTATCTCGGTAGTTTTCCCGGGACCAGTTATTGCACCTAGTTTAAAATTAATAAATCGGAAAAATTAAGTATATGTGTATAATAGAACGGACAGTATTTCAATCACTTTGTAAATGATAATTTCTCCTGTCTAATTTTCTGTAATCACTTACAATGTAATTAAAAGCGTACAAACAGAAGAAAATACGCCAAAATACCTATGACGGGTTAGGAAACACATTTGTCATGCGTCAGTGGTTATATGTATACATGTATATATTAGTGTGCGCTGTGTTCATTTGGGGAAAGTTACGTTTTATAGCATGGATTGATTGATTGATTGTATATTGTTTAACGTCCCTCTCGAGAATTTTTCACTCATATGGAGACGCCACCACTTGCCGGTGGAGAGCTGCAAATTTTGTCCTATACTCGGCACTTACGGCCATTGAGCAGTGAGGGATCTTATTCGTGCCAGCACCTACTGCGACACGGGACCTCGGTTTATACGGTCTCATCCGAAGGACCGGTCTCCACGTCCCACAGTGGGATTCGAACCCGTGACGTAAGGATCAAGTCCTTACTTCGCGACTCTAGAGCAGACACTCTAACCACTGCGCCACGCGGGCGACTATAGCATGGATGAAATCTAAACTCATACCCTGTATAAATCCATGCAAAGGCAACAAGTTACTAGGTGATGCGCTTATATAGTATCTTGTATTTAAAAGTGTACATTTATGTGTTTGTAAGAGAGAGAGGAGAGAGAGAGAGAGCACAATGGACAATAAGTGTTGTAATGAATTATACAGTGTAGTATTGTTTTCTAACGTTTCAGAAATCAACCATTAAAAATCAGAAAATAGTTGGCACTTCTCCGGAAAACGTAATATTTTTAAAGTGGTCGCACGTAGATGTTTGTGTACTTGGGGAGGGAGAGGGGGTCGAAGCTCAATTAATCGAATCAAATGTCCATTTTCAATACATTTAAGTAAATACATGGAATACTACGATTAAAAGTGGAATGGGGCAATGCATGTATATGCAATAATTTTTTTTTCCATACCGTATCTAGTAAAAGAAAAAGTAACTTCATAAAGAAAGAAGGGTAGGTTTTTCTTTATGTGAAATATCACTTCAAAGAAATAAAAAAGCATTCATATGATAGACAGTGTCTTCTTGGATGATGTTTTATGTTGCAATCTTCACTTAATTTATCTTTCGGCTGCCTTTCATGATATATGTTATATCTGTATAGATATGTGGATTATAAAAGCTGCAAATTATGCATTTTGGTAGGGTCACAGACGTTTTAAATGGGGGGGGGGGGCAGAGAAAAAAAATCAACTTACCTGAAAAAACCTGGCAAGCAAAAAAAACTTTCTTCTTTCGGTACGAATTTTTTTTCATACTTTACTACATTAGCCTTATTTGACTGTACTGCAACAAAAGGGGGGGGGGGGGCAACAAGCCTTTCGATGAACATTTCGAACAATAAAAAGTAATGTGTGCAAAAGGTGGGGCAGACCCCTCTGATGCTTCATGTCTGTGGGTGCTGTATATTTATTAAATTTTCTTTGCACTCAAGCTATGTAGCATTATGTCATTGTTTGTTAAGCATGCATTATTCGTCAGAATATAAAATTACAAGATACACTGAATACGTGAAGGGTAACTTTGACCCCGCACTCAGAGTAATTTCGACCGAAGCTCTAATGTACAGAGAAAAAAAACTATATTCGAAATTATAATTTGCGTCATCTTTAAGGAAAAAAAAAATCATAGATTGATTCAAGTATACTGACAAAAAGATACTGTAGTTCTCAAAATATGAATAATTTAAGGACATCATTCATTAGTCGAATTAGAAACATATACTTTTCGTCTTTAAAAGTCGGAGGGGTTGGGGGAGCCAGAGAAAAAAAATCAACTTACAAGAAAAAATCTGACAAACAAAAACAAAACAAAACAAAAACAAAAAAGGGGGTGGGGGTTTAAAGTCGAAAATCCTTCTTTCATTGGGGGGGGGGGTCCAACTTTTTTGGAACAAAATTTTCTTCATACATTATCATATAAATATTGGGTCGGTAGATAGGTAATAATTTTTTTTCCAGAAAATTTCAACATTCTTATTGATGGAGAAAGAAAATTCGGGAGAAAATATCATCGTTTCCTCAGGTTAAACAAGTTTTGAGTCGGGTCATTTTTACCCAGTCGGTGAGGGCAAAGAAACAATTTTTAAAGATGGTCTAACCTAATTTGGCTGATACCAACGTGTCTGGAAATTACTTACCGAAGCAGCATTCATGTGTACAGGGGTTACTAAGGCCAATTTCTACTCAGCTGATTTGCATTGCATTTTAATTTGTAAAACCTGAATATTTTGAATGAAATGTGCATGAGTTTCAGTTGCAAAATCATTCTCATATATATCACGTCAGGAATAGCTATTGATTAATTTTCTACGCAGATATTGTCAGAGGTGATAATTCCTTGTAATGGCTAAGAAAACTATCAAAATAAAATTAAACCCGGCTTCAATATACATGCACATGTATTATAGCGATATCATGAATCCGTGGGAAAAAAGCCCGTTCGTAATTTTTTCGGTTGATAAGGCTTCTTCTTAGATACATACGATCCTTAGACGTAATTTTGCTCCAGTCTTTGCCCCCTCCCTCCCCCCTTCTCAGCTCTTTGATTTTTTTTCATTAAATATTTCGGATTTCCAACGATTCGGCATGAGCATTACTGTAGAGTCCTAAATATACGCGAGGAATAAATTATCGCGTAATTACGCTAGAAGCACCACTCGCGAAATAAATTACTCGCTTTTATTTTTATGGTGCTTTACTGTATGTAAAATCTCTAAGATACATCACCCATTCCCGAATTATTGTTCTCGCGATTTGACGCCCTTCGGCCATTTCGCGATATTGAGTACTCGCGTAAAATAAGGAATCTACTTAAGAGACATAATATGTTTAAAGAGACACTGTGACGGACAAACGGGAAAATTTACAGAAGCAAATTTTTGCAAGACACATGCAAATTTAATTCAATTCTTGAAAGTATTACGTTTCAGAAAATTACAGGTTTCAGAACCTAAAAAATCTACTTTTGTGGAGAAAAATACAAGTAAAAATAATTTTAGTTTGCCCCAACACGAAAAAGAAAACTTAAAAGAAACACATGATATTGACTCACTATGTAACTTTAAATGCGCCTCTGCTGCATCAAAATTGGCACCGTATATGATTTACATGTACAAAGTTTAGCCAGTAGTGTGAACAAAAAGGACATTGTTTTATGTTTATTTTTTTAACTCTCCCTCGCCCTCTTTTTCGTGAGACAGAATCTTTGACTTCATGCTTCAAAATGAGACATTTTTTGTTTTCCTTTTACATGTGTATTTCCCTTTTCGGAACCCCTTTGCTCGTTTAAATGTCCATTGAAATGTATTGTAGCGTCACGGTAGCGACTACGACGAGAAGTAGTTTTGAGGTATCCTGCGGGGATTTTATCTTTTGAAATCGCAATAACATTGAAGAGTTTAATAATGCAAATGTGAGTACAATGAACGATCCCCTTTTTTGGTTACGTTCGTTCGTAAGATGTCGGTATTTCTCTAATAAGACAAGGTATCTGAAAGAAATATGGCGGAATAGTTGGTATGAAACAAGTCGTACATTGATGCAAATTTTGCGTTTTTAAGAATTCATGTCAGCTTTAAGCAACCCACCTACAAACAGACCTATGAGACATTTGACCATTACCATAGATATCACAGACCTCACGATGAATATCTAGGGGTTTAATGCCAAGTAAGGACCTACCTTTTATAAAGGCCCTAATTTCAATGAAGGGCATTTTGCTCTTTAGTATAGTGTAATGAATACACTATAAAGCAATGTACATTGTAGCTAAGTCAGTGATATTGTGAACATGAAATTTTCTTCCGCTACGGTTCGGTGATCAATCTAACCTGTTAATGTGGTTTTGAACAGTAAGATATTTACACGATTTTCACGCGAAGAAGGTGAAATGACAAATGTAAACAACGAATGAACGTTTTAGATTACCTTCCATGTATTTTGTGAGAGCCATTTCTTTCTCTCGTGAATTCAAAATCACCATTTCTCCTCCAGTTTTTTCACAAATCTCGACAGATTTTGCCAACGTTGCTCTTTCGCGATGGAACGAAAAACACCAATTAGCGACATTGACAAATCCCTCTTTACATTTTGGATTTCCTGTAGGGTTTGAGTACCAAAGGAAAGAATATGTTCAATGAAACTTTAAGAATCTACGACAAAATGTAGGATTTAGAAGCAGAAGTATTCTTACCTAATGTAAAGACCATAAAGTTAAATATCCAAGCTACTTGGAAACTCAACATATCATTGAAATTCTTCTATTTCACTAATAGTTTTAATGTTTTATATTGCTTCCTCATTCTTTCATTCCTGACAGAGCATTTAATTTTAAATACACCTAATGCTGATCGAAGTTTTTACACGCGGAAAATATTTACACGGAGTCTAATCAGATAAAACTGATTTAAACGTATGTAACAGTTATCGTTTAAGGTATTCTATGTATAATGAAGGAATATTGAACAATTTTGAATCATTTTAAACTAGTTAAAATGTTAAATGTATATTGCTGGATAACGGTGAAAGTGAAATGAACCAAATTCACATGACTAATAACATATAAGAAGCCGGTCTTTTTGCACTTTAAACGTTTTATGAAGAGTTATTTGCCATTTATGAAAAGAAGCAAATCTTAATTTTGTCAAAATATCTTTGGTAATACCAAAGATATTTTGACAAAATTAAGATTTGAAAATGATCAATTTTATATCATATTTTAATATAGAGAGAGTTTACGCATATTTTCACCGAGAAATTTGTTTGAAAATAAAATTACTTTACACATGCGCTGTCCATAGACGTAAAATTCAAGTGCAATTAAATGGACAATAAACAAAATTTTGTAAATTCCTTTGGTGGAGTATTTTTATTTGATAACACCACAGACCTTTGGATCGCTTAAATCAGACTTTAAAAAATTGGGATGTATAAAAAAGATATTTTTTAACACCTTAATTTTTTAAAGCGATCTAAGGGCCTATGGATAACACCTTCAAAATGCTACCATAATTAAAAAATATTGGACCATTCATTTATTAAGTACAAAATATGGTCGTTATACATTGAATACCTTAAATTCATACCAATTGTTAGGTCTTTTTTCATACTAATTTCGACTTAGGTTACTCTGTTTACATGACCAATACAAAAGATTCATGGCGGGTCTGACCGTTCGACGGGGGATACTTACACCTCTTAGGCACTTGACCCCTACTCTGGTGTTTCCAGGGGTCCATTTTATCGATTTGTTTTGTTTATAGGTTTTGTGTGATTGACCTGTGTTTGTTATCATTAAGGTCTTCCGCTCCAGGCGGAAGACCTTCTACTGATTCTGATGGTTAAGATTATTAAGGTCTTCCGTCACAACGGAAGACCTTCTACTGATTCTGATGGTAAAGATTATTAAGGTCTTCCGTCTCCACGGAAGACCTTATAGTGATTCTATTGTTTCTTATTATTATTATTCTTTTTTTTTAGACAAAATTTTGTGCACGCGATTTCTCGAAAACTATTCAATGAATTTCTTTGAAATTTTCAGGGATAAAAGGTCTTTATATGAATTTTATATAAAATTCCGTTTTTTGGTAAATTCGGTTCCAGTGCCAAGTTATGGACAATTTCCTGATTTTAAAATGAAATTTTGTCCTCGAAGGATCTAAGAAACGGCTAAAGATATGAACTGGAGACTTGTTAGAGATGATAGACCATGACTTCTACATGTTCGAAATTACCTTGGTTTTCGACGTCAGTACTTCCGGTCGTCACCGGAAGTGTTCAAAGAAATCGAAAATTTCAATTTTTCTTTTTTTAATCAAATCTTGCATCACATTATTGCAAGTCTTTCACAGTTTCGAAATATGTTTGTCCCACCGGAAACAAAAACGACTACTTCCGGTTATAAGAGAAAAACCACAATTTGAGTATTTTACTTTCCCATGAATATCTTTTATAGGTAAAGCATTTGAAATGATTTTTAGGTATGTTATTCAGATTGCAAATACCTATAATAACGTCAAATATCTTTGCAAAATACACTTCCGGTCGCGTGTTTTTCTGTCCTCAAAGTGAGAAAATATCTGAGTGAGATCTCAGAAACGGTAAGAGATTTAGACAAGAAACTTTTATGAGTAATAGACCTTGAGGAGTAGACAAAACCATTTGGGTTAAGAGCGTCAGTCGTCACTTCCAGTCGTCACAGGAAGTGATCAAAAAAATCGAAAATTTCAACTTTTCTCTTTTGGAATAAGACTTGCATCATATAATTGTATCTTTTTCACAGTTTTGATATGTGTTGGTACCAAAAAAAAAAAAAAAAAAATACAACTTCCGGTTATAAGAGAAAAACTACACAATTTGAGTATTTTACTTTCCCATAAATATCTTTTATTGGTAAAGTATTTGAAATGATTTTTAGATATGTTATTCAGATTGCAAATGTCTATAATAACGTCAAATATCTTTGCAAAATTCACTTCCGGTCGCGTGTTTTTCTGTTCTCAAAGTGAGAAAATATCTGAGTGAGATCTCAGAAACGGTAAGAGATTAAGACAACAAACTTATATGAATAATAGACCTTGAAGAGTAGGCGAAATCATTTGGGTTAAATGTCAGCCGTCACTTCCGGTCGTCACAGGAAGTGATAAAAAAAATCCAAAAATTAAACTTTTCTTGTTTAAATTAAAACTTGCATTACCTTATTGCATCTCTTTCGCTGTTTTGAAATATGTTAGACTCCTCCGGAAACAAAAACGTCAACTTCCGCTTTTAGGAGATAAAATACGTTATTTCGATATTCAACTATCTCATAAATATCGCTTATAGAAAAAGAATTGAAATGTTTTAATACATGTTGTAGATACTGCAATGTCTAGAGACACGTTAGAGATTTTTTTTTTAATAAAATTCACTTCCCGTCGCGTGTTTTCCTGTCCTCAAAATTAGAATTTTTTCTCACAATTGCTCGGCAACAATAAACGACTGGAATCTGAAACTTTCAGGACTGACAGTCTGTCATTAGTTTATTTGCATCGTATGAAAATCGTGTGTCGCCGTTACTTCTGGTCGTGACAGGAAGTGATGCAAAAAAGTGAATGGTTAATGGTAAGCGCGTTGGATTTTAATGCTGTTGACCAGGGCTAAATCTCCAGAGTGTCTGAATTTCTTTTATCACTTTTTCAGCTTGAATTTTCGTTTTAATTTTCAGAATCGGACGGAAGACCTCTCATTGCTCGCAATGAGTTTCTAGTTATTCTTTTTTTTTTCTTCTCCTTTCTAGACGCCAAATTTGAGGCCTCATATCTCGCTCATTTCTCAACGGATTTTGCTCAAATTTGCAGGGTTTATAGACGTTACAAAACTCTATCAGAATGCTGTCAAACATGTCAAAAATCCACTTCCGCTTTTGAGTTATCTCCCTTTAAATGAAAATTTAGGACTCTTCATTTCCGGATAAAGGCTCCGAGACTACAAAAGCTGGAGTAGAAATTCTACCGAATTTAAATAATAGAAGCATTGAAGTTGTGCACATCTATTTTTGTTTTTTGATTTCTGTGTTCAAAATGGTGGTAGATAGGGGTCAAAAATTAGAACGCCTAAAAGTGCGAAAATTTACACATATTTTCCTATGTATCTTTTAAACTAAAAATATTTTGTTAAGACATGTTGAATAAAAGTTGTGCACAATTTTAAGGTCTTTCATTTGGCACCTCCAAAAAGGGGCTGGTTCCTTAAATTAGGGATCTAGGGTCCTTGAAAGTTTTCGTTTTATAACTCAAAAACGGTAAATATTTCGATATAGCTGTCGCTAAAAAAGTTGTTCTTTAACATATTATTGATCTCGTGAACTTGTTATTTTGTTCGAGTCTTTTTTAATAAATGAGCTAGAAGCTTGACCCATATACAGGTAACTAGTTTCATTAGACAAGTGAAGGTGAAATCTTTATGCGCATAACTGAAATAAACTTGCTATAAATGATAAACCTATCCAAAATGAATACTAATACTACTTTAAAATAAGTTTTTACGTGTTCTGTGGTTTCATTCCAAATTATTGAGTCACACATTTTCAATACGTCTCGGGGTTTGTTTTTGTTTATAATTACGTAACCGGCCATCCCCCGATCACGCGTTACCTAGATCCAGTGATCAGTGGCCATACACTAAACAGGCATTGCCGTTCTAAATCTATTTTGCAAACTCAACTATGTACGGATAATTGTTTTTTTTTTAGTCAAATCGGATCTTTCAAATTATTTCATCTTATCTATGTTGGTCATGTTGGTGATATACTTATTAAATTATTGTGGCCGAAATTACAAGAGATCCGTTGCGTGTGAACCAGCGACCTGCGTTCGTAAACAAAACATCTTTTCGTCGTTTAATGTTGAAACATACACTATGTTAAATTTTTAAAAAAAAGTTAACAAAAAATAAATCAGTCTTTTACTGCATTTAACTGCGTTTCACATATACCCGGGTTTTGTGTTTGTTTACAATTATGTAACCTAATTATGTAGCCGAGGAAGCAGCTATTAGTGCTCATATACAAAACATTGTCGTTCTATATTCATTTTGCTGACACAATGATTTACGGAAAATTATTTTTTAAATCATACCGGATCATTCAATTAAATCATTTATTCTTATCTTAATTTGATTTAATTTAAATCCAAAACATTTTATTAAGGACGTATAAAGGTCCCCGATTTCATGAATCCTAATCTTTAAACTGCATACATGTATTTAATAAACGATTTATTTCTCAATTAATTGTTATTATGTGTTTAATTTCGGAGATTCATTGCGTGTGGTTAATTCTGCAGATAATTCTAACTTGACACACAAGGTTTGTAAACCAAGAATTCAAAAGAGATATATTTTGAAAACAATAAGACGCATTGCTAAACACTTTTACATTATTTTCTTTTTAAAATGGCTATCTTTATGATTACACCAACTTTTAACATGCTATGTGAAAAACTCTGTCGACTATAGTTTTGTAACTCCAGCATATGACAAGTACATGTGCTTTTTATTAAACACCCAATTTTCCATTAACGCCCAAAAAATCTACCTAGCTTAAGATCGATAACATATACCGCCCGACAATCATACAAAAATAAAACAATAGCTGCTGATTTGATTGACAGGCCAGCAACCTGCGCTACCTGATACTGTAGTCTGAGTTTGCATGTTTTGAAAGCAATTACACGTACCTGGTCACGCGTCAAACGCTTTCATGTACCGCTTGAAAAGTCGCTTTGTATACACTCTGGTAAAAACTTATATCTTTGTTGGTAACTATGTTTCACAAAATAATTGAGAGAAGAGAATTAAACTTTGAGTTCATTATTTTTATTTTCACTGCTGTTTTGTACTCTGTACTTGTACGATATGTCGTCCAAGATAACTGTACAGCTTTCCGAAGAAAAAAAAAACTGGCGGCTATTCGAGCCCCTTTTCGCCTTCAATATCCTCTTCAAAACACACCTGTTTACAGAGAAGAGATCATAATATTCAATAAAATATTTCATATTATATGTAATCTGATTTTGTATGTATAAGTATCTGAACGGCTATATTGTGCTGAATTTTTTAAAATATATGTTTTACATGTATGTAATACATATTTTTTAGCATACGATAAAATATCGCCAACACTATAAGCTTAATTATTTCTAATGTCCAGAACTGTGTAACGTAAATGCCATGCATTTAAGAAGTATGTTAACTTTTTATAATTTAATTACACTTGCACGCGCGGTTCAAAAAATAAAATGTACAAGGAGTACATATACATTGACTTGAATATAACAAACTTATTAGCACATCTAATGATGAAAATAATTGATAATACACTTTTACAGCTTCATTTCAATGATAAGTTATTCTTAAACTTTACTTCAAATGTCAGAAAGGCCAGCATAGCCAAACTACTGTTAATTATGTTCCCCAAACGAAGTTTGGGAACATATTGTTTTTACTCTGTTTCTTATTATTATTAAGGTCTTCCGTCTTCACGGAAGACCTTATAGTGATTCTACTGTTTCTTATTATTATTATTAAGGTCTTCCGTCTTCACGGAAGACCTTATAGTGATTCTACTGTTTCTTATTATTATTATTATTATTATTTTTCATTTTTATTTTTCTGACCTTTTCAAATCGCGATATCTCAAAAACTACTCAATCATTTTCAGCCAAATTTTCAGGAATGATGTGTTATCTCATGCCATTTTGAAATATTGAAAAAGTTTGGAAAAATTCACTTCCGGTCACGAATTATTACGATTTTTCACTTTTTCCACTAAAAATCTAGTCCGTGAATGTTCTCGGAAACTGTTAAAAGTAGGAGTCTGAAACTTTCAGGTATGATAGAAGGTGATTTGTAGATGTGTGATGGAAACATTTCGTGTGTCGTCGCCACTTCCGGTCGTCACAGGAAGTGATTTAAAAAGGGTAGTTTTTTGAACTTTTTTGTTTTTCATTATTTTTTTATGATATTTATAGGTTAAATAGAGAATCTTATCAGAATGCTAAATATATAATTTATTCAAAAATAGATTAACCTGTACTCTAGATATTTATGCTTGTTACTTTGATACGATAGTCTTTAATAGCGTAATGGTAAGCATGTTGAATTTTCACGCGGGCAACTCGTATTCAATCCCCAGAATGTCCAAATTTTTTCACACTATTGTTTGGGCTCAAATGTAATATTTTATTTATATTTAAAGGGGGGGGCTATGTCGTTCAACGTCAGAGCAATGGTGTTTGACTTCACAATGGCACTGTGTCTTTTTACTCCTTCATAAAGAGTTTGCAGTTAAATTTTGCACTATTCAATCCCAAGAATGTCCGATTTTTTTCACACTGTTGTTTGGGCTCAAATGTAATATTTTATCTTTAAGTGTGTGTGTGTGTGTGGGGGGGGGGGGGCTATGTCGTTCAACGTCAGAGCAATGGTGTTTGACTTCACAATGGTACTGTGTCTTTTTACTCCTTCATAAAGAGTTTGCAGTTGAATTTTGCACTAATTAATGTGCATATGTGTGTGATATGACAAAATAAGGTAAAGATGTTAATGTAGCTAGGTACCTATGCAATTGAATCACAAATCGGAGATTTGTCAAATTATATTTTGAAAGTAGAATTTATTATTTTCTCATCTTGATTAAATAAAAATAGCAATTTCAAATGAGAGGTAACTTCAATGACATTTAGTTTAGAGCAAGATCCGCCATAATTAAGAGCTCAAAGCGACTTAGCGGATAAAGATATGGTTGATTAATGGTATACAGTGTATTAACACAATGAAACACATAAAAATCTGTATACTTGAAACAGTATGTGAAAAAATATGCTTTCACGTGAAGTGTCAATCATTTTGTTATGCGTGTGTGGTGCTGACTCAGGGAGGGGGGGGTAACCTGAAATGCATGAAATCGGGTAAAATAAAACAAAATAGTGTAGATACATGTAGGTCTTAAATTAAAAAAAATATTTAACATAATTTTATATTTTGTACAATTAAGTGTGAGAATCTCAAAGTTTAAAAAAATTCACACAAAGATGTTTTGGAACATAGGTCCTCCCCCCTCCTTAAAATGATATTTCGTATTTTTTTCGTTCCAGTTTTGCAATATTTTCAAAATATAAACGTTTAATTATATTTTATGTATGATTGATTGATTGATTGTATGTTGTTTTAAGTCCCATTCGAGAATTTTTCACTCATATAGAGACGTGACCACCGCGGTGAAGGGCTTCAAATTTAAACTTTTACTCGGCACTCAGGGCCATTGAGCAATGAGGGATTTTTATCCGTGCCAACACCTGCCTTGACACGTGGCCTCGGTTTTTAAGGTCTCATCCAAAATATCCGCAACTTTCACTTAAAAGTGCCGAGCGCATGGCGAAGGAACTATTTTTTGTATGAAAGTGTGACAGGGAATGCACAACATAACATGTTGTTTAAAGAGGAATCAACTTCTATGAAGACAGAGAAGGGACGGAAGACCTTCTTGTTGCCATGGCAACAAGGTTTCTAGTTATTATTATTATTTTTCTTCCTGGGTACTTTTTTGTCCGTGAGTGATCTCCGAAACTACACATCCGATTGAGGTGAAACCTTTTTAGGGTTACTAGGCATGTTATGTAGATTTGCGGAACGAAGGTCATTTTGCGCGTACGCGCATGCACGTGCGTGCGCGTGCAATGCGTAAAATGACCAATATACTTGAAATAGCTGTAACTTTTAAATTTTTTGATAAAATGCTTTGATACTCAGAATATAAGGATATATTAAAAGTATGAACAAGATGACATGGTCAACATGCACATGCATGCACGTGCGCGCACGCGCAAAGCGTAAAATGACCAATTTACTTGATATAGTTGTAACTTTGAAACTTTTTGATGAAATGCTTTGATACTCAAAATATTTATATGTATTTAAAGTGTAGACAAGACGACATGATCATCATGCACATGCATGCATATGCATGCACGTGCGCGCGCGTGCAATGTGTTAAATGACCAATTTACTTAATATAGCCGTACTTTTTATATTTTTTGATGAAAAGCTTTGATATTAAAAATATACAGATATATTAAAAGTGTAGACAAGATGATGTGGCCATCATGCACATGCATGCACATGCGCGCGCGTGCAATGTGTTTAATGACCAATATACTTAATATAGCCGTAACTTTTATATTTTTTGATGAAAAGCTTTGATACTAAGAACAAACAGACATATTATAAGTGTAGACAAAATGGCATGGTCATTATGAACATGCATACAGGTGCGCATGCGCGCAATGCTAAGATGACCAATATACTTGATATAGCCGGAACTTATATATTTTTTGATGAAATGTTTTGATACTGAGAATATAAAGATGCATTTATAGTATAGACGGAATGACATTGTCAACCTGCACATGCATGCACGTGCGCGCGCGTGAAATGCGTTAAATGACCAATATACTTAATTGCCTTATTTAATGAAGCTTACAAGAAATAAGACACCAAAAGGGAGTTGGGGAGCGTTTGGGGAACATCTGTAACGGTCCCCGTTACAATTAATACTAGTTGTCTCTGTTTTAATTACAATGTCGATCACAATAACATTTTTCTTTAGATCCCTTCATTTCTTATTTGTACATAGTTACATGAAATCCATGCACGGCGCTACACCTGTCAATCAAAATTGTAAACTTCTGGTGCCACGGAAGCATTTCCCCTGTGGTGTAAAATATTCTTTAGGTCAATTCTAATTTTACGCTTTTATAGATACAGTGTAATATTTCGAAACAACGTTTTAATTAAGGCTGAAGATACATGCTGTGAATTTATCAAACCTCCAGTCCTAATTGACGATCCGTTCTTACATGTATATTATAATTAATCAGAGAGTCCAGTATTTGTGACAAATTTTGATTGAGATTTCACTTTCCCTTTAGGATAAAACGATTCATTAAATAGATTATGCATATGAGATGGATAGCTGTACTACATATAAATGTATACTTTTCACTTTGTAACAAGAATCTGTCATTGACAATTAAAAGTGAAGAGTTTAGGTAAAAGACTTTGACAAATGACAAGTTATTCCTTCTTAGTCACTATATAGCTTAAAGCTATATGGTCGTGCCCCCCCCCCACACACAATTATGTTTTTATTTTTATCTATTTATTTATTTATTTTTTTTTTTTTGCTTAGATATCAAAAAAATTTGATTGCTTGTGCCCCGTCCCAGAAAAAAATGAAATTGCGTTCTACAGGCTTAAGTCAGAACATGATTTTCATAATGATAATACATTTATCAAAATGTTTCTACCCCTACGATTCGTAGTTGTGGTTTCGAATACCACCACGTCGCCCGCGTGGCGCAGTGGTTTGAGTGTTTGCTCTAGAGTCGCGGAGTAAGGAGTTAATCTTCACGTCGTGGGTTCGACTCCCTCTGCGGGACGTGGAGACCGGTCCTTTGCATGAGACCGTATAAACCGAGGTCCCGCGTAGCAGTAGATCCTCACTGCTCAATGGCCTTGAGTGTCGAGTGTAGGTCTGAATTTGCAGCCCTCCACCGGCAAGTGGTGGCGTTTCCATATGAGTGAAAAATCTTGAGAGGGACGTTAAACAACACACAAACAAACAAACAATTCCACTACAGAACGTGGAGTATGGTCCTTCGGATGAGGCCGTATAAACCGAGGTCCCGTTTAGCAGTAGGTGCCGGCATGAAAAAAATCCCCCACTGCTCAATGGCCTTGAGTGTCGAGTATAGGTCTGAATTTGCAGCCCTCCACTGGCAAATGCTGGCAGCTCAAGGGACGTTAAACAACAAACAGACAATCAAACATTTTTGTGTCGCCTGCAGAGCAGAGCAGCACTTAGCGATCAATTTACCTGGCGTCTGTCTTGCTGTCCGTCCGTCTGTCACACCTTATATCTCGAGAAATGTAAGAGGTATGGGTTTGATAATTTGCACATATAGCTTGACACTATGGCTTTTGTATTTTTCCATGGCTTCCGACCTAGATATCCTTGAACTTGACCTTTGACCTACTTTTCAAAATAACCAATAATGTCGATATACAACTTCTTTTTGATATTTATGAGGTAAGTCTATGCTATTTAGAATGTGCACTGTTTGTCATAAAACATTTTGAAAAATACCAGCGTTACAGTTCACTTGACCTTGACCTTTGACCTATTTTGTAAAATATACTGCGGAGGGTTAAATTTAACTTATGTCTTTTGAAATTACAGAGGCAGGGTTTAATAATTAACAGTTATACATGTTTATGATCTCATGACAATGTATTTTGACACTGTATGAAATAAAGAAACCACAAAAACTGAAATTTAAGTCTATGAAAATACAACGGGATCGGTATTCCAAAATTGATGGTGTAGACTGACAATTGCTGATATGAAAGACTGAAGCCTCTTTCGAAGGATTGTTGAAATCACGTACTTAAATAATTTATATATAATTATTTATAATAAATTTATTCAAATTTCATTAATATCCATTTTAGCTTTCAGGGGTTAAGGATTTGCATTTCTATTTGATTGTTAGATTCTATCGCAGTCTTACTATCCCTGGATTGTTTTGTTTTGTTTTGTTTTGTTTTGTTTTTTTTTGGCATGAACTATATTCAATGCCTTAGCAAATAAATAGCTGATAACTTTTAGACTTAGTTACATCTTTAATGAAGCTAAAAGCAGGCGACACATGCGTTTCTGGGAACACTCTAGTTCTGTAAGAAATCAGCAAAGATAATTAAGCAGGGATTTTTGATGAATAAAATGGGGTTTTTTAACCTTTTTTTATAACGCTGACTATATATACATGTATGGTATGCGTTATAAAACATGATGTGATAGGGTAACGTAATGCACCTTGTACACGTACTCAAAGATGCCGACTTTTTTCAATATCGAAATTGGACATAAAACATATATACAATAAAATTTGAAGCCAGCGAATTAAAAGTAATAAATTACAACTATATGGAAACGAAATGAAAAAAAACATGTGTAAACTTGTCAAGTTGGAAACACTCAGAATGGGTATTGTTGGTATCATACAGACTGTGTCATGGCCTTGACTCAAGTTCAACGTCACTAAGAACAAGATGCTTTTACTGGATGTGTGGTCTGAAAGAACATGTGTTAACTTGTCAAGTCGGTAACACAGATAGGTTTGCGTCATAACCAGAGTGTGTCATGGCTTGACGCAAGGTCATCTGGACAAGTTCAAGGTCACGAAATAGAAAATGTACATTATTTTATTGTCTTTCTACTGGCGAAGCATTGCAAGTTGATAGTCCCTTAAAAGATTATTTATCATCTTAGAATATGGCATGACCTTGACTCAAGGTCACTGCTCCAACGGAAGACCTATTCGTTGCTCTGCAACGAGCTTGGCTCTAGTTCTTATTATTCTTTTTTTTTTTCCTAGACGCCAACTTTGAGAACTCATATCTCGCTCATTTCTCAACGGATTTTGCTCAAATTTGCAGGGTTTATAGACGTTACAAAACTCTATCAGAATGTTGTCAAACATTTCAAAAATCCACTTCCGCTTTTGGGTTATTTCCCTTTAAATGAAAATTTAGGGGGCTTCATTTCCAGACAAAGGCTCAGAGACTAAAAGAGCTGAAGTAGAAATTTTACCGAATTTAAATAATAGAAGCATTGAAGTTGTGCACATCGGTTTTTGTTTTTCAATTTCTGTATTCAAAATGGCGCTAGAGAGGAGTCAAAAATTAGAACGCCTAAAAGACCGAAAATTTACACATATTTTCTTTTTTATCTTCTAAACTAAAAATATTTTGATAAGACATGTAGAATAAAAGTTGTGCACAATTTTAAGGCCTTTCATTTGACACCACTAAAAAGGGTCTGGCCCCTAAAATTAGGGATCTGGGGCCCTTTAAAGTTTTTGCTTTATAACTCAAAAACGGTAAATATTTCGAAATAGCTGCCGCAAATAAAGTTGTTCTTTAACATCTTATTAATCTCATGAAAACGTTATTTTGTTTGAGTCTTGTGTTCTAAATGAGCTAGAAGCATAACACATATACAGGTAAGTGTTTTCATTCAGCAAGTAAACAAGAGCTCTTTATGCGTGTAATTAAGATAAACTTACTATAAATAATAAACCTTGCTACATTAGATGCTAATATTCTTTAGAATCAAGTTCTTGAAGTATTTTGTGCTTTATTTCCAAATTATTTACTGACAACTTTCCCTTTTATTTCGTTTGTTTTCAAATTTGGATAAACCAGTGTACTAAACAGGGAAAAAAAGAGATAACCTTTTCTTCTTATCATATAAAAACAAACAATAAAGTTAGAAAATAAAACAAAACTTTAAACATAGACTATTCACAGCCAGTAAGTACACGCCTTTTACATTCACCTTGTGTGTTTACAATTATGTAACCCCTCCCTCGATAGCGCGTGCCAAAGGAGGTCACCGAGGATCAATCGGCGTGTGAGCCAGCGACCTAAGGTCATACACAAAACAAACCATAGAATGGCCATTCCAAATACATTTTAACTAAGTGATGAGTGGATAAATATGTTGAATCTTTCAGATTATTTCATATCTTTGATTAAGTCGCTAGTACATTTCAATTTATATTTTATTTGCTGAATTACAAGAAAGTTGCTTATTTATTCTTATAAACATTGCATTGTTGAGATAATTGCGCTTTGTGGAAAATTACTTTAAAATAATTTCGAATCTTTCATATGATTTCGTCTTACTGTTTAATTATCACTCGCTCGTTTTAATCAGCTAGTCTTAACTGCCTTTCACTTATTCACTTCAAATTCAATGCATTTTGAATGCCGAAAAGACCACTTTGTTTGCGTATTAAAGAAACAGTTTATTTATCTCTCTTTGTTATTATTTAACGAATTGCTATTTCTTTCATGAACATTAAACAGGATATATATAATTATCACGATAATTGTATGTTGAGGTCACATTTTTAATTGTCAGGAAAATCGAAAATAAAATTAAGTACTTTTGAGTTTGTATTATTTTCTTCCTAACTTACAATATTATTGCATAAAAAATACTAGGTCGGACGCAAGTAACCTAAATCTTTCACTTGTATTCTATCGAGCGTCGAATGAATTTTACCCGTTCAAAAGTGAACCAAAAAAACCCCTTCCTATGCAGTTTTCTTTGGGAATCAATTGGCTTAGATAGTCTACTCCGACATGTGTTGACAAAACTCACGCAATGAGAAGCCATACAGTTTCAAACTTGTGACCTCTTGGTCAGTGCATGTGAAGATTACGCATGGCAATTAGTGTCTGGAAAACGAAGTATGTTTTATAAGTGATTTGACAGGTTAAGATTTGTTCTCATTCCAAATTAAATACAAACACAAACCCGTTATTTTCTTTGTTATTTTATACCGTCAGTTATATCAGATAGATTGTGTTTTAAAAACGTGTTGTTTAGGAAGATTAATCTTATGCATTTGTTTTATTTCATTTAATAAAATGAATTTACCCATGACACGAATTACTTGTACATGCATGTAAATACGCGTAAATGCGGTTTAATTTGTTTATGTGGAGGAGCGCCCAGAATAAATACACTTTGAACTCTGGAATTTCCCTATTTTACTGTTTAAATCATAGGTCCGCTCAGCTGACGAGTTGTTTTAATAACGGTAATAAATTATATTCAAGTCCTGGCCAGCGATCGTTACGGTTGGTGACATTGCAATTAAACAGGTCGGTACTAAGGTACTAAGATACTAACGGGTATATATATTTTCACCTAATATGTTTTCATTAAGTGTTTTCATAAGAAGTAAATTGCTGGAGGATATCATGTTCTCCCTGATCACATCGATAGCGTGTAGAAACAGCAGTATATGTGTACAAAGCAAACGTGTAAACCAAAAGGATGAGAAAAAAACGACGAAATAAAAACATTTCTCTATTAACTGAAATTGTTGTCTTTAGACAGATAAAAATAAATGATTATCCGCCTGAGAACATGTGAAAATTATACCCAAATACAATGTAACGAAGGATTTTGGGTTTAATCCCGAGTACGCAATTATAGCAATGATGTGTACATGGACATGCAGAATACCGCTTTTTTGTTATCCTTCGTCCATGTGTTCCTCCTTAACGGAAAAAATAATCAGTAAATTATATCATACCGAAGGAGGTTGAAAAATGCCGAACTTTATTTCTTAAAATTAACAGCAATTATCCGACTTTTCTCATATCACTGTAAAAATGCCCTAAAAACTAAAACCGTCTGGTTTGACTTTGTCAACGCGTTTTAGATCGGGTTTGA